>NW_023276806.1:151434273-151734273 GCF_003668045.3 Cricetulus griseus | reverse complement strand
CGGTAAAAATTTACAGCTGTCTCTCGAATAACTCTATGTCTATTCATTTCCTGGTCCCTATTCAACTAAATCGAGACTGGATTTAGAGTTGGGTTTGGCTTTCCTACTCTAAAATCCAAGTATGTTATTTAACAACATTTAAAAGTTTCTGTGTTATATCAAGAAGCCAATTGCTATAATACAGAATAAATAAAGAATAAGAGGACTATCTTTGTTTTTCTTGGCTTTTCTTTTACACCCTCTCAGAATCGTTGTTAGTCAAGGTTCATCAAGGTACCTTTTCCAGTACACATACATAAACAAGCGAACATTTCTCTGATGACACTTATGTTTGAGTCCCATACAGCCATCAAGACCCATCCTGACAGCAATCCCTACATGCTCCGGAAAAGGAATTGGACTACACCTTCCTGACTACACTGGATTCAACTCACTCCGTTTCGACTGACACTCCAACCAGAACCTCGAGTGACGACTTCAATCAAGTTGAGGATTTCAACGTAGATCTTCAATCAAACAAATCATCTAACATGGACTAGATATAACTCACTAGAGACTTTCCCTGTACTGGCATTTTTTTTTTCCACAGGGCCCCCACATGACCATCTTCGTCCCGTTTCAGCAGGAAGTAACCTAGAAGATGCTACGCCCCCGTTCCCCATTATTGTGTACTAGGGTAGTGTAAGCCTAGTTAAGAATGACCCTCTTATTGTTTAGAGTTGGGATTGGAAGAAGGTGTTCAAGTTAGACACTTTTTCCACATGACTTTAAGACTTAGCTAGAATAGACATAGGATGTATCATAGCAGATTATTGTATATTCTTGTATTCCACCCTTATGATTGTTAGTTTTGGATATTTTACACTATTAAGTTTTAATCCTCTCTTAGACTAAAAGGGGAATTGTAGGGAGTAACCCTAGCCCCGCCCAATAGTCCTGGGGCAGGTACCAGGTGGACCTGGGGACTCGCCCATAAGGGCGGGGTGAAGGAAAGCCGGCATGACGTAAGGGGGGCTTCTTAAAAGGCTGCACGTGGGGACCGCGCTCTCTCTTTGTTCTGGCTGCGCTGGCTGGGTTCTTAACCTAGCTCTGGCCTGTGTTTCACCCGGCTGTGCTTGGAATAAAGAGACTTTAATCCAATACACTGGTTTTCATGTGCCTTCTGTTTTATAAGCTGTAAGTCGTTGAAGAAAGAGGATGCCAAACTTAGTTTTGTTTTTCATTCAAAGTAATGGATCTGATGATTGTTTTAGAGAATTAATAATTTTGGCAAGGTATGCAGGTTGTCATTTTGATGGTCTCTCATAGTCTATGACAAGATTTGACACACAGTTTTCAGAACTCTCTGGGCTTGTCAAAACCCTGTTCTGTGTTTTTCCAAGCTTATGAGCATGTGCTATAAACCAGGAAATGTGCCATATGAAAGAGCTGTGCTAATTAGATCATGTCTCTTCTCTCAGGGTCCCTGTGCCACTACCAATCTATGTAGCTACAGTGTTATATCCTGGAATTCCAGCTGAGATTTTATTCTCTTTAATAAATTATTTTTATTTTATATGTCTGAGTGTTTTGCTTGAATGTATGTATATGCATCATGTATATGCACTATCCACAGAGGTCAGAAGGCATTGGATCCCCTAGAACTAGAGTTACAGATGATTTTGATCTGCCTTGTGGGTGCAGGGAAATGAACCTGGTCCTCTGCAAGAAGAACAAGTGCTCTTAACCACTGAGCCATATCTCCAGCCTGCTTCTTAAAAAAAAAAACTTGTGTATGTGCGCCCCCGTGCGCGCCTGGGACTGTAGTTTCAGGTGGTTGCAAGCTGCCTGATGTGGGTGCTGGGAACTGAACTCTGGTCCCCTGGAAGAGCAATCTAGAAGCTCATAACTGCTGAGCCACTTCTCCAGCCTACCAGCCAAGATTTCATTTGAAAAGATGTTCCATGGTAGAAGTGTTTGTACTTTGCTCATTTATGTCTTCCTGTAGGCTTGGATAGAAAATATATTTCTGAACTAGGAAAAACCTGACAGTCGTTTGTAGTGAATCAGAGAATGATATATGTGCATGTATATGTGTATGTATGTATGTCTGTGTGTGTATATATGGGGACATATATATGTACATATGTATATGGAATCAATACATATAATATACAAATCATTTATATATAAATTATACATTTGGGGATTTTAGCCTGAAAGGAAACATTACCAACCTTCTGCTGAATAACAGGAGAAGAAACAAAGTAGGGAGGGCAGAGCCTACCAGCTGTTGTTTCAAACTCTCCCTCCTGTGCAAGGCCATTACCTCCCTCCAAGGCCATTACCTCCCTCGTTGCTTCCAGGGACCAAGATGTTCCTCCAGTCCTATGTAGTTTTTCTTGTACTTGGGTGTACCAGGAATGGGTGATCACAATGACAAGGCTGCAACATTGTATCATTTTAAATCTGGGACATGTTGAACTAAAGAACCAAATGATTATGAGACCAGTAATGGCCCAGCACTTGGTGTACAGGGAACTCTGGATAAAGAGCAAAGTATTCTGTGGTACCTTGAGACTCCCTTTTAGCCAGCACTCAGTGATCCCAGAAGAGATTAAAAATATCACCAAGGTTTTTTTGTTTTTCATAAAGCCATTACACAGCATCATCAGGCTAAGGGTAAAACACATGGCTTTGGTCATTCTAAAATGTATTTTAGTTAACTGCCAAATGCCTAGGCACATTAATAGAATATTTGCTTCCACTATACTGTCACTGAATACACAGAGAACAAATGAATGAGGCTAAAGCAGGCGCAGTGAACACTGATGTGGGAGCTATGGCTGCCTGTGAACTGAGATTGTGGAATTCATGTGTCTCCAGTTGGAAATCCATTGGCTTGGAGTGATTTCCTTAATCTGCATACATTGACTTCCAGGCTTACTGCACTGTGTCCAGTCTGACTGGCAGAGCTGAAGCATGGCTGTGGGGGCTGAAGTCTTGCTGACTTCATCTCTTTGGGCCTGTTCCATGGTCTCATCTCCGTCCATGGGCTGAAGCATCTTTACATGACTGAGGACAATTCTCATGTTGATCATTACCTGAGGCCTGCTGTGGTCATAGCTTACACTGTAAAGGGGCCAAGCTGATAAGTGAGTCAGCTGACACACTGTGGACCCTTGAGAATGTGATGAAAGTCTATGGGACCTCTTGCATCACTTAAGCAAGTCCCTGCTATTTTGACAGCAAAGTTTATGGCTTCTTTTTCTTTTCTTTCCTTTTCTCTTTTTTGTAGAATTACTCATTTTGTATCTGGTAAAGAGTTTTATATGTCACATCAAGTAACTATTTGCTGAGTTGAGTTGCATGGACTAAATCTCAGCTTACCAATCTTTAAATACAGAAACACAAGTTTTATATGTTTTTCATTGTACATCTTGTTTCAAGGAAGGATTTCAAGTGATTGAGTGTCTTCCTAAGTTTGAAGCCCCTGGAGACACAAAATCCTTTTCCATTTAATTACATGGTAATTCATAATTCTTTCAAAGAAATATTGTTATAGTTAAAGTTTCAATAAAAAGCACCCTTCAAAGTCAACAAGAAGACAAAAAAGTGAATTATAGGATAGCTTACATTCTCCTTGTCACAGTGCTTGTTACCCCCTTCCTTGGTCCTCTTCAACAAAGCTTAGTAGCAGTGGCTAAAAACATATGGTTCCAATAGGGGTTGGCAGAGACCCACAGGAGTTCTTGGGGATCATGGTAGACTTCCTGAGGAGAGGACCTAGCTCAGCCAATGTTGGGGGAGGGGGAGTTTCTGGTGTCTCCATCTTCCTCCATTTCCATTCCTGCCCTAAGGCTACCAGGCTGACTCAACCATGAACTTTTTTTTTTTTTTTTTTTTTTTTTGCCTCAGACATGTGGTTCCTCTTCTAAGTGAGGCGATGGGCAGTATGATGGCTGGATTAGACTCTTGGCTGTGCCCATGCCCTCCATATGCTTCTCCTCCACAGACCCCACTGTTTTTCCGGGAGCCAGCTCTTCTTCCTGCCCACAAAATGTGATCTGTTTTATTGCTGAAATACCCCTTTCCCCCAAGTGGCCTTATACTGCAGCTGTGAGTCATGGGAGGTCAAGAGATTCATAAAAATCTCATTCCTTTTTGAGAAGAAAAATGGACAGCAGACTTGAGAGAGGGGTACAGAGGTGAGGCAGGGCAGAACTCATCTCAGATATAAGACACTGACACCTGGGAGCCAGAAACCCCTCCTTGTCCTGTCTGCCTGGATACTAAAGTGCTACCATGTGCATCTTGCAAAGGCCACAGTCACCATGCCAGGAACATGGAGGAGGGAAACAGGAAGATCTAGGTAATTTTTAAATTGCATTGCTCGGCTTCTGCACCCGCTCTGGACTTTGGACCTCTTATCCAGTCAGAAAAATAAACAATTCACCAGTCAAGCCTGGGTAAAGTTTGCTATTTATAGCTGAAAGCCATCTCCTCTGATGTGCCTAGGATCTACATTATAAAGTAGGGGTAAGACTAGGAAGCAGAAAGTTGCAGGATGATTGTTTGTTTTGTTTTTGTTTACAGCAGCAGTAGAATCGGGTGAAGTTCTGCTTCCTAAAGAATCAAACAATAAATGACAGGTGACAGATTCTGTAGCCACCTTTTTCTTCCCCTAGAGACAGGCCACATCCCCTGCAGCTTTCTCTTGAACACAGTGGGTAAGAAAGCCAGGCTCCACTATGATCCATCTGCAGACCCTCCCTCTGGGGCTACCATGCAAGTCTATGGCCCCACCTTGGCATGAGCTCAGCCCAGACTAGATGTCATGGTAAGAAGCTTGCTCACCCCCTGAAAACCTAGAAGACTTAGACCCCTTTTGTTCTGTGAACCTGAAGGGTCCGTTATGTCTGTCTATGTCCATGACACATACTCAGCTGATGTGATGATCTGGAAGGGTCTGGTTCTGTCTTCAGGGCTCACACATGCTATGTGGCTCCTCTTCAGATCCGCAGGTCTACAATCCCCTCTAAGTCCTCCCTCCTGATAAAGCTTTACTGAGGGTCTAATTCCATGTCAGAACCTTGCTGGAACCTGTTCCTCTTTCCTTTCAAGTTACAATGATAAACAAACAGGAGACAGACAAATACCAGTGTGAAGTGGAGGAGGCAAGACAAGCCTGCCAGACCCACGTGCTCGAGTGGTCTAGAGTCCCTTCAGGTGATGACCTCAGTGGTGGAGGCAGGTGGGGTAACAGAAGATGGGACTGTTATCCTAGCGTTTGCGAGGTAGAGACAGGAGGATCTGAACAAAGGAGATGCAGGGCAGTGAGGATTTCAAAGGCAGGGTCCTCTGCATAGTAGCCTTGTGGAGAAGGGCTTTGTGCTTGGCTGACTGGTTAAAGGGACTCTAGTGGGCTGGAGCATGGTGAGCCTGGCTCTGGCAGAACTTGCCCTTCTCCATTCCCTCTGCCTTGCTAAAAAAAAACCCATTAGATTACATCCCTAAAGCCAGCCACCAAGGTCTATTCCCTTACTTGGCCACTCCCTCCTCCTGAGGCTGACTACTAAGATCCAAGCCCCCTTTGTTTCACCTAATTAACGTGCCTGATCAAAATATATCACCACATTTTAGCCCATTCTAACACAGACCTCCATGTTTTCTTAAACATGACACCTGTCAGATCAATTGCTGCTGTTTTCTGCCTGAGTCAGAAAGCAGCCACTTT
This sequence comes from Cricetulus griseus, assembly GCF_003668045.3. NCBI lineage: Eukaryota > Metazoa > Chordata > Mammalia > Rodentia > Cricetidae > Cricetulus > Cricetulus griseus. The sequence goes on along the minus strand of NW_023276806.1, from coordinate 151,728,557 downwards.
TTCTTCCCCACTTAATAAAGACTCTCTCTGTGAAAAACAAAGGTTTGCATGGGGTTTGTGCCTAATCTGGGATCCAGGAGGGTACTGCAGTTGTCAGAGAGGGTCTCCTTCACTGGTTGCAGAGGGTGAAGAGAAGAGAGCTGCTCAAGATGAGTCCCACACTCATGATCTGTGCTACTGAAGAGATGAGATGGTCTATCACGAAGCTAGGCTGCTGGTTCAGGGTGCTGGGTGAGGGAGTAGGGATTGATGGCTGCAACCTTCAGTGCCAGGTCTCCCCGTACTCTCTGGGATTGCTTTGGTTTGGATGAGAAACCTCGCATAGGCTTGAACACTTGGTTCCTAGCTGGGTGTCGTTTGGGCAGGTAGTGGAGCCTCGTTGGAGAAAGGGGATTATTGGGGGTGGGCCTTGCTCACCCTCTGTTTCCTGAGTGTGGATACAATGTGGTTCCTTAGCTTCCTGCTTCCCTTTGATGTGTATCCTCTGCCTGCCACCGTGTCTTCCTGGCTGTGACAGAACCATCATTTCAAACTGTGAGCCAAAAGAAACCCTTTTCCCTTTAAGTTGCTTTCATCTGGGCATTTTATCACAGTAACAGAAAAGTAACTGAGACAGGAGGAAATCATTTCTTGCTAAGGAGTGGCTGAGGCTCATGGTCTCCAGCTGTCAAAGATTTAATCTCATTAAAAAGCCTCATGGAGCTCAATAATTTACCCACGAGTATTAACTGGGGTGTATATTTAAAACTGTAAATAGTGAAACGCCAACATGAGCTTTTAAATGCCTTTTGCTGGCTCTTGCATTTCTTAATTTCAACGTGTAATACTCTTCCCGGCTGGAAGTTTACATTCCATTTTCTATAGAAAAAGAGCCCAGCCCAGCTGCGCTCAGTTGTCCACGAAACAACCTCGGTTTCTACACAGTGCTGGAAAGGAATACTGACTCTATGTAAGTTATTAATTAAGCTGATTTTTAAAAGTTTATTAGGGAGAATTAGTGTCTAAGATAATATTTTACTTGAAAAAGACTTACATATAAAGACCACCCACCCCACCTCCTATTTAAGGGATTATTCTGTCAATGTCACAAAGATTTCCTCCTTCTGAAAAAAAAAATTGTGCTTTTGAAACAAATTAAGCCATATAATAAAGAAACTAGATATGAATCTCCCCTGTTCACAAAACACACACTTTCCAAATAAAATAACTACAATGCCTTTCCTATGGTAATGTGACCAAGCCTAGAGGAAAAAAAAAGTCAATAACCTTGGAAAGGGAGAAAGCTGGCTTGATGATCCTGCTTCCTTCACACTGAGCCATGTGCTGGGTATTCCATGTTATAAATTGCTATAAAATGCTCATCCCAGAAAGCCATTCTTAGAGAAAGAACAAAGAGAGCCTTGGGGAAGGTAGGCGAGTACCTTCCAAAGCCTGAAGGGGACCGGGTTCTCATGGCTGCCAATCACATTCTGAGAAACCAGGGCTGGAAACCTAATGTTCCTCGAGGATTTCTCTTCCCATTTGCATTGTGTAGCTTGGCTGCTGAGAGCGTTCCTTGAAGAGCTGTCTTTAGAAAACAAGAGTTTTAAATTTATGAAGAACCAAACAATTTCTTCCATCAGTGCCACTCGGTTCCTGTCCTAGGCAAGATCAATACTGTCAGCTGGTCAAGGGTCCCCCTCCTGATATTTTTATGCTGTCATATGCAGATACACACAAATGCATATATTTGCATGTGCACATAGATTCCTTTAAAAAAAATCTTTGCATCTTGAAATAGCTTAAGAATTAGAAAAAGCTCCAAAATTGGGGCACCGCTCTGTTGTAGATGGCACCTTTTTGTCTCACTTTAGCATAGCATATGATCAAAACGAAGGACAGAGACATTAGTCAAACCATGTCAACACAAACACAGTCTTCATCCCAGCCATTCATTTTTGCCTGTTTTATTTTCCTCTTATATTATTTTCAAGTAATACCACATCCCCCAAAATTGTTGCATGTCTTATGAAAAAATGAAATTTAACTTTTTTTTGCCTCAGCTTCTGGGGATTGTCTTGTTAGCAAAACTTTCATGTTCAACGTATACAAAACCTCTTCCTCCAAATTTCAATCCAGTCCTACCAGAGACCGTCAACTTCACTTTTACAAATGCTTACCCAGCTGTCACTCCTTTTCCTATTGATTTGAAGACTTAAGTTTTCTGTTTAATGCATGCACACCTGAGCCTGAGAGTCTGTCAGTGCACTGTGTGTGTAGGTGCAGATCTCGGGTCTCCTGGAACTGGAGTTACAGGTGGTTACAGCCACCTGATATAGGTGTTGGAAATTGAACCCTGGTCCTCTGTAAGAGCAGTTAGCACTTTTAACTGCTGGGCCATCACTTCAGTTTTATTGATTTGAAATGCCACCTTTTGAGAGTATTACATTGTCATATAATTTGGGGATGATTTGTAGACCACCTATTGTATTCTATTAATATGTCTTATCTCGGTCTGCCAATGCTTATAAAAATACAGTTATTCTTATTATGTGTTTCACTTATTTTCATGAGTCTTACAAACTTAAAATTGTTTGTGACCACCACTTGTTGCTTGTCCCCAGAACAGGTCCCTTCTCCACAGCTTTGCTGTTCATGATGTCACTGCTGAGTCTCTTATTTTGTTTTTTTATTTGAAACGTTCTGTTTTTCTTCTTGAATTCCATTGTCAGCTTGGATTGTAGTCACTACTTAGGTAGGAGCAGGAAAAGTAGAGCCACTGGTAGTCGGGAATAAAGAGATATGGCTATGTTTAGAGGAGTGAACTAATAGCCCTGGTTGGCACCAACCCAAAAGTTCACATGCTTGTAGGCTGCTACACTTGAGAGAGGTCACTTATTTCTTCCTGGGGATTCTTAGGCCATAGCATCAGTAGGGGAAAAAAATGTGGACTTAGGGCCCTAAGCCAGTTACTCCCCTATATGTCTATATCTCTAATCATGTGGGCTCAAAATTTTTGAGATTTTTGTTGTTGCATTGCTAAGGACTAAATCCAGGATATAATCATACTGGGAAGGCAATCTACTGCTGAGCTATACCCCAGCCTATTCACTGAGGTAATTTTAAGGAATCAATTCTTTTTTGATTTTGGTCAGGGGAGGTGTTGTTTGAGGCAAGGTCTCAGGTAGCCCAGGCTGGCCTTGAACTTGCTAAGTGGCCAAAGACAGTGTTGAACTGACTCTCTTGCTTCTTCCTCTCAGGCATGGGTATGGCTGATATATACCAGCATAATCAGACCCCAACAGACTTTCAAGACACACAAATAGAAAAACAGGAAAGTAGAGGGTGTATGTACAGGGAGTGGCTGTAAAAGCAGACCTTGGCTCCAAGCCGAGTGAAAATGGCATGGGAAGCAGGCAGGAGGGGGTGAAGGGGCGGTGGTGAGGCACATGGGAGTTGCTGGGGCAGAGAAAACTTGTACTTGAAGAGTGACAGGAAGTGCTTCTGAGAGGGTGGCCACCAACTGTGCGATAGTGTCATCCTCATGAGGCTTCGTGCATCACATGACTGAGACTCAGGGGTTTATTTGTCACAGCAGCTAGTGGTGTGTGAGCCACCTCTGAAATGATGCAGAAGTGGTGACCATAGCCCAGGATGACCATGTGTTCATAATGGATTCATCTGAGCAAACTGGAAATATGGACCAATATTGAAATGTGTTTGTGACTTGTAGAGTTGGGGACACCCAGAATGCTCAATGCCAGGGGATTAATGTGCAGGGGTTCTGAAATGTCATTTTGTCTTGCATAGCTTAGATGGGGAGATAACACGTTAGTGCTGGGTGAGAGACATCTTAGGAAAGATGGACTTAGACATCAAGGATAGGAAATAAGAGAAGGAACAGAAAGAATCCATGTAGGAGACCTTGTGAAGCTGACAGGAATTTGACAGGAAATGCCTTTTCTTTTAGTATATTCAGTAGATTGTTTATTTTACCCTTTCACTTAGATTCTTTTCCCATATAATATATCCTGATTACAGTTTGTATCCCTCAGCTCCTCCCAATCCCTCCCCACCTCCCTTGCCCTCTGGATCCACCCCCTTTCTGTCTCTCTTTGGGAAATAACAGGCTTCTAAGAGATAACAACCAAACATGACAAAACAGAACATAAGATATGGCCAAAACCATATAAAAATTGGACAAGGCAAACCCACAGAAGAGCCCAAGAGAAAGCACAGGAGTCAGAGACCCACTGGTTCACGCACTCAGGAGTTTTATAAAAATACTAAAATCAGTGCTATAATATCTATGCAGAGGACCTGGTGCAGACCTCTGCAGGCCCTGTGCATGCTGCCTCAGTCCCTGTGAGTTCACTGGACCTTTGCTCAGTTGATTTAGACTTGTTCTCCTGGTGCACTCCATCCTCTCAGGCTCTTACAGTCTTTCTGATTCTTCTACCCTGGGATTCTTGAACTCTCAGGAAAAGAATTTGATGGAAAAATCCCATTTAGAGCTGTGTGTTCTAAGGTCTTCTCTCTCTGCTGGGGGTCTGTGTATTTTTCTGTCTGCTCAGGAGGAAGCTTTTCTGATAATGGCTGAATAAGGCACTGATCTATGAGGATAGCAGAATATCAGGAGTCATTTTATCACTATTTCCTTTCTTTCTTTTTTTTTTTTTTTAAGGCCAGCAGTATTTGGTTTTACCCTAGGTCTCTGGGCTATCTACTCTGGTTCTTGGTCACTCAAACAATGTTGGGTTTGTGTTCCATCGTGTGGAGTGGACCTTAAATCAAGTTTGACATTGGTTGCTCCCACCAGTTTTGTGCCATCATTGCTCTAACATACTTTATAGGAAGGACAGAATTGTAGATCAAAGGTTTTGTGGCTGGGTTGGTGTTTACACTTCTCTTTTGCAAAGTACCTTACCATACCAGAGGCACTAGGATGTAGGGATGGAGGCTCTTTATACACACCAGCTCAACCTGCCCATCTTTATGAATTGTGTGGGTGTTGTCTTCAGCAACGGGGCCTTGCTGTCAGTTTGTGGAGAGCAACCTATTGTCTTGGCAACAGCTTGGGTTGTTGGGAGATTTCCATGGGACCTCTTTGGCTAAAAATAAACCATTTTATTTATTGCCAGCTATTTAAAATCTTTTGTTTTCCCTTAAGGTGAAGCCTACTGTCTTTTTTTTTTTTCTGAGTTAGTATTGAGAACAGATGTACACAATGAGGTCCCTACTCGTAGTCTGTATTTTAAGTATTTCCTCATTCCTGTAGGGGCTGTGTGTTAACCAACTTTCCGTTATTGTGACAAAATCCCTGAAGCAATCAACTTAAAGAGAAAGAGTCATTTTGGCTCATGGTTTTGAACATTTTAGTCCATGGTCAAGTGGTTCCGTTGCTGTAGACCATAATGCTATATATAGTATATCATGATGGGAATATATGGCAGAGGAATCTGTCAATCTCATTGTAGACAGGAAGTGAAACAAGAGATAAGAAGGGACCGGGACCCAATGTTCCTATACGGTCACACTCCCAATAACCTAACTTCCTTCTGCCTGGCTTCATTTCTGAAGGTTGTGTCACCTCCCCCAAACAATACAGACTAGGGACCCAGCCTTCAGTCCAGGGGTCTTTGGAAAACGCTTGTGTAAACCATAGGATGTGCTCACTATGGAGTGATGGATTGTGGAGTTCTTGAATTGTGGGGACCATAATGAGTGGATACCAATGAGAGGTCCATGAGGTTTAGAGGCAAGTGATGAAGAGAACCCCCTCAAGAGGAGATGTGATTCACACCCTTCCCAACTGCCAAAAATGATGCATAGATAAAATTCATACAGTGTGTACCTGAAACCGTTAATTGTTATGTCCTACTTCTGAGTTACTCGGTTGGGAATGGGAAGAATTTAGTGTTCCATCGTATGCATTTCCAAGTTGTCTGAACTTTATGCAAGAAGTAATAGTGTACTTTGAAATTAAGGAGATTAAATGAGGCTTAAAATGTAATGGGAAAGCCGGGCAGTGGTGGTGTACGCCTTTAACCGTAGCACTTGGGAGTCTGAGGAAGACAGATCTTATGAGTTCCAGGAGAGGCAGGACTGTTACACAGAGAAACCCAATCTCAGAAACAAAAATAAAAACAAACAAACAAAAAACCCAACCAATAAAAAAATGTAACCGTAACTCAGATTTAATAGAAACAGAAAGTAGGATGGTAATCGTCAGGTACAGATGAGAGGGGTGAAGGGGGTTTTTTGTTTGTTTTTGTTTGCAAAGAAAGGGTTCTGTGTAGCCTTAGCTGTCCTGGAACTAGCTGTGTAGACCAGGCTGGCCTCAAACTCAGAGATGCACCTGCCTATGCCTCCATAGTGCTGGGATTAAGGTGTGTGCCACCACAGCCTCAAAACTTTTTTTAGACATAATTTTTGATTCTTTGGGAATTTCACACCATGTACCCCAATCCCACCCATTTTTCGGTCCCTCCATATCTACACCCACAGTGTTCCCTGAAAAAGAAAATTAAAACCAAAACAAGCAAGCAAGCAAGCAAACAAACAAAAACACTTACACTCCTCCTTCTTGCCCACCTCTCCAACACCTCTCTTCATTTGTCTTAGTGGCATCGGGAGCTGTGGTGTGCCACACAGTATACCCTTTTGTCCACTCAGCTTCACTTACAAATGTTCATTGTGTAACGAGTTGTTGGTCTAGTTCAAGGCCTCTGGCTTCTGGTACACCATTAGTACTTGACCGTCACTCAAACTCCTCTTGGATATCCTGCTATTGCCCTAAGTCATGGAGATCCTGGCTGTGTTTCTACAGGGCCAGTCTCTTCACAAATCCCAGCAGGTCACAGATGGTGAAGATGTTGGTGAGTCAACTCAAAGCCCTGGTGGTAGCTGATTGGTCAGTCTGGGCCAATGGGTCAACCCCTCGGGAAGGGGTGGGACTAGTTCTCCTGTGAGAGGTGGGGCCAGCTCTTCTGTAGTAGTGGCTATTGAGAGGCGGGGCCAGTTCTTCCATGGCCACAGATGGCAGTTGACAGCTCAACACACCCCTTGGATTTCAACACACATGATTCCTGTGACATCTCCCCTCACATGGCAGCATGGACCACGGAGATAAACACAGACCCTACCTGCAGGAGGACGGTGAACCCAGACATGGCCCTCAACAGCAGCACAGGCCCAGATGTCATCACGGCCCAGTGGCAGTAAGGCCACTCTAATCAGCATGGTCCTGGTGGTGGCACAGCCAGTGGGCACCAACGTGGCCACAGGTGGCAGCCCAGACCTTGGACATCCGTGTGGCTTTTTGTGTTAACACGGGCCACAGATGTCAACACAACCCTGGCTACATAGGACCACATTTTCTTAAATAAATGAGTATAGTTTGTCAAGTTTTGGAGGACATTGCTCAGTGTGAATACTTAAAATGCTTGTGATAAGAATGGCTAAGATGATAGATTATTTACTATACACATTTTATAATGTGTATAAATTATAGTATAGGATAGTATAGGTTTAGGATTTCATGTGTTTGTATGAGTATGTGTCCGTATATGTATCCCTATATGAGTGTTGTTGCCCTTAGAGGCCAGAGGGGGTTTTGGATCTCCTGGAGCTGTAGTTACAGGTGCACTCATGGGTGCCTGACATGGGTGCTGGGAACTGCTGGGAACTGAACTCAGGTCTTTTGGAAGAGCAGTGCACTCTTAACCTTTGAGCCTTCTCTCCAGCTCCAGTAAAGTGATTTAAAACTATTTTAAGAAAAAGAATGTGATTCACTATTGGCATGTAGTGGAGAGCTGTATTTAGTGCCCAGGGATGGCATTAGGATTTGTGAGCATCTGAAAAATGTAAGCCTGTAGGAATGGAGGTCAGTGGCAATTCCCAGGGCCACTTTCCATGAAAATAAATGCCTGACACTTATTCCTTGTACTTCTCTCCAACCAAAGTTCTGAAGTTGTTAATTCATAAAAACTCTGGTATTCACTACTCTGGGTACATTTGTTGTTATAAATAACCCATTAAATAGATCTCTGAGCAAAGAGTATAATCAGCCATAAAGAAATACAATAGTGATTTTATAATAATAAAGAAACCAAATGATCAAGAGGACAGTAGGTTTTATTTGCTTGCTTTTCTTTTTTTTCAAATTTGTGTGTGTGTGTGTGTGTGTGTGTGTGTGTGTGTGTGTGTGTGTGTGTGTGTGTGTGGTGTGTGTGTGTGTGTGTGTGTGTGTGTGTGTGTGTGTGTGTGTGTGTGGTTTGTGTAGATGTTAGACAGAAATCTTTGAAAGTCCTTTGCTTTCTTCTATCACATGGGCTCCAGGGGTCCTCAGGAGCAAGATCCTTTACCCATGGAGTCATCCACCAGACCAAAACTGGCTTTTTGTGATTGGGTTTTACTTTTTAGTCAAGGTTGGCATTGGATTCACTATGGATCTCAGACTTGCCTTGAATTTATAGCAGTCCTCCTGCCTCAGGCTTCTGAGCTTACACATGTATGCCACCACAAATGGCTGCCTCAGGGTTTTTATTGCTGTGAAGAGACACCAAGACCACAGCAACTTTTATAAAGCAAAACATTTAATTGGGTGATTTACAGTTTGGGGTTTAGTTCATTATCATCGTGGTGGGACATGGCAGCATGCAGGCAGATATGGTGCTGGAGAAGGAGCCAGAGTTAGTACACCTTGACTAACAGGCAATAGGAAGTGAACTGAATTAGGTGTAACTTGAGCATAAGAGACCTCAAAGCCTACTCTCACAATGACACTTCCTCCAACAAGGTCACATCTCCTAATAGTGCCACTCCCTATGGATTTATGTGGGCCAATTAGATTCAAAGTACCGAAGTGGCTAACCTGGGATATTCTGAAAGGTCGTGTGCCCACTCTAATATTGTAATCAGAAGTCATTGATAAAATGTGCAAGAGTGGGTGTGGGGTTAGTTCTTGGAGTATGGATATTGAGTAGAAAAAAAATAATGCTCCCACATACATGTTTGTTTGTAGCAGTCCAAAGGGCGGGACAGAGTATGGTACAGAATATGTGATGTCACAGATTCTCTGGCAATTCCAGGGGGCACCTTAAACAAATCTGCACCATGAGGTCTTGCATCTTGCTTTCAAGGGTGTTTATTATTAGTATTCATGACTGAGTAGCTGCTGTCTATTTTGACCCTAAAATTGATGATTTCATCTGTTTTCAGCGACAAGAGAGTGAACTGATTTATGGTAGGAAAAGTGTAGCTCATAAGTGACACACATTTAAATAAAACCAAAGGTTTTTCAAAGCATACACCTGGGGACTAGGGAGACAGACAGTTCAGATGGTAAAAGGCTTGCCTGGTAACTCCAAGGATCTGAGTTCACTCTCCAGAATCCACCTAAAGAAGCCAGGGGCAGTGGCAACATCTTGTCCCGGCACTGGGGAGGTGGCCAGGCACCTCTTGGGGTCACTGGCCAGCTGGTCCAGCCTGCTTGGCAGGTTCCAAGACAATGAGAGACTCTATCTCAAGAAAAAAAGTTGGACAGTTCCTGATGGTTGTCCTCTAGTTGTTTTGCTGAAGGCCACTTTTTGTGCTTAATGTGGTCACAGTATGGTATGTATCTTAATTAGGGTTTCTATTGCTTTGGTAAAACACTATGACCATCCTAAAAGGAAGTCAAGGCAGGAACTCAAGGCAGGACCCTGGAAACAAGAACCTGGAAGCAGGAGCTGAAGCAAACACCATAGAGAAACCCTGCTTACAGGCTCACTCCCATGGCTTGCTCAGCCTGCTTTCTTACTCCATCCAGGGCTACCTGCCTGGGGATGGCACCACCCACAGTGGCCTGGGGCTAAGAAAATGCCCTACAGGTTTGTCCACAAGCCAATTTTGTGGGGCCATTTCTTTCAGCTGAAGCTCCCTCTTCTCAAATGATAGCAGGGAAATCACCTGTATTGCACATGGGAGTCCTGGCTCAAGGAATGATCTGGGAACTAACTTCGCATTTACTTAAGATATAATGGGTCATTTGGGAAAAATAATGAGAAATTTGAAACCAAGGGCTGGCTGTGGAAACATTTGCTTTTTTACACAAATATTCATTTACTCCCCCCTCTCTCTTTTTATAAATAGCCTGCTCTATTCTAAAATAGACTTACTATTTGCTCTAGTTAGGAAAAATTCCTCCCAAAAGTTCGATTTGCTGAAACAGTCCTTTTATTTATTTATTTATAAGAAAATAAACTATTTTGAAAACTATTCCAACCACTATCATTTCCAGTTTCTCTGAAAGATTATTTGGAGTTAATTTTTTCTTTCTTTTTGCCACTTGGTTGACTACATAAGATTTGGGGTTTGTGAATGGCTGTTGCCCCAGTTCCATGGCAGAACATCCTTCAGTGTTCTGAAGCAAAAAGGTAATATAGATGCAAAAGGCTTAATGAGAAAAGCAATTACTGAATTAGTAACTACCAAAAGACTCAAGTGTTTTAAGGCTGCAAATCTTTTAAATTTATTGTGGGTCATATCACAACTTATTTATAGAAAATACTGTGTATCTCATATCAAGGGATATTTAGTGTTTTGAAATTCTGCCAGATCCCACAGATCACTGGAAATCCCAGGTATAGTCATCAGGGGTCCACATGTGGAGTTGGCACTTTTCATGTTTTTATGGTGAGATTTGGAGTTGAGAGTCATTTATAGCTTTTAAATACCTACTGGAAGAAGTGTCTTGTATTTTTGGTTGTGAACCTAGCTTTTAACGGCTGAGCCATCTCTCCAGCCAAGGAAGAAGTTTCCATGCTCATGTTCCTCTAGCTTCTAGTGAAGTTGCCTTTCTCTCTAAAAGAGTGCTGTGTTGAGAGTCCAGCATTTAAGGGAGAATGGAAGAAAAAAAAAAAGTTATAAAAGCTGGTATCTCAAAGACAGTTTACGGTTGGAGAATCATCGTCATCGATCTTGAATAGCGGATCTTGAATAGCGGCAGAGAAATTTTATGTGAAATATTAAACTGCAGCCTTTGTAGGGGGCGGGGCACAATCCAGGGTCTCATGCTACCTGTGCAGCTGATGATGACCTTGAACTTTTGCTGACTGGTAGAGCTCGAAGTCTCTCCACAGCCCGGCAGCTTATCTCAATGGCTCAGCAACATGTGGCTGGTCCCTCCAGGAGAACTTCCTGTCCCTACCTGCCCTTATCTGGAGAATGCCCCTGGGCCTGGAAGATGGACCTTATCTGAAATCTGCCTCTAAATCAGATGCCTGACTTATCTTCAGCTTGTACCTTGATGTGGATTCCTGGAGAAGCAGTTGCTGGCATTCTAGGAGTCTTCTGATAGGATCCTGCTATTGGATGCAAATTAGATGATGCCCCTGTCCCCCCCACCCCACCCCGTCCCACCCTTTATATTCCCTTTTCTTCCTGGGATAAAGTGGAGTTGTGAGACTTAACCATCTCCCAGCTGTCTCTCCTGGGCCCTGCTCGTTTGTTTCCTTTCAGCTTTCTCCCTCCCCCCCATGGACAAAAGAAGCAAGAAAGCAAATCGTCATCCTCCTGCCTCAGCCTCCTAAGTGCTGAGAGCTCAGGTGTGCACTAAGCAGGCCTGGTCGTACGCAGAGCTGAAGCTTTAGTCCAGACCTTTGCGCAAGCACTCTACTTTCAGCCAATGGAATATTAAAGAACTTCCTATTTGGGGCTGACCCAGTGCATTTCATTAAGATAGATATTGAAATGATAAACAACTCCACGTCTCAATGAGAAGAAGTTCAATGTATTGGTTGCGGCCGTTCAGAAGAAATTGGAGTATAAACTTTAGTTTGCTTTATGGATCTTTTTACGGGATGAAGTGAGAGAAACTATCATGTGTCCTGGAAAGTGTAAGTGGTGGGTAGAAATACAATGTTCTAGTCTGCTGTCCCCGTAGATGGTTTTAGGCATCCTTAAACCCCCCCCCCCCCCCCCCGCTTACATTTCCATTGCCAACTTTCAATTAGTTGTTTGTTTGCTTGTTTTTTTTCCCTACCCCTCATCATCTGTGGTTACTTACTGCATAGACAAGGTGCTGGTATTGCTGGAGGCTTGGTGGTTACAGGGTAATTGGAAGAACTTGTATCTGCAGGGAAAGCTCAGTTCTTTTATCTTAGAAGTTAAACTAATGGAATTTATCTCATTTTCATGGTGCAATGGTCCCTGAACCTGGGTGATCAGCAGAATCCCCTGGGAAGCATTCAGTACCTTCCTCTGTTGAATTAATTTCAGTTATGAGAGTAGTACATGCTGTTGAGTAAAGTAATTTATATTGTGCAGAAGGATGAAAAGCAGAAAGCAAAATAACTCTACTATATATTCCACACACTGCTTCCCAAGATCTTACACGTGGGACTTCTCACAGGAACTCACTCATTGCACAAATCTGTCTATTCTGACTGTAACTTGCTTTGCCAGGCTACTGTCTGTCGGGCACCACATGTATCACACACAGTTCTGCATGCCTCCCTAGAGCTGCAGGTTAGCACATGCCTTTGGTTCCAGCATTCAGGACATAGAGTCAGTCTCTGCAAATTTGTGGTTAGCCTGTTCTACATAATGATTCCAAGGCCAGTGAGGTGCTGTGGAATAATCCTTTTGTACATTGTGAAGATGTGTTGCTCTCATTGTTAGGAAAAATCTGATTGGCCAATAACTAGGCAGGATTTTGGGGGCAGAGAGAATGCTGGGAGAAAGAGGGCAGAGTCGGAGGAGTCTTGAGCCAGATGTGGGAGAAGCCACATGGGAAATTCATAGATGCAGAAAATGAGCCTGGAGCAGCACATAGATTAATAGAACTGGGTTAATTTAAGTTGTAAGAGCTGGCTGGAGACAGGCCTAAGCTATCAGCTGAGTATTTATAGTTAGTAATAAGTCTCTGTGTGGTTATTTGGGGAGCAGCTGGCGGGACAGAGCTGATTGGCAGCCTAGACAGAAAATTTTGCCTATAGCGAGGGCTATATAGTGAGGCCCTGTCTCACATACAAAAGTAAAACTAATAAACAAACAAAAAGAAATGTGTTTCTTAATTCAAATAATGGCAATTTGAGCCCAGGAAAATTTTAAAGACCCCTCTCTCTGTTGTCACCTGTGATCAGTCAGCTCTCATCTCTTTGAGAAGATTCCTGACACCAGTCACCTTACAGGAGAGTAACGCTAAAGTGGCTCAGAGTTTCAGGGTTTGAATCCGTGCTCAGCTATTCCTGTGACCTTTGGGCCTGAGGCTAGGCAGCACACCATAGCAGAAATGAACAACAAGGGAAATTCCTCACCTCAAGGTTGTGTGTGCCTATGAGACCTGTGCTGAGTGTCAGGGCACTTTCCGTGGAAAATAACAAGAATGTAAAGAAATCTTAACAGTAGATGTCTAAGTAAGCTACCCCTGAGGTCAGTGGTATCAGAAGATGCCAAGCAAATGCTTATGAACTGTATCCAGATCACAGAACTAGCTGGAACCAGATCGTGGAGAAATAGAGATGACTCACAAATTGGGGAAATAAGAAAGGCTAGAGAAAGCATTATAGATAGGAATAAAATAGAATTTCGTTTCATAATTGGGACTGTATGCACGTTTGCAAATGTGAACAAAAACTGGTGCTCCTTGTGGGGGAGAAAAATGATAAAAGTGAGACCTCTTCATTTTCAAAATGAAGTACCAAAGGCAGTGGGTGTCAGCCTTCCCAATGTTGTGACCCTTTAACACAGTTGTTCGTGTGGTGGTAACCCCAACCATAAAATTGTTTGTTGCTACTTCATAACTGTGATTCTGCTACTGTTATGAATCATAATGTAAGTGTCTATGCTTTCTGATGGTCTTAGGTGGCCCCTGTTAGTTAAAGGGGTTGTTGGACCACCAAAGGGGTTATGACCCACAGGTTGAGAATGACCAGCCTAAGGTATAGGTAGAGGACTAGCAACTTACAGAAAATTATACATGAGCAACTCATGTGAGGTTCTTTTTTATTTTTAAATAGCTTTCTTTTTTTAAAGATTTTATTTGTTTATTATGTATACAACATTCTGTTCCCATGTATATCTGCACACCAGAAGAGGGTACCAGACCTCATAGCGGATGGTTGTGAGCCACCATGTGGTTGCTGGGAATTGAACTCAGAACCTCTGAAAGAGCAGCCAGTGCTCTTAACCTCTGAGCCATCTTTCCAGACCCTATTTGAGGTTCTGAATGCTCATTTTCTTTTTTCTTCTCTTTTCTTTTTTTTTTTTTTTTTTTTGTGATCACTGCCACCTTGTAACAGCCCAGCAGCCCACCTGGCAAATCAGGGAGGAAATTTACTTTGCTAATTTTAAGTGCATAACCATTTTAAGTTAGACTGGGAGGGGGGAAGAGGGAGTCAGTCATACCATTGTCATAGCAAGGTACTTGCTAGGTCAATGTGTGACAGCAAAATGTCCCAATAAGACTGGGATCCTTATCACTTGATGGGACATAGGGGTAGGGCAGGCTCTCGTGTCACTTTAAGGTGCAAGTCCGCAGGCCCATCAGTATGACTGAATTGGAAACTCTGAAGTGCCAAACCAGGTCCAGCCGACCAGTGTGCTGTTTTACACAGCTGCAGAGATTACATTCTCGTGGCATGTCACATGCTCCAGTTGTGCCACGCACAGGGCACACAATATGAATGATGCCTCTACAGCCATGTAGTACGAAACTCTTGCCTGAATTTATCCCACTTTTGTTGCCATGGGCTGTCTGCTAGTGGTTCGCTACAGTGGTGCCATTCACTGGGTATGTGTGTGAGGGGAGGGGCTGGGGCAAACGCCCTTCTCATGGTAGAGCCAGAATTGACTTTGTATACCAACCTGGCAAACTACAGAGGATAAACATTTCATTCTTTTCCCATAGGCAGAATTATTCCAATTTATTGTGCAAAGAAACCCAGGCTAGCACCTCTGACTGCCCATAAGTGCTCACTGGATGGCAAGAGATGCCCAGATACCAGGGTTGCACACTTGACAGACATGTGGAACTCTGAAGGTACACTTTGTTCCAATTACCTTTTCATTTTGGCTGTACATTTCAAAGAGCAAGTGCTTGGGATGTTAAGGAAAGAGGAAGTTGGGGTTGCTGAACAAAATTGCCTTTTCCCTGAACAAGACTGCTTTGAACAATTTTTTGATCAAGTTTATTGACTCCATCCTCAAACATGTTCTCTCTGGACTGACTCGGGGACTCAGAGAGATTTGTTCAGCTGAGAAATACTAGCTCAAGTTGATCTAGCCTTTCCCATGTGCTTGGGGTTCTGGGAATGCAAAATCAAGTGAAATGTTGATGTTGCAGGATTCATATTTTCACTACTAGGGCTGGACATTGAAAATAAATAAAATATGATGCTACAGTGCGGCAAGGGAAGGCAAGAGGGATTCAGTCTTCCCGGCCAGGTAGAATACTTGCCAGTGAGGGGATATTTAATGACCTGTGCTGGCTTTTTATAGCTGTGATGGAATGCCTGACATAAATAAGCTAAAAGAGGGAATATATAGGCTCACTGTTCAAAGGGCTCCGTCTGTGGTCACTTGACTCTGTGTTTCTGGGACAGGTGGTGGCATAAGCATGTGAAGGAGCTGCTTCACCTCACTGGAGGGGAGAGAACACCGGGAAGGAAAGGTGAAGGGGGGGGGTAAACATGGGTTTTCTGGCCCAGCAGGTCCTATTGCCCTTGAGCCTCAAATAAACATACAGACACTATATTAGTTATAAAGCTGTTGGCCGGTTGCTTAGGTTTCTTATTGGCTAGCTCTGTCTTGATTATTAACCCATTTCTATCAATTTGTGCACTGCCACGAGCCTGTGGCTTACCTGTTAATGCCCCGGCAAGTTGTTATTCCTTTGGCAGCATGTGACTCTGTGTGGTGGGCTCACTCTGCCTACCTTTTCCAGCATTCTCCTCATCTTCTAGTCCCGCTTATCTTCCTGCCTCATTGACAGACAGTGTTTTATTCATTAACCAATAAGAGAAACATACAGAAGGACAAACCCATCAGTAGGGGAGGAGATAACCCCAAGGGTTTTACCCAGCGACCCATTTCCTTCAGTTAGGCCCCCCGAGGTTTCCAGGGCCTCCAAAAATAGTGTGACCAACTGGAGACTATTTTCAGGTCGTGACCCTTTGGGGACATTCGTATTCACTCACCTAGTGGTCTTACTAAAGCAGATGTGGTAGTGAATGTCTGTGGGGACATTTCATAGTCACTCACTGAGTGGCCTTACTAAAGCAGATGCGGTCTGTTTGAAAGGCTGGCTCCCTACAGAAGCCCATGAAAGGCTGGAGGAGGGGCAAAGAGTGGCAGGGAAACTTGGAAAAGGCAGTGCCTGGTGGGTGGTGAGCCTTGATCTTGAAAGTGGAGGCTGTGGGTGGGGGTGGGGCAACATCCGGCATTCATTAACATCATCTGATCAGATGCTTTAAGGCACAAAGAGCATCAGGAGGGTGTGGCTGTCTCCTCCATCTGGCTAACACCGTTCAGTTGGTGTGGCCTTCTGGAGGGAGTCTTGCCTGATTTCCCCCATACCCTTATCACAGGCAGCCCCTGAGTCCTGTGTACATACACATCAGAGCACACTTGATCCTTCCTCAGCAGCCCAGGAGCCGGCCCCCTGAAATGGCCATCACTTAGCACAGCCTCTAGCGTCCTATAATAGCCCAGTAATGCATTTCTTCTCAAGTGAATGAGAATCATCATCTTTGCCTTTAAATGTTCTGAAGTCATACATGTATGACAACTACCAATGATCACATGCTTACCCTTTGTGGGCTGCTTTATGGTTCCACTTAATCCCCACCCAAACGATTGCTGGTGATGGCCACAGTATCCCTACGATACTTTTCTCCTGAAATCAAATCCTCTTGGTATCCACCATGTGTTGGGCACGCTAATGGCTAACTCATTCAGTACTCAGAACAACTTGATGCAGGTTCTTATTATCTTTTTGACAAATAGGGAAACAGAGTTGCAGAATGACCAAGTAAATCGCTAGTAGATGGTGAGGTCAGAATTTGGACAAGGAGATCTGGCTCTTGAGGTCTTGGTTGCACAGGATATGTCCCTGCCATAGGCAGAAGAGCTTAGGGACTGCAGATCAGCCTGCCACCAGTGGTGACTACTGTCCCCGTGGCTCCTGAGTTCTAAGCCTGAAATTTCCTGCCCTATTCTAGTGTAAACGTAATGTGAGCAACCACCAGGGTTATTGCTGAGATATTCAGAAACTGGATTTAAGCAGAAATAAAGTTCCACTGGGAGAAATCGGATTCATGATTGGCATAGGATCAGCTGGTTTTAACTGCTGCTAAAGAGCTGGAGTGAGGAGGCTGGAGAAAACCAAGACGGGAAACTGAGTCTGTAAGGAAATGGCAGGGGAGGGGGACACTCTGGGGCTGTGGAGATGGTTCAGTGAGTACAGTGCTTACTGAATCCACGTGAAAACCAGACTGAGGAGTGCTAAGGCTGGTGGTGGAGATAGGCAGATTCCAGGTTCAGGGGCGCGCGCGCGCGCGCACACACACACACACACACACACACACACACACACACACACACACACACGAACACACACAAAGGCATGGGGACTCAGAAGAAGGAAGCTTTTAATCTAGGGGTTTTTGGCCTGAGATATGTCTACACACACAGGCATGGGGACTCAGAAAAAGAAAGCTTTGATCTAGGGGTTTGCAGCCTGAGACAAAGGGTGGGAAGTGAGGGGTGTCTGGAATCACTTTTTAAGGCCCTTAAGTTTAGACACACAGGAGTAGTTTAGTATTAAAGTCCTTTTATGCTTTCTGACATCTGCTGTAGCATTTCAGATTAGGAAAGGATGTCCTCATTATGCCTCTACACCCTGCTCTGTCTCTTATGCTCACAGGGCCTGCCTGCCTGAATTAGGAAATTGCTTCCTTCGGAAATCCCTCTAAGTCCAGGTTCCAGACTCAGAGCTACAAATGTCTTCTGCTAATGATTCAGTGGCTGCTCTCCACCTTCCCTTCCTCTCTTCCAAGCAATTTAATCATAACCGTCCCTGAATGTTGTTTACTTAGTCATGGCAACAGAGCCGTTACATTGGCCAATTAGCAACACAGACACAATTGAAATTCTGGCTGTGTGAGGTGAATCTCTGAGATTCTAGCATGAAGTCTGGCTGATTTCCATGCATCTCCCCAAACTTTGCTGATGAGGGTGTTGAAGCAGAAGAAAGTCTCCTTCATATGCTCACGAATCAGGGTGCATTGACTGCTTTTGCAAACCATTTGTAAGGCAATCATGAAAGGGGAGAATGCAGCTCCTTTGGTCTCATTTAGAGGAGCCTATGAAATAAGGATGCAGCAGGAGGGAGTTCTTTGAGAGAGGAGGGCTTTCCAGGAGAAACATGCGCTCTGCAGCTTCAGTACCAAGCTTCTTTCCTTTTCCTGCTTAGAGAGACAAACATGCAGCTGTTAGAATCGGTTTTTGAAAATTGAACTTATAAAATGGCAAGCCACTGAGATAAAGACTCCAGTGTATGTGCAGTCAGGCTACTGCTCTGCTACCTTTAAGATTTCAAAGTATTTTATTATTTAAATATTAGATCTTAAGATGAGATTCAAATGAAAAGGCTACATTCAGTAGACAGTTGTAGCCGGATACTAAATTTGTAAATGGACATATATATCTACATATACATGTATCTGTATACTAGTTTATAGTTTTTGTACTTTTTTTTGTTTTTCCGGGACAGGGTTTCTCTGTATTGCTTTGGAGGCTGTCCTGGAACTCACAGAGATCTGCCTGTCTCTTCCTCCTGAGTGCCGGGATTAAAGGCGTGAGCCACCAACTCCTGGCCTGTTTTTGTTCTTTTTTGTCATCAAAAATTACCCAACTATATTTCAAATCTTCAGCAATAACATGTCAAAATATATAAATGGAGATTAGAATAAAAGTTTTGTTTGTTTGTTTGTTTTCGAGACTGGGTTTTTTTTGTGTAACCCTAGCTGTCCTGGAACTCATTCTGCAGTTCAGGCTGCCTCTGCTTCCTGAGTGCTAGGATTAAAGGCATGCACCACCACTGCCTGGCTGGAATAAAAGATTTTAAATGTGTTCCTTTCTGTAAGTGAAGAGACCAGTACATTCATAGTGACTTAAATATTATATGATGCATGTATGTCTTGAAATATAACACAGTAACCACATGCATGCACATTTTTTAAATGTAACCAAAAGTTAAGATTTAAATACGTAAACAAAACCTGTTCAGGCAAGTTTGTTCCTGTCCATGGCTTGAGTCATAGCTTGGTATTCCTCCAGTCACCAGGCACATTCATCCACTTACATGGACTAATGGATGCCTATTATATTGTGAGCATTCAATGCCCAAGCAAAAATGCTCTCAATTCCTCAGAACGGAATGAGGATATTTCCCAAGTAATTTACTTCCAAGAAAAGGACATGATGTCACTTATTTTACAAGTGTGTTAAACCTTCATCATGGTGCTGAGTAGGTGCCAGGCAATGGGTTTTTCTGCTGCTTGCTGGAAATCATTCCCCCTTTCCCCTCTTTATTCTCCTGTCAGAGAATCCCAGTGACTCTAAACAAACCTTTCACTTCAGACCGTAGTTTGCCCTGAGAGTCAATAACAATATAAAGCTTTGATAGGGTAAAAATTCTACGTGATCCAAGTGTAAAATGTAACAGCATCTGTACTTGTATGAAACACCCAGAACAGGCAAATCCATTAGGACAGAAAGCAGATTCCTGGGTGTGGGGTAAGGGGTGGGATATTGTTGCTTAGTGGGTGTCAGCCTTCCTCTGGGGGAGGTGGACATGTTCTAGAATTAGATTGTGGCTTTAGTAGCACAACATTGAGGATTTGCTAAATGCCACTGACACATATACTTCACATTGGTTAATTTGTGCTTTCCCAACTCGTGGAGGCTGGGGACATGAGGAAATAGGTGATTTGAAAGGGGTCTACTGCCTGGTTTGGGTCTCTGCTTTGCTCTCTCTCCCTTTCTGAAATGGCAAACTGATGGGGGACGTCCTTCTGTGTATGTGTTTGTCTTATTGGTTGATGAATAAAACACTGTTGGCCAATAGGAAAGCAAGATAGGTGGGATTAGGAATCGAGGAGGATTCTGGGAAATGTAGTAGGGACAGGCGTCACCATGTAAGCCCAGGAACACAGGACGCTTGCCGCCGGCGTCCTCAATAAGACAAGTTTATAGAATATATAGATTAATAATTATGTTTGATACTTAAGACAGAGATAGTAAACAAGAAATCCTAGTCATTGGTCAACAGCATTGTAATTATTATAAGACTCTGTGTGTTATTTCAGGCGCCCATATGGCAGCGGGGCTCAGGCAGCTTGGTGGAAAGATTTATCATCACAGCAAACTATGTGGACAAAGGAGACAACCATCTAGGCATGTGAAATTGAAATGGAGTCTCACCAAGCATCTCATGTCAGAACTCTAGATCATTTCTCAGATTCCTCTTCTCTTCTCCATTCTTAAGGTCTACCTGTGCTGTGGTTCTAAAACTTGCACCCTGGATTCTGCTGGTATGTGTGTGTGCATTTGGTTAAAACAGAGCCAAGTAACTTTAAGAATGTCTCCATCACACTGTCTGAGTACCTTCTGACCTTGTGTTTCCAATCTCAGCCCTATACCTTCCATGCACTCATCCCAACAAGGTGGTTTAAGGTCACCATTTGTATTTATTTCTTTCCTTGTCTGTCTCCTCTAGAAGGTGGCCTTAGCGCCAGGCAGATAGAGGTTCCCCACTACTGTTGGCTCCTGCCTCAGCAAAGTGGTAGTGAGACCACAGTGAAGTGAACCAGCCTGGCCTCTGCGTTAATGAACAGCTTGTCCACCAGAAAAGACAGAGTCACATACTGACAGGAATGTGTACCACCTTAGCGTCAAGGCTGTCACTGGGAAGGGGAGACAAAGTTTATCCCAAGAAGTGACTCCTGAGTAAAGTTTGAAGTGTGAGCAGACATGTGTGAGCACAGAGGAGAGGGACAGGCATTCCAGGTGGGAGACACAGCTTTGTGTGGAGGCCCACGGGTGGGAGGGTATGAAGAATCTGAGGAGATGAAAGATGATGGGAAGAAGACAGAAGGAGGGGAGATGGATTAGGGCCTTATTGCCCTGTTAGGCACTTTCATTCTTCTCAGAAGAATGATGGGGAGTTGGAGAAAATGAAAGGAGAGCAGGAAGTGGCAATTTAATTAGATTTACATCCGGGAGCTACTCTGCTGTGGAGGAAATGTCAAGGGAAGGGATTCTGCTCCTGGATCTGTGCTACGTTTGCTTCCCTTCCTCACTCTAAGCAGTCATATGGTTTGAGTGGACAAATCATAAGTTCTTGATCTGAATGAGGGATCAACAGTGAGTGAGGCTTCTGTGGGCCTCTGTTTCCTTGTGTTCAAATGTCACTATCAGAGCCAGTGTTCTTAAATCAACATTACACACTATGGGGGCAACTGCCTTTTCAACTGCTCAGCAAATGAACATGTCTTTTATGGGTTTTGGGGAAATTGTCACCGTTAAGTCCTCCAGCACTTCAATTTAAGGAACAGCTTCTCTTTCTTCCTGACCTCAGAAGGGTTCCCTTTGGGCCTTCCATTTGGGATTTTGAACCTGGAGAGAGTAGCATGTGGTTAAAGACAGGTGGTGTTGTGTTTGTGATTGTGGTAAAAGCTGGATGTGGACCAGGTGTTGGTGGTGCACGCCTTTAATCCTAGCACTGGGGAGGCAGAGGCAGGTGGATCTCTGTGAATTCCAGGCCAGCTTGGTCTACAGAGCGAGTTCCAGAACTGGCTCCAAAACAATACAGAGAAACCCGGTCTCGAAAAACAAAAAACAAAAAACACACACACAAACAAACAAACAAACAAACAAAGCTGGATATGGTGGAGCAAGCCTGGAATCTAAACCCTTGGGAGGTTAGAAGGAAGAACAAGTCGATCCTTGGGCTACATAGTGAACTTGAGGGCAGCCTGGGTTACATGAGACCCTGTCTCAAACAGTTGCCCTTGAAATTAACTACAGTAGTCACCATATCTGTGTTTATCTTTGCAAAGACTCCCTGTGGATGTCTGAATAGCTCTTTTGTCTATGCTTTTCATGTACAGTACACACACACACACACACACACACACACACACACACACACACACACACGTTTAAAATTAAGCACAGTGAGAATTTAACAATAACCAATAAGACAGAACAATTAAAAGATTTTAAAGCATTACTTTATTTTTATTTTACGTGCATGAATGCTTTGCCTTTGTGTATGTATGTGTACTGTGTACGTGCCTAGTACCCATGATGGTCACAAAAGGACATTGGATCCCCTGGAACTGGAGTTGGATAGTTGGGAGCCACCATGTGTGTGCTGGGAATTGAATCCTCATCTGGAACTGGGGTCATGAATGTTTGTGAGCTGTCATGTGTGTTCTGGGAAGTGAACCTGGGTCCTCTGAAAGAACACTAAGTGTTCTTAACTACCGAGCCATCTCTGAAGGCCCACATCAGGACACTAATCATATATTGTCATAACATGATATGAGTGTAGCATCCCTTGTTCTCTGATGGTAGCTCCACATGCTGTGTGTATGCTTTTCCTTTTGAGGGGGTGAGATGATGCCACTAGAGAGATGGCAGGATGAGTGGCAGACATTGTGGCATAGTGTTAGGCTACTGACCTTCTGAGGATCCTTTGGAAGAAGGATGGGGGGAGTGTGCCTCCTGACTTTGAAGTGTGCACAGAGTGGGAGCTCTCATTTGCAGAGTGTATTACATACATAGAGGCCAAGGCAGCCATCTTGCAACTGAAGGGACCAGCTCCCCATTTCGGCAGCCATGGCAGCCTAACACGTGCTTGCCTGACTTTGCCTTGGTCACTAGGAGGTCAGATGCCTGCCCATTTCGGCAGCCATGACAGTCTAACACGTGTTTTCCTGACCTTGCCTTGGTCACTAGGAGGTCAGATGCCTGCCTTGTGGCAAGGAACCAATCAGAAGTTAGTTGGTAGTTCTCTGCTTTACAGCTCTGGGTGTGCTTTATGGACAAGTGCACAGCAATGATGCGCAGAGCATAGCAATTGCCCTGGGAGGGCCTATGGGCCATAGCAACCGTTGACCAATCAACACAGGGCAAGATTGGAGGCACACCAATCCTGAGACTGTGCATACCCCTAGACACTCCCCTTATGCTGCCCTATAAGATGTCTATGCCGTGGCTTCTCGTCATCTTTCCTAGCCATCCATGTGGATGGATGAAAGGCCCAAGCTAACATGGGGTTAGCTCGTTAAACAACTACAATAAAGACTTGTGCTGTTTGCAAACAGCTTTCTATTCCGCCTGGTGATTGGGGAGGCTGAGGTCTTGGGCTGAGATCCTGGGGGCCTGAGCCTCTGGGGGTCTTTCACAACTTGTCAACAGAGAAAGAAAAATGTAAACAAAGCCCAAGCCATCCACCATGGTGTGGAGTCCTGCCTGAGGAGGAGAATCAGGAAGACAGACATCCTCTCCCTCACATCTTCCTGTCTCCCATTCAGCAGACTCATATCCTTCTCTCTCTTTCCACAAAGCAGTCACTGCTCAAAGGTGACGGGAAGCCGTCTTTGAACCAGGGGGTGTGCTTTTGCCACCACAGAGAGAGAAGCTGGCAAATGGGGCATGATGAGGAATGTACTGTGTATGTTCATCTTATTGATTATTGAATAAAGTACTTATTTGGCCAATGAGACAGCAAGTTAGACAGGACTAGGAGTCAAAGAAGATTCTGGGAAATGTAGTAGAGAAGTGGTGATCCAGGCAGGAAGTGGCATAGCAAGGAGACTCATATTTAAGCAAGGAGAAACAGGAAGTGCCCCCTTTCCCCTCCGCTCTTCCTCCAGTGGCGCCATGTGATTCACCATCAAGAGAGGGTGCCAGCGGAAGGCATCCTCTATAAGTCTTATAAAATATATAGATTTATGATAATTAAGACTGAGCTAACAGATGAGAATCCTAGTCATTGGCCAAACAGCATTTGAACCTAATGCAAGTCTCTCTGTGTATTAATTTGCGCCCTAACTTGGGCGGGCAGCTGGCGTAAGCGCACTTGTGGCAGTGGCTCAGAGGCTTTTGGCAGAAAGATTTATCGTAACAGGGGCATGCAGTAATGATTTCCTTTTGGCTGATCATATTTGGAAGCATTCCAAGTGCAGCAAACCTTTATCTAGAAGATGTTAAATACAACTGAAGGGACCAACCCCCCCCCGCCCCGCCCCTATTTTAGCAACCATGATAGGCTAACATGTGCTTGCCTGATCTTGCCCCTCCTGCCCTGGTCACTAGGAGGTCAGATGCCCTCCTTGTGGCAAGGAACCAATCAGAAGTTTGCTGGCGGGGCTATGTTTTACGGCTCTGGGTGTGCTTTACAGACAAGTGCATAACAGTGATGTGCAGAGCATAGCAACCACCCTGGGAGGGCCTATGGTCCATAACAACCACTTGACCAATCAACCCAGGGCAGGTCATCCAAGCCTAGGAGTGCACCAATCCTAAGACTGTTGCATACCCCTTGACATTACCCTTACACTGCCCCATAAGATCTCTGCCTTGTGGTTTCTGGAATCTTTCTCCAGCAATCTGCCATGGTGGAAGGATGAAAGGCCAGAGCTAATGGGGTTAAGCTCGTTAAACAACTGCAATAAAAGACTCTTTGCTTTTGCATCCAAATGGGCCTCTTGGTGATTTTGGGGTTTCAGAATTTGGGCACAGCACAACACAAAACAAACAAATCTTGAAGCGGGAAAGAAAGGCACCATATGTACTCTTCCCTCCATGTTTCATGTTAGGAACTTTTCTTGCATTTCCTCTCAGATGATCCCCTTGACTAACTCACCAGTCACAGCTGCAGGAGGTCACGCCTTCCCCTGCTCCCCAGCCCCACCCCTTTGCTCCTGCCCTCTAGCCTGATCTCCTGGGAGGTTTTTCCTGCTCATGGAGCTTACTCAGCACACTCTGGCCTTAGGGCTTCACACTTGTCAGTCTTTTTGCCTGGAATCTTCTTTTTGTGGATCTTGGGGCCTGAGTTTTCATCTAGCAGAGCTCTCTAAATACCATCCCATCATGATCACCCACTTAAAACGTTGTCATTTCTCTCTCCATCCTGGGCCTCTATTCTAAGGGCTTGCTTCATTTTTCCACATTGGGTTATAGTGTCTGAAATTGCCTCATTTGTTTCAACGTCGTCTGCTTCCCCTAGACTTTTCCTCTGTTTTGTTCACAGTCACCTCTCGAGCATGTAGAGGGATGACTGGCCCTGAAAGAGATTCTGAGCAGTGTTTGCTAAAAGAATGGAAAGATTACACATGCTATAACTCTAGCAAGTCGAGTTCACGGTGTTGACAAGGGTCAGTTACCTCCTGCTAAAGATCCCCAGGGACACAACTGTACTGCTCATTGTCACATATATGTGCACACACGCATACACACACACACACACACACACACACACACACACACACACACACACACACCATGCACGGACAGCCATCCATAAGAGCTTGTGAAGAGAGAACTCACTCAAATTTTAGGTTTTTAGTAGGTCATTTTGCTGGGATTTAGGAAACAGGATTTTTGTTTTATTTTATTTTTTTGGGTTGGATATTGTCAGGTATCGGGGGCAATCCCAAGGATGTTCTGAATATTCCTTCTAAGTAGGTCAGGAAGTCTAGACCTAGAAACAAATTATTAGCAGTTGTTAAGGTGGCAGCAGCTGCTCAGAGTGCCAGGACAGGGCATGCTCTCTGTTCATGCAGTGTCTCATGGGCAGTACTTGGACAAAATTACTTCCAGGTCTTGGTTTGTATCTCTTATCTTCAGTTAGAATGGCCTGGGGTGGTATTGCTGCTCTGTACCATCATACCGGGCAGGTACTACAAAGGATGTGCTGGGGGTGTTGGGCCAGTTTCTGAATCTCATGGTCTGCTTTCACTGTTCTTACAGGTGTCACAGGAATGAAGCCCAGTGTCAGAGACCATAGACCTAAGGAGTAGCAATTCTTTGGGCTCTCTGGTAGAACCACTCCTCTAATGTATGATTTGTTTAGGGGTGGCCACTGAACAAGACAGAAGAGGGAGGCCAAGGTGAAAACAAGTACAAGGTGGTTCGATCTCTAAGTGGGGGTGTTAGTTTGGAAGGCTGTGGGACCTTTTTGGGGTGGAGACTTCCCAGAGGAAGTGGGTCACTGGGTGTGGCCCTGAGGTATGCTACAACCCAACCTCTTTTCCTGTCTGCTCTCTGCTGACCCAGTGAGACCAGCTGCCTGAGGCAGGAGCTTAGTTCACAATAGGCCAAAGGGAAAAGGGTTCATGTTGTAAACTTCAAGTTACTCACACACGTTACAGTGGGATTGGATGTCAGAGTTCAAATAGAATTCTGGGTTTACAACAGAAAGTCCAGAAGCACTGAGGGTGATACAAGGACACTTGGAGCTAGGTACAGGACAGGCAACAGGACTTGATAAGACTCAAGGCAGACAAGCCACGAGAAACAAGACCAGCATTGGTAAACTGGCCTGGTAGCTTCCACAAGACCCCAGACCATCTGGTAGACAAGAGATAGCTGAGACCCTGCTGCCATTTCTTGGTAGCTGTGATGACGAAGGGACTTTAGAATAATGAACAGCATTTAGGACACAGGCCATGGGTAATACTGAGACCTCTACTTTCCCCTTTTACTAAATATATCTTGGGAGCCAGTCTCATTTTTCCTTAATTTCTTACTGTTCTGTAAATCTCTTAATGAAGTTTACCTTCTCACTTTTACAAGTGTCTGCATCTTTTATCTTTATTGGCATAAGACCATGAACTTGGACTCACTGCCTCAGGTTGATATTTGGTGATGCTAAGTGTCTGGTACCTCGGGACCCCCGGTCAAGCCCAACTGGCTGAGAAAGGCTTTTGCTTGTAAGGCCTATAACTGTCCCATGTGCTCCTACCACCATCTCTTCCTCAACAAAATGGACTATATTCCTATCTAACCATCAGCCAGAACAAAACCTTGGTTTCTTAAGTTGCTTCTTAAGAACTTGGGGGACGACTGGGTTTTCTAGGTGATGAGGTTTTCTAGTCACAATGACTAGAAAAGAAAGTAAGACATAGCTCCTCTAGAAGTCAACTGAAAAGTGCCCCTATTTTGTTCAAGAATAAACAGCATCTCATTGCCACGTCACAGATACCTAAGTTTCAAATGGAGGATGCAGTATCTCTCATATCCTGAATAACAGGATTCCCAAGTGCAGGGCCATGTTTAGAAGTCTGCCTGAGCTTTGGATCTATACACTTCCCCCAGACACCTTTAGTTTTAAGCTTTTCCTCCCTGTATCCCTCTGTTGGTGTCCCTGTTGTACTGTAGCTAATTTGTTTATAATCATACCTCTGAGAAGACTGTCTCCGTCATGTTTGTAACCCCAGAACTGAGCAAAGAGCTTGGCACAGCCTGGGCTCTCTATAAATACCAAACAAGTTTAAAATGGAGCTATTTCCTGGCTTGAGTTCACCTCTCAATGAGTTTATTGATTCTGCATTGTGAGCCAGGAGGACAGTAAGAAACAGGGGAATTTGTATTTCTGCTCAATAGTCTAAGTTTCATAATAGCAGCTGGTGTTGACTGAGCACAGGCGTTGAGCCAGTAGTTTACACACATCAGTGATTCTGTGTCTCCATCTTGCTCCTGAAATCACACAGCTGTGAGAGTGTAGAGCAGGGGTTGTGTGTGACCCCAGTTGCATGTGCTGAACGGTTAGGTTGAACCGGACCACTGACATGCGTAGCTCTGCCTTAAATCAGAAAGCAGGGTGAGACTTTAGTTACAGATCTGGAGACATTGGTTTTGAGGAGAACATAAGTCTGACCAACCTGCGGTTGGGGGACGACTGGGTTTTCTAGGTGATGAGGTTATGGGGACAGAGAAGTCTCTACCATCTTCCAAAGCAAGAGAGAATTTGGTCTCGGCTTCAGATCTGAACATCTTTAGTCTGTCAACTACTTAGCTTTACTAGACAGACACCCACAGTACTCAAAACAGATGTTCCCTGTCACTTCCTCTCCTCTTCACATCCTGGGGACCGAGAGGGGACGAGAGTAAAGAAAGGAAAAGGCGAAGAGGGAGGAGGACGGGCTGGTGAGCACCTCAAGCTTGGTAATCTTGCTGCGGACCACGCCCTCGGCCTTGGCCTGGTACCCCAAACCCTACTTTAAACTCCCGCCCCCTCTGAAGCACCACCAATGCCCGGCCGACGAGAGCCCAGGAGGCTGCGGATTGGTGGACACCTCGGTTGCTGCGGTGACGGGTGGGTCCGTGGGGGTCCCCGCTCAGGGCGGGGCTAGGGCTGTCCCTGGTCCCTGGCGCCGCCTCCGTCTGGGTCTCTGCCTCCAGGACCTGCGGCGGCGGTGAGGTCCAGAGCGCGGCTTCCCCGAGGGCGGGCAGCGTGATGGGTTGCGGGAACTCCACTGCCACCAGCGGGGGCGCGGGCCGAGGTAAGCGGGGCTGCGGGCCGTGGGTCCCGCGGGAGAGGCGGCTGCAGCGGGGGGCGCGCAATTCCCTTGCCCCATCCCATTTTCGAGACTGGAGCGTTTCGCTTGCTTCTGGAAAGACCGAGAGAAAGAGAGAGAGAGAGAGAGCGAGCCGGTGCCCCGTGCGGGGGCGGTCACGCCCGAATTCACTCGGGAGGACTGTGGCCTGGGTCCTGCAGCCGGACTCTGCACCCTTCTGGGGACCAGAATTTCCCAGACATGTCTTGGGTCCCTCACCTCCCCTTCCACTGGCGCCCCTCCTGGCCTCGCCCCCGACCCCCTTGACTCCCAGACCCTGCACCTGGAAAAGTACTGCTGAGCAAGTCAGGACTTTTCTGGGGATGGGGGTGGGGCCGAGTGCCAGTGGGTGAGAACAGCAGCCCGCAGGGCTCCAGAAACGCATCGGCATGGGTCTGCTCACTTAAGACCCACCGGGCTGCGCGCTTAGGCTCTCATTGAGAAGCTGCGGTAGCTAGATGCTCAGATTCCCGTGGTAGAGCTTCGGCGCTGGCCTCTTTGTTGATGTATTTTCATTTAAAAATGTATCCAAACTTATCTGTGCACTGTTCCATTTCGTTGATTGGCATGGCAGGCAGGGTTTCTGGGCTTCCCTGACTAAGCCATGCATTGTATCAAGTGGCTTACGGTAAGATTCAGGTCTTCTGATTAAACTAGCCAATGTTGGATTTGTTTGGGGTTGTTCTCTGCTGACGTATTTTAGTGTCTTTTTGGACAGGATTCCCTAGCTTCTCTAGCTGAGTTCAGTCATGCCACAGCCCACCTAACCAGCAAGTGCAAACAGTACTTTAATCCTGTAGTGCTTACCAAACTGATGCGGATGTCCTGCTGCTAATTAATGACTTTGAAGCCTTAGGTCCCTTAGCCAAGACCTTGAGGTTAGCAGTTGATTGTTTTCTGATTGAAGTACCCAGGTTTGAACCCCGGGCCTGATATTGCACATACTGGGCAGGACTGTATTCTCTGTATTGCCTTTTATTTTGAAACAGGGTCTCACTAAGTTGTCTCAGCTTGCCCTGAACTGGCTCTGCTAGCCAGGCTGGCCTTACTTGTAGTTCTCTCGGATCAGCCTCGCTATGAGCTGGGGCAAAAGGCCTGCATTAGTAAGTGTGGCTAAACGTTTAACGTTCGTTCGATGGAAATCTGTCCAGATCATTGGCCAAATTTGGTCTTTTTTTGGCTGTCAGTGTCATACTTGTGGACTAATACTATTTCAAGAGTTACATCTGAAACACCTGGAAGTCTAGGCCCAGGCAAAGTTTATCTGCCCCATGTGACCTTCACTGTCTTGAACGAAGGTCTATCTTTGTGCTATGTAGACAGCCACTGGGAAGCAAAGCTTTTAGGATTCATATAGCAGTGACTCAGCTTAGTTAGTATCTTATGCAAATGAACACAAGATCAGGATTTAAGTTGACAGGGCTTGTTCCTTTGCAAGGTGGAAATCAGGAAAGTGTCAGAGCCTCAACAATTTGTGTCCAGGTCCCAGGTTCTGTGGTTTCATGTAAACCTATTGCGCATGTGCTAGGCTGAAAAAAAAAAAGGTTGAGAATGTTAACAAAACAAAAAATTGGAAGAAGGATCCATAACAGATTTCCATAAAAGTGGAGCAATTTTAGTGCATTTACATTTTTTAAAGAATTTAGTTTTATTTTTATTCATGTGTGTGTCTGTGTGTATGTATGCCATGTGCATGTAGGTGCCCGAGAATGCCACAAGAGGGCACCATATTCCCTGGAGCCTTAGTTACAAGCTGTTGGGATCCTCTGTGTTGATGCCGGGAACCAAACTTGGGTCCTCTGCAAGAGCAGCAAATGCTCCTAACTGCTCTGTGCTTTTACATTTTTGTTAACAGATACCTTATCAAATTTGGGGGGTAGAGGGAGAAGTACCATTGTTAAGTAAAGATAGGAACAATGATTGGGTAGTTCTGAAATGTTAATGTACAAATTGCGTTTCAGTGGTAGCTTGACCAACCAGTCTAGAAATTGTATTTAGGGCTGGAGATGTAGTTCAGTTGATAGAGTGCCTGCCTAGCATACTCAAAGCCCTGGGGTCCATCTCCAGTGCACAATTAACGGGGTGTGGGTATGTGTCTGTGATCAGGCAGGAGGCTCAGAAGAACAAGGCTAACCTCAGTTGTTCCTCACTTCATAGTAAGTTCAAGCTATTTTAAAACAAACAAACAAACAAACAAACAAGTCATGTTTCTTCTGTGAGTGTTGTGATCTGTGCCTGCAATCCTACACTCAGGAGACAGGCAGGAGATTTATTTCAAGTTCATGGCCAGCCTGGTCTGTATCGGGAGTTCCAGGCTAGCCATAACTGTATCTTTTTTTATTTTTTCCCCAGGGCTGAGGACCGAACCCAGGGCCTTGCGCTTGCTAGTCAAGCGCTCTACCACTGAGCTAAATCCCCAACCCCTTAACTGTATCTTAAGAAAAAAAAATACTATTTTTTTGGGGGGGGGGATGATTCTCCTTACAAATATTTGATTGGTTTTCTTTCTTTTTTTTTTTTTTTTCTGGAGTAGATCTCTCATTGGTTGAAGGGAAATATGGTTAGTTACATTGAAGGAAAATCCCTCAAAGTGCACATCCTCAATGATCACTTTTGTTTGTGAAGGATGAGCATTTGAGAGCAATGTGTTCCCTGACTTGCTTTTTGACGAAATTGTTTTCTGAGAGAGCAGGGTAGGGCGTACATGCTGTACACCAGGAGGAGAAGGCACTGCGAGTGGGCGTGTCTGCATCATCTCTGACTAGACTCAGGCCCTGGCTTTGAGAAGTTGTTCCCAAATAGTCCCCAGCCTGTGTGTTCAGCTGGCTGGCTTCAGGATTTGGTCATTGTTATTTTCTGTCTGTCAGCTGGTGGTAGGAATTTTAGTTTCTGAAAGGGAATGCATCAAGATGAGAACTAGAAGGGCAAGAAAGGAATGCCCTAACACGAAGATAAATCTGTCCCAACTGTGAGCTGTGACTTTGATGTCACAATCTCTAATGACCAGGCTGCAAACCTGATGTTGTCCCAGGCCTCTAGGTATGAGCAGAGCACAGCTTCTGAGATGTCTTAGAAATTCTGCTTTCAATATTTCATTCTTTTCAGTAGCCACACTGAAAAAAGTTAAATAATTAAAAAGGCAAAGAGAGGTGAAGGAGCGCCGGTGACCCTGAACTGGGAGTTGAGGCTCACACTTGGCTTTGATGCTGCTCCTGGCTGTGTTTCTGGCTCTGTTGCTGTGGGCATTTCACTTTGTTTTCTGAGCTCTGGTTCCTTTATCTTGTGGGGGCTGTTTTATATTGTGGGGGATAATTGGATGTACCCTGTTTCCTAGGGCCATCGAGAAACTCCAAATCAGATGATGAAGGGGAACACTATGTAAAATGACATTACCATACTGCAGTAAAAAGTTATTAGTATGTTGAAAAGAAGATAGCTTCTGTAATAGTTTTCTACAAGAAAATGGCAAATCTACTTTGTCTCAACAGGCTTGATATCACCATTATAAATGCTTCTTTTATTTATTTATTTTTTTGAGACAGTCTCACCATGTATCTCTCTGGCTTACTTGAAACTTGCTATGTAGAGTAGGCTAACCTCAAACAAACAAGAAAACCCATTTTATTCCCCTACATATTCAGGCAAATCCAGATAATTAATTCTCTTTTTTCTCACCTATCTGGACCATCGCCTTTCTTGGCTGTAGCCTAGTGAACTTGGCTAATATGACAGATTGATATGCAGCCGTGGGCTTTAGTCCATGTGACTCTATATACCACGTTGGTGGAGAAGCTGGAGTAAATGGTCTCACGGCCATGAGAA
This sequence comes from Cricetulus griseus, assembly GCF_003668045.3. Taxonomy (NCBI): domain Eukaryota; kingdom Metazoa; phylum Chordata; class Mammalia; order Rodentia; family Cricetidae; genus Cricetulus; species Cricetulus griseus. The sequence continues at coordinate 151,696,140 of NW_023276806.1, read as the reverse complement.
GAAAACACATTGCAGCCTCTCCACTGTTCAGGTTCCCTTGTGCCTTGACCTCGAGCTTATTCGTGGTCCACGAGTCTGTGCAGAACACTCTGCACAGACTTTAAGGCAAGGGTTGGGCAGTCAGCAAGAGAGGACTGGAGAATGGAGCCGAGCTTTCAGGCTGTTGAGAGGCTAAACACGGAGGCCTAGAGCGATTGCTGTGCAGTGTACAGTAGAATCACCAAGAGCATCCAAGTGACAGGACTCACCAGAGAGGGCTTCCTGGATGGAGATGTGAGACGCTTGAGTCTGGAAGAGCTCTCCATTTTTTGTTGGGTTTTCTTTTTCATTTTTTGATTTTAGTGCTGTTTATCTAACTCGGGGTCTTGTCTGTGTGTACATGTTAGGCCAGCACTGTACCACTACATCATGGAGTCATCTCCAGTTCATCTCGCTATCTATTTAATTTTGGAACTCTTGATCCTCTTGCCTTAGTCTCCACTTGCTGAGTTCCAGAATTTTCCCATCACTCTCAGGCATAGCTCATTTTAATGTTTTGGTAAGAGCACTTTTCTCCCTGCAGGAATTCGATTTTTCCCAGACTCAGGGTTATAGAAGGTGGCCGCTTGTGTTTTCCATGTTGTGATGTTTTAGCACATTTCTCCAGAGAAACCGCTATATAAAGTGGTCTGGCTGGAGGTGTTTGGTGTCCCTTTCCAAGCAGCTGGGAACTCCTTCTGCATGCTTGTCCTCCAGCTCTTCCTTCAGGAGGCAAAGACTGAAGTCCGGGGGTTACTTAGCCTCTTAAAAAAAAAAATTATGGAGAGGGCCAGGCTCAGAGGCTGAGGTAGATGGATATGGGTGACTTTGAGGCTAGTCTGGGCTATATAGAAGGTTCTAGGCTAGCCCAGGATTATATAGTAAGATCTTGTCTCCAAATTAAATAAATAAATGAAATAAAAAGAAAAAAATTCACACAGAGGGCTGGGGATTTGTTTCAGCCTGTAAAATGCTTGCTTTGCAATCCCTGGAACCTGAGTTTGATCCTCAGAACACATGTAAAGAAAGCTAAAGAGTGCTGGTATACATGGTCCCTGAGCTGGGGGAACCGCCTGAGGTTGACATCCGACCCCCACATGCACATGCATGCCTGTACTCAGGAGGGCATCCACTCACATACACAAGACATGTAGGTGTACACTATTAAGTGAGTCTTAGGAATATAAACCAGAATTTCCCTTTTTGTGTGTCAGAAAAGTCCCTTGAAAGTTCCAGTGGGAACCTGGGGAGATAGCCTAGTAGTTAGAGCATTTGCCATGTGGGTGTGAGAACTGAACCCACATAAGTGCTGGGTGGGTGATGGGGGACGTCCTTCTGTGTATATGTTTGTCTTATTGGTTGATAAATAAAGTACTATTAGCCAATAGAGAAGCAAGTTAGGCGGGTCTAGCAGTTGAGGAGGATTCTGGGAAATGTAGTAAAGAGAAGTCTTGGGCTCCAGGCAGAAAGTGACATAGTAGGCAGACTCCGAATATAAGCAGGGACAAGCAGGAAATCGCTTTCTTCCTTCTCCTCTCTTCTCTGGAGTCTCTATGTGATCTTGGGACGAGGACACATCCTGCTGGCATCCTCGATAAGATAAGTCATTATAAATATATAGATTAGTAGTTATGGTTGATAATTAGGACTGAGCTAGCAAGTAAGAAATCCTAGTCATTGGTCGGCAGCATTGTACCTAATATAAGTCCCTGTTTGTTATTTTGGGCGCTCACGGGGTGGTGGGACTCCAGCGGCTTGGCAGAAAGAGTTATCGTTACAGGTGGGTGTGACTCCAGTCAGTGATTCTCCCATCTTTTCCTGTTACTCTCCACTTCACTGTTTAAGTCAGTGTTTCTCACTGAACCTGGGGCTCATTATTTTGGCCTGGAAACCCCAATGCACCTTCTGCCTCTGTATACAGCCCCCCACCATACTGGGGTTACAGGCAAGCTGCCCCCACGATGTTGGAGTAACAGGCAAGCTGCCCCCCACAATGCTGGGGATACACGCAAACTGTTCCCCCAAAACTGGGGTTACAGGCAAACTGGCTCCCACAATGCTGGTGTTACAGGCAAGCTGGCCCCCTAGAGCTGTGGTTACAGGCAAGATGACTAGCCTCACTGAATAAGGTGGAGAGAGATTGAAGAAGACTATCAACTATGGGCTTCCACATGCATGTGCACCCATACACATACGAACATGCAAATACATGTGTATATACATGCACACACACCTGCACATGAAAAAAGTCCCAGCATTCCCAGATATGTGCAATGTCCCAGTTCAGTGCAGACCAATTGTTTACCTACTGGGTAGATACTTTAGCATATTTGGCATATGATGTTTGAACTAGTTAGTGGTAATTTTTACCAGAGATCGGTAATGGGCAACCATCTGGCTGTAATTTTGTGGGTGGTTTATTGTCACAATGCTTCTGATTTTTATATAAGAGTAATTAGAAGGGGAGGAGCTTAGCAATTACCTCATTTTATCAGTGTACCTGGAGTTAATATAATGCTTTGGGGTCCAATTATTTAGATTAGCTATTTCATTGTCCTCAATTAGCTAAGTAATTGTATTCCTTTAATGTAACCACAAAGGTCCAGCCCTGATTGGCAACAGTGGATGGTTTGATAGTGTTGAAGCAGGGCTGCTGGTGCTTAGCTTTAGCCCATGCCTGGTGGGAAATGGTAGAAGACTTTGATGATGTCGTTAACGTGTTCATTTATATCTTGCCTTACTCTCTCCTCCTGCCTAATGCTAGCAAAGCCATCAGCACATCTTTCTGCTCAGCAAGCAGCTGCTCTGTTTCTCTTTGAAGCACATTTTGCTGGAGAGCTGCTGTTTTGTCATTTCTTGTGTTGTTTGTTTCCCTCCCCCATGGGACATCGTCCTGAGAGCCCGTATATTTTATTCATAGCAGTGTCCTTGGCTTCTAGACCAATCTCTAAACTTAAATAATTGTATTTTAACCAATCAATCAGTCAATCAATCAATCAGTCAATCAGTTTGTGTGTGTGTGTGTGTGTGTGTGTGTGTGTGTGTGTGTGTGTGTGTGTCTGTGTGTCTGTGTGTGTCTGTGTGTGTATGTACGTGTACATGTATGGTGGTCTGATTTATACCTTACTCTACTCCCTCCTTCCTGAGACAGGGTTTCTCTGTGTAACAGTCCTGGCTGTCTTGGAACTCGATTTGTAGACCAGGCTGGCCTCGAACTCACAGACATCCTCCTGCCTCTGACTCCCTAGAACTGGGATTAAAGGTGTGCACCTGGCTTACACTTTACTTTTTAAGACACTTTTTTCCTGGCTTCCAAGAACCCGGCTTCTGCTTCCCCACAAATACTGGGATTGCAGGTATGTGTTTTTGTGCCTGGCTTTTGCATGGATCTCCTTACCCTCGTGCAGCCAATCTGTCCAAGTTCTTCAACCTCAGAACTTTCAGTGGAGTTTTTTTAGCTTTCTAAAAATATTTATTTGAATGAATGCGTATGTTTGGGAAACAAATAAGATGGAAAATGAAGTTTTAAATTGTGTGAGCGCACTGTGACTGATGAAGTAATTGGAAAAATGAGCTGAAACCATGAACGGTTAGGAAAGCCTGCTAGCAAAGAGCAGAGCCTGATGGGTTTTGGAGGATCTGTAAAATGTGAATAAATAGAGTACAGAAGGAAGGGCAGCCTTTGTCTCTTGCCTTTCTAGGGGTCTAGGGGTTCAGAAGTCAAACCCAGGGCTTCCTGCATGTTAGGCGGGAGTTTTACTGCTGAGTCCCACCTTTAACTGGAGGGCATGTCCTGGAGACAGAAGAAGTGGTCTTGGGGGACATGTTTGGGCAGTGAGAAGCTGGCTTAGATGGTCCACCTATTTTGGTGATTGGACAGAAATAGAATGGTTGGGATGGTGTGGGGATGGAGAAGCACCGAGGCTTCCTCAGAACTTAGAGAGTGGGTTTTAGAGCCCAAAGGAGCCCTGCTTTTGCTGTCCTTCTGCTGTGACCTTGGCCAACCTGTTTAAGCTATCTGTGCTATAGTTTCCTCACTTCTAATACTGGGAAGTAATAACCAAGTCTTTGTTAATGCTTAAAAACACTGCCTCCTCCATTGACAGTGCCCAATGCACTTGTTAGTGTTCTATAGGGAAAGTCATTCACAGTGACAGTAAGGAGAGTGAGCCACAGGATGTGTGTGTTTCCAGAAGACTGGCTGCAGAGGGCTGCAGATGTGGGTGGAGGAAGAGAGAGGTGAGCAGGAAAGTAAGGCTGTTCGGGCAACAGGAAGAGGCGTTGCCCACTGGGAGACCAAGGTAGGAGGGATGAGAGGTCTACATGCTCTTGGATATAAACACATCAGAGATGGCAGGAATGAAGAGGGACATGGCTACCATGTCAGAGGTGACACTGTGGCCATGTCAGGTTAGTCAGGGTTAGTCAATTCCACCATGAGGGACTTTCTACAGATGGCCACGGATGAAGTTATGTTACAGCAGACAAATGTCATTTTTTTTTTTAACTTTATCTGGCTGCCTGTGTGTGTGTGTGTGTGTGTGTGTGTGTGTGTGTGTGTGTGTGTGTGTGTATGTGCTCACTCGTGGGGCTTGAGAAAGACACCAAATATCCTGCTCTCTCATTCTCTACCTTGTCTGAGTGAGTCTCTCAGGGAATGTGAAGCTTGTCATCTAGATTAGACTGGATGTCCAGAAAGCTGCCAGGATCCACCTGTTTCCACTCCCCAGTGCTAGGGTCACTATCTCGAATGGCCATGTTCTGCTTTTGTGTGGTGCTGGGGATTTGAACTCAGGTCCACATGGATCTGCAGCAAGCTCTCTTACTCACTAAACTATCCCCCCAGCCCTGCCTTTGTTTATCTTTCTTTCTTTCTTTGTTTCTTTGTTTCTTTCTTTCTTTCTTTCTTTCTTTCTTTCTTCCTTTCTTTCTTTTTTAATCATGTTAAAGTGTTTAAGAAGGACAGTCTAGAGACAAGGAGTTTTTCTGTGAGAGCATCTACACTCATCGACATAATTGTCTATTTCTAGGACACATTGACCTGAAATGTTCTCTTCATTATTGGAAGAAATATAGCTTATGAATCTGTGTTGTTTTTATCGGATTCTTTGAAAAAAAAAAGAACAAACCAAAAGTCATCGTTTTTGAACTAATGTCAGCTGTTGCTTTATTTCCTTTGGCCAAATTGAAAATATGATCTAGATTTAGTACTATTGCTGGTCAGAGAGACCAGAGGTAAAAAAAAAAAAAGTGTTAATATTAAGAGAAGGCTTATTTTTCTGTAGATTACACAGTTCTCAGCTGGATTTTTCTTTTAGAAAACATAGAAGTTCTGCATATCTATCATTTCCCAAAAGTACCAATGTATTTAGGTTTCTGATGGTTTATACGCTAAGGTTTGTGAGGCTGTAATAGATTTTTTTCTAATGTGAAGATAAATGTATGCTATTTTCTTAGAACAGATAAGGGTTTGGGTGTGGCTCAGTGGTAGACTTCTTGGGCTGGGGTGTGGCTCAGTGGTAGATCTCTTGGGCTGGGTGTGGCTCAGTGGTAGACCTCTTGGGCTGGGGTGTGGCTAAGTGGCAGTGCTCCTGCCTGGCATGCATGTGGTCTGGTTTTGCTGCCCAGTGCTTCATAGTGGAGTAGAGGGAAGACAAAGATTCTCTTGATTAGTGTGAGGAACCTCTCATATTAACAAGTGTGTGAATTTGAACAATACTAAGAGCATTATGGGTAGCCTGACTCACTCTGTATGGAGGAACCTCAGAGGGGCATCTGCCTGTTGGAAGGAAGATAATGTATGTGTCTTCCAGCCACCAGGCTAATGTGATGTCTTGCATCTAGCTGACCTTGTTTGTGTCCCTGGAATGTGAGACATGCCACAGTGAATGTAGTCCCTCTAAGTATGAATTTTCCCATGAGTTTCTATCTAAAAGTGAAGTCATTAATTAACTAATTAATTTGGTGATGCTGGTGTTAATCCCACCAGTTAAGAATAAGATCACTACCTCAGTTTAAAGCCAAATTTGAAGCAAACTTTAATTAAATACTGGCGAGATTGATAGGCTCTGGCCGAAGATGGGTCAAACAAACTTGTCTAGGGGAGTGAAAACACATAGCCTGTTATCTCCCATAAACAATAGCTTCCGGAATTTCAGGAACTATCTGTCCTTGGGCAAGGAACTTACAGATCAGAGGCATTTTTGTTTCTTGGATCTCTTAGGCATATTAATTAAAACTTAAAATATAACCTTGGCTCTCCCGTTTCCTTCCTTGATATATCCTGAGTCAAATCCTTGACTCTGTGATGGGTCCCTGTTTACATTGGAATCTAATAACCATCAGCTTAATGGTACCCGATGAGAGACACCTTAAGTCTCTCTGAAGACAACCAAAGAGAATTTAAAATCTTGAGCTGTGACTAAACAGTAAGTATTCAGTGCTCTGCCAGCTTATCAGAACTCCATTGATCGATGTTACAACTATGAACTTTTGAAATCTTAGTGTAACAATAGCATAGAAAGGGGGAAAGAAATATGAAACACTTCCCATCTTCATATACCTTTAATCACCTTCTTATACCTTTACAACTTGCATTTATACATCTTAAGTCATTTTCTGAGACCCTCAGAAGTTAAGCTTTCACATCCTCAAACCTTTATACATTTTAAAATATTTTCCTAGGCCTTCAAAACTTGCAAAACTTAACCTTTTTTCTTTCCATCTGGTCATTTACTAGAGACACGAGTAGTTATTACTGAGAACTGAAGAGATGGCAGCCTTGGAAAGAGTATGCTTCCTGAAGTGGCCCCTCCGCCCCTGCTTTCCCCGAGTGAGGGCCCAGCTTTAGAATTTGGGTGGTGGTCTGAATCTCACTGGGGGCCTCCAGAAAATGTTAATCCCACCGGCTGAGAATAAGACCATTGCCACAGTTTACAGCCAAATTTAAAGCAAGCTTTAATTAGCAGTCAGGTGTATGTGTGAATGTATGTGTGTTTACTATGTGCTTACCTGTGCCCTGTGAGGTCAGGCGGTATCATACTCCCTGGAACTGAAGTTAGGGGTGCTGGTGAACCAGAATGTGGACGCAGGTGATAGAACCTGGGTCCTCTACAAGAGTAACAAATGGTCTTTTTTTTTTTTTCTAATTTAATTTTTTAAAATTAGTAACAAGCTTGCTTCACATGTCAATCCCAGCTCCCTCTCCCTCCCCTCCTCCCCCGCCCCTACCAACTCTCCCGTCCCCCCTCTGTTTCCCAGGGAGGGTGAGGCCCTCCATGAAGATCTCCAAAGTCTGTCATATAATCCCATGCAGGGTTTAGGCCCTCCCCATGTGTCCAGACTAAGAGAGCATCCCTCCATTTGGAATGGGCTCCCAAAGTCCATTTGTGTGCCAGGGATAAATACTGGTTTACTACCCGACGCCCCATAGATTTCTGAGGTCTCCTCACTGACACCCATGTTCAGGGGGTCTGGATCAATCACATGCTGGCCTCTCAACCATCAGTCTGGGGTCCATGAGTTCCCCCTTGTTCAGGTCAGCTGTTTCTGTGGGTTTCTCCAGCCTGGTCTTGACCCCATTGTTCATCACTCCTCCCTCTCTGCAACTGGGTTCCAGTTCAGTTCAGGGTTTAGCTGTGGGTGTCTGCCTCTGCTTTCATCAGCCACTGGATGAAGGCTCTAGGATGGCATATAAGGTAGTCATTAATCTCATTATCAAGGAAGGGTATTTAAGGTGGCCTCTCCACTATTGCTTAGATTGCCAGTTGGTGTCATCCTGTAACAAGTGGTCTTAATCTCTAAGCCATATATATATATATATATATATATATATATATATATATATCTTCAGTCCCTCTGCCATCCTTTGTTTCTTCCAAGGCTGATGACATCAACTCACAAATGCTATGTTTAAATAGGGAAGAGGCAGTCTGGCCAAAAATGGAGTTGTTCTAACAGAGATTCATGATGTATAAAGGATCTCTGGGGATGATGAGGGATACCTGGGGCCATGGAGAAGTTGATGCACTGCTCCAAATATTTGTTGAGTAAATTATAAATCAAATGACTTGCAGACACAGTTTAAAACAACTGTTTTTTCCCCACTATCTGAATGATTTTTATCAAAGCATTTTCATATAAATTAGATTAGAAATCTTGATCTGATTTATTGCAATTAAGCAAAGCATGACTAAAATGTTACAGGGTAGCTAGCCACTTGTATTTTTCATCGTTTTATGGTCTGACACTTTTCCAGGATAAGGTGAGTTTAAATGTCTCATTTCGTGTACCTGTGTACTCTGATAATTTTGTCGCAGGATTTTTTAAAACACTATACAATTATCTTAAGAAAAAACCACAGAAAAGAAGCCTGTGTGGAGTCACTTTCTCCCTATTTGGTTGCTACTTGGCTTCTCAGATGTTTGATTTCTTCCCCTTCTGAAAATGAGGTGCACTTTACAATCCTGCCTGAAATTCCCCTCACCCCAGCCAGTCACTAAACACAAGCTGCCTCTTCCAGTAAGGCACATCTTAGAGAAGAAAAGGGATGAGGACCTCCTTTTGGAAGGTGACACCACTCATTGCCACTGAGCCTACTGTGAGTTCAGGGCAGTGAGCCCAGCCGGGAGAGCTCTAATGGCACCCAGGGCCTGGTGCAATCAAGGTGAAGCAGGTGGAGGTCCTGGTGGCTGATTGAAGACGCACTGATTACACGACATGCTGTGGTTAAAACAAAACAGAACAAAATGCTTGGTCCACACATGCTCCTGCCTTTGACTCCCTCTAAGCTGTTCTGCCTGTCCAGGGTGTCCCCAGTCACTCGACACTGGAGCATAATGATTTAGTGACTGTTAGACACATTGAGAAGGGACATGGACACGACTTGGGTCAGAATGTTGCCTTCCAGGTCTATGCTGAGTCTGCCCTGCTCTATCCCTGAGATGCAGCCAGCAACTTCCAATGCTCCGCCCATCTGTGATTGTCCCAGGTCTCTTCAGCAACTGTGGACTCGTGTTTTCTTTGTAAGAAGACTCTGAGAGTCACAGTTTCTCACACCTCCAGCTGTCCCCTCCCTACCATCCAAGGACCAGGAAACCACTCTCTCCCCTTCCCATGAATAAAACTAAGACGGTCCTTATTTTTTTAGTCTTTCTTCTACATCCTCTGCTTGTTTGAACTTGAAATTGTGCAAGTCTGAGGCACTGATTGTTTATTACTTATTTATATACAGTCAAAATATCCCTGTCACTGGTAATTTTTTATTGTTTTATTTTTTAATTTTAGGGTGGTGGTTTAAAGGATTTTAAATTCCATAGTGTCTCTGCCTGCTTCTCTGTCTGTCTGTCTGTCCCCTTTTCCTCCCCCCTTGTGTGTATACACACACGTGTACACAACATGTATACACACACACACACACACACACACACACACACACACACACACACCTCTATGGAAGACACAGAACTTGTTTCAGCCCTGTCTAGTTGCATGGCATTCAGTGTCTCTTCCATGTTTTTTTTTTTTTTTTTTCACCTCTACCTTCCTTTCTTTGGGATGCTGTGACTGGTGCAGCTCATTTTCATCTCCTTTGAAAATGACAGTCTTTTTGCCTTGTTCGATTTAAGAGGGAAAGTGAGGTTTCAGGTGTTGTAGGATGATGTAATGTCTTAGCTAGTAAGGGCAGGAACCAGCTCCAAGTGAGTCTTCAGATGAAGGTGGGTTCAGGGCCCAGAGAGCCTTGAGCTGTGTTTGGTCTGTGGGTGGGAAGTGGGAGGAGCTAGGTTTGTGAGAGCAGCATCAAAGCACTTCCTCCTGTCTTGGGACCAGGCTAAATTCATTGCATCTATCACCTTCATTTTGTTCCATGATTAGTGTGTTGTATGACTGCAGTAGTTCAAAGTCGACACCAGCCTGCAAGGTGAATCGGATGGAGAGTTTATTATTTTTTTTAAAACATTATTTAAAAAGTGTTTTTGGGCCAGGTGTGGTGGCACACACCAATCTCAGTACTTAGGGTGGAGGGCAGAGGCAGGTGATCTGGATGATCTCTGTGAATTGGAAGACAACCTTGTCTGTATGGAGAGTTCCAGGCCCAGAGCTGCACAGTGAGAGACCTTGTCTCCAAATACACGCACGCACGTACTCTTCAGTCCATTTAGGTTTTGGGCTTAATTTGTAGAAATTCTATTATACTAAAGCAAATCTTTTTCTTCTCCCCACTAGGTCCAACAGGAGCAATTAAAGATGCGTAAGTACTTGATGTTTTGGTATTATAATCCCTGTCCCCGAGAAAGGCTGTTTTTCATAATTCTGACCTTTAGGAGTCTAGGTATAGCTGAAAAGACACAGGACATTTTCTGTGCTGTGCACTTGTAGAAATCATTTGACAGCTAGGTGTGATTTGAAGGATGTTGCTATTTGTGACTTTTTGTGTTAGCCCTTCAGTTATCCTGGCATTCTAACTTAACATGTTAATAAGAAAGAGTATGTATGTCCTTCCGTCCCAACCTGTGCAGAGACTTGAGTTAGCAACTAGTGGTGATGAGAGCTCAACATGACATCCTGGGACTCTGCTGTGTCAGAGCTATCCAGGAAGGAAAGCTGGAGCGGTTTATTCATGTGAATACTCACTTGTGTTGATGGAAATAGCTAGATATTCCTAGATACCAGGGGAATTGCACAGTCATTTTCTGCAGCTTGAGGGGTCCTCCTGAAGTTCATGTGTTGGAAAGTCAACCCACAGTTTCCTCGGTGAAGACTTGAAGCATCTAGGAGGTAATTAGGGGCTCATGGGGTCATGAAGGTTGGAGTCCCCTTCTTGACATTAGTGAGTTTCTAAGAAGGGGAAGAAAGACCAATCAAGTGTGTTTTTGTTTGTCTCACCATGTCCCTAGCAGAAGCCAAGCATATGCCACATTGTGCTCTTGGACTTCACAGCCTCCAGAACCACAACCCAAACATATTTCTATTATTTGAAGGTTACCTGATCTCAGATATTTTGTTATAACCATGGAAACTGGATCAATATGTCCTTTTGTGTAATCTGTGCTGAACTGATCTTTAGGCTGTAGGACTTGATCATCAGGCATCTCTATGTGAGGTTTCCCAAGCTCAGGAATGTGGTCAGTGTTTCCATTGCACTCCTCCTCCGCATTCTACTGAATTATATCTGTAATCTAGATCTAACAAGGCCAGTCTGGGAGCTTACTGTCTCGGGGGTTTCCAGTTACAGTGCTGTCCTGCTTTGATTTCTGTTGTGATAAAATATCCTGACAAACAATTCAAGGGAGAAAGGGTGACTTTGACTCAGTTCCAGAGGGACACAGTCTGCCTCACTCAGAAGGGAAGACATGGCAGCAGGCAGGGAAGGCAGGCCACAGGGACAGGATACTGGCTGGTCAGCACTCAGGAAGCAGAGAGAATAGGAAGTGGGGCCCACCCCCAGGACAACCACTTTCTCCAGGGTGGCTACACCTGAAAATTTCACAGCTTTCCCAAACAGCATCCCCAGTTAGGGCCCAAGTGTGCAAACACATGAACCTGTGGGGGACACCACACATTCAAACTGAAACCATGGAGGTTGGGATTATCTTCCTGTCCCAAATTAGTTAGATGATGGAGCCGTGCAATGTCAAGCAAAGGTTTGGTGTTTCTTTGGTGAGGCTTTCTAGGGAGAACAGGGTTGCACACAAAGTGACCACTTAGACTGGGTGAGGGATGGGCATGCATTGGTTTGTATTATGGCTGGGGATGGTTAGGGTGAGAGATCCTACACAGAGACTGGGTTTGACCTTCCTGATGGTTCCGGGAGGAAGTCTCTAGGCTTTTGCACAGCTTGTGCGGAATCAGGCTGGAGGGGGAGGGGTGATACTTGAAAACTGTCAGTGATCCAATATTAAAATAGAGTCAAACTTTTTTTTTTTAATTACAAAGCAGAATTCAGAGAAGACTGGAGTGGCGTTTTAAAGATTTCTGGGAATTAAATAGCCATTTCATATGGGACTTTTGGGGCACAAAAGAAGCAGTAATCACTTGCTTCAAATTTCCGGCATAGTGCTTGAGTTTCCAGTGGTTTCTGAAATGACTCTAAATACATTTCTGCCCTTGTATACTGGGTATTAAATGAAGTGGCCATTTAAGTGGCGTTTATTATTATAAAATAAAATATGATAAACTGAAAACTGTAGAGGATGGTAGATGTCCTGCAGTGTCAGATATCCAACCACAATGTAATTATTTTTTTACAAAACGTTCTTATTATGTTTATTTATTTGTGTGCATGTGTGTGCACACGCATGCATACCGTGATGTCCATGTGGCAGTCAGAGGACAATGTGTAGTAGCCGGTTCTCTCACTGCATATCAGTGAGGGGTTTAAACTCAGGTCATCATGTTTGTCTGCAAGTGCTTTCCTCGATGAGCCTCCTTGTTGACCCAAGATTTGATGCTTTAGATAAAAATGAATATGAACACCCATTTCATTAGTGAGCCAACTTCTTTAATATGTGGGAAAAGTAAATGAACTTTAAAAATAAAATTTCTTTAAATTTTATTATCAGTAAATTTTGCATGCCTGTTTTATGTTCCAATATAGCTGGAGTCATGTGACAATTTCTTAGGCATAAAGGGGCATCAAATAGAAAATGTTCTAGAAGTCTGGCTTTAGGGGAGGCTTCTAGTTCTCAATATCTTTTACTTTTCCTGCTCAGTTGTCTGTTTTCTGTGTGCAAGAATCCATCATATAACAAAAGGTACTGTAAGTGGAGGTTTTTTTTTTTTTGTTGTTTGTTTGTTTGTTTGTTTGGTTTTTTGAGACAGGGTTTCTCTGTATTGTTTTGGAGCCTGTCCTGGAACTCCCTCTGCAGACCAGGCTGGCCTTTAATCCCAGTACTCAGGAGGCAGAGGCAGGTGGATCTCTGTGAGTTTGAGGCCAGCCTGGTCTACAGAATAAAAGAAGTTCATAATTGGTCTAAATAATAAAATCCTAGAGTCAGATACAGTGGAAAACGCTGAGATCAGAGAGAAGAAGGAGCAAGCCAAAGCCACCTTTACCTCATTAGCTTTCCTCATTAGTGGAAAAGAGAGTTAGTTCCTGTTTCTTCCTGCTTATATCCTCTCTACCCCAGGCCATCTCACTTCTTGTCTGTCTTTACAGACTTTTTGACTTCTATGGTTAGTTAGCTAGTGGCAAACTCCATCTTCTGATCTTCAGACAGGCTTTATTTGTACAAGCAAGATATCCCCACAAGGTACTTCAGTAGATCACTGTCTACCGGTGAGCAAAATACAGTGATTAGGGTTCTTAATGAAGATAGAATGTATGTTGGGGTGGGACTTTCTGGGTGAGAAGAGGGAGAAAGGAGAGCCTGTGTAGAGGGAAGAGCATGAAAAAAGGGTTCAGGGTCACAGAGTCTGGCCATTCTAGTTCTGGAGCTTCTTGTCTGGATGGGAGAGGTGTAAGACGGGGCCGACGGTTTGGGAACAGCCTGTGAAGGGGCTTCCCTAACAAGCCAGTAATTAGGCTACGTTTATGAATGTTTTAAGAGCCACTGGAAGTATTAAATTGGAGGGATTAAATGATTATGTCTGTGGTCTAGGGTGCTAACTCCTGGGGTTGTATGACATGGGGAAGAAGGAAGAGGGGTTATAAAGTTGGAGCCACAGAGGGAAGCAAGCAAGTGGGGCCTGTGGGAAGGAGAGGGGTTTCGTGGTTGATCCTGTGCATTCGAGACAGCCCATGTGTTGGATGACTGAATGAAGAAGAAAGAGAAGGAACAGTGTCTGACCTGAGCCAAGGATGCCATGGTGGTTGCTCTAAAGAGGTCAAAAGGACTGGTAAAAGAAGGGGACTAGTTGGCTGTGGCCATTACCATATCCATCCCCTTGGGATGGTGGTTTCAGCTGAGTGGAGCGAGTAATAACTGAGTCAAATTGAAAGGAGAAACACTTTAAAAACACATATTTCTACTGCAGAAGAAATAGCAGGTCCAAAATTGATATTTCGGACCTGTAATCCTAGCAACTTGACAGGCTGAGGCAAAAAGATGGCATGTTCAAGGCCAGCGTGGGTAACTTTGTGAGAGCCCACTTTAAAAACAAACAAAGAAGTACCTAGCAGGTTGAGCCGTGGCTCCTGTAGCTTCGTGGTAGAATGCTTGCATGAAGAGCAATAACACGCATGGAGCTCCAATCTCAGTGCCACCAAAACCAGAGCAGAAAGCAAGAAGATCAGGAAAATCTGGAAGCCACAGAAAAATATTTTAAAGAAAAAGACATCAGCTGTGCTGACTACCATGAACAGTTAACACAGAAACAGTTAAACGCAGGTTTTGTTGGTGTTTCATTGTGGTCATGTGTGTTTTTTGATATGGAAGTCTCTGACTGATCCTTGCCTAACGTGCGGGAGATGTGTAGACCTCTAGGCTAGAGTAAGAAAGGCTGTGGCAGTTGGGGCTGGGGGTTGTCTATGCCGAGGGAGAGAGTAATTGATAGAAGTAGGTCCTAGGACAGGCTTGAGGAATTAAAATGTAAATCTCAGAGCTGTGACAGCCTGTGTGAAGGCATCCAGACCTGCTTATGGGGTAAGCTCTTTACTGGCTCTCTTTAAATCATGGTGCAGTGACAGAGAACAAAATATTTCTAATTCATGCACTTGCAAAAATAAAATGTTTTTTTTTTCTCTCCCTCTTATTTTGGTGAAGTATCTAATAGGTTGTGTTGGGATATTTTGGTTGGCCATGGCAGAAGTCCAGCTCAAACATGGTCAAAACAAGCAAACAAAGGAATCCAGTGGCATGAGTTGGTGTAAAGGCTTCAGTCACAGCTGGATCCAGGCGGTCAGACCCAGGCAGCTGCTCTCCCTAGGCAGCTTTTCCCAGGCCAGGGGAGATGGCCATTCGTGCCCTGATAACTTAGCAACCCTGTGGGAACAGTATGCTTTCCTTTAGTTTTGGTTTTTCCAGATAGGGTTTCTCAGTGTAACAGCTCTGGCTGTCCTGGAACTGCCTTTGTAGACTAGGCTGGCCACGAACTCAGTGAGATTGGCCTGCCTCTGTTTCCCAAGTGCTGGGATTAAAGGTGTGCGTCACTACCACCTGGCTTTCCTTTAGTTTCATCTGAGACCCAAAACCTCACCCCCAGAATTTATCCTCCCCCATAGCAAGGGCACTGCTGTTCTGAGTCGGGCCATGTAGCTGGAGGTTTTTGTCCCATCTGGTTCCACAGCTGTTCTGCCCCAAATAAACACATGGATACTATATTAATTATTAAACTGTTTGTCTGATGGTTTAGGCTTCTTGTTGGCTAGCTCTCTCTTAATTATTAATCCATTTCTATTAGTCTTTGTATTTGCCCCGAGGCTGTGCCTTACTCATAATCCAGCATGTTACTTCTTTTGCAGCATGGCGTCTCTCTGGTGGTTTCTCCCTCCTCCTCTCCCCAGCCTTCTCCTCATCTGGTAGCCCCACCTATTTTCCTGCCTGGCTACTGGCCAATCAGTCTTTTATTCATCATCCAATAAGAGAAACATATATACAGAAGGACATTCCCCCATCAGGGCCAGGAGAATGTGGAATTTTCAATGGTCAGGCCAGGTCATGTGCTTGAGTTTGGGAGCCAATCATATAGCCTCATCTAACCACAAGGCCAAGGCTGGGAGAGTAGTGATTTCTCAAATGAAATTTGGTGGTGTTTTGAGCCTTAGGATGATTTGTTTCCAATGTCTGTCACTTTTCATATTTTAAAAAGACTAATTATATAATATATAATATATAATTATTACTAATATTAGTAATAATACTAATATATTACACATATATTAATTATGTATAGTAATGTTTCCTCATGATACTTTCATATTTGTGTATGATATATTTTGATCATATTCACCTCCTGTTACCCTCTCTTGTCCTTGCCCCAAAATCTTGATTTTTAAAGATTAAGAATTATAAAAATATGTTTCAGAGAAGACACTATTAAATAAGTTAAATTTAATGTTTGCCTTTGAAAACAAATAGAAAATCATAGCCTTCAGATTTAAACAAGATAATTCAAATTCTTTCACTTAAAACTTAGAAAGTGAAATTTCATTAAGATTCTTTTTTTGACAAAGCTCTTTTATTTCCACAAAGGTAGTGAATATAGAGAAAAATATCCAGAAAATACATTGACAAGCAGCCCTAAAAATGAAATTATGAACATCCAATCTTAACTTGTGTTTTGTGCCTGGTGTGTGTGTGTGTGTGTGTGTGTGTGTGTGTGTGTGTGTGTCTGTCTGTCTGTCTGTCTGTCTGTCTGTCTGTCTGTCTATTTGTGTGTCTTTGTGTGTGTATGTGTCTGTGTGGTGCATAATATGTGAGTGCATGAGTACACACACTCATATATACACACAGAACTTCGAGCAAGATGTCAGATGTCCTCTGCCATTGGTGTCTGCCTTTCTGTCTGGAGACAGGGTCTCACTGTTTTGCTATGCTTGCTGGCTGGCCAGCAAGCTCTTGGGATCTGCCTGTTCCCTCTCCCCAGTGCTGAAGTTACAGACACAGACCTGTGTCTAGGTTTTTACATGGGTCCTGGGGGTTTAAATTCAGGTCCTCATGCTTGAAGAGAACATCTTAATGTCAGTGTCTGGTCTCTTCATGTGCACCCATGAGCAAATATACTCATACCCATGAACACACAAAAAAATTAAAGTTGTTCTGTGTGATGGCTATTCTTGGTTGTCAACTTGGGTACATCTGGAATTAACTAAAACTCAAAACTGGAGGACACAGTTGTGAGAGAGTTTTGCTGAATTTGAAATGGGAAGATCCAGCCTCATGGACTGAGCAACTACTGGATTCTTGGACTTTGTGGATTAGTCATTCTAATAAATCCCCTATAAATCCTATAAATTCTGTTACTCTAGAGAACCCTGACTAATTCATTCTTTGTCCTGAAATATCAAATATCAGACCAGATTTAATTCTTTATGGGAGAATAAAACACATCCCTCTCAAAAGTATATGGATTTGTGTTCATCTTTGTGGTGGTTTAAAAGAAAATGGCTCCCAAAACAGAGTGCCAGTATTAGGAAGTGTGGCCTTGTTGGTGGAAGTGTGTCACTGTAGGGGCAGGTTTTGAGGTCTCTTTTTCTCAAGCTTCCCTCAGTGTGACAGTCAGTCATCTTCCTGATATAGGACTCTCAGCTCCAGAACCACATCTGTCTGCACGCCGCCATGCTTCCCTTCATAATCATAATGGACGGAACCCCTCAAACTCTAAGTGAGCCACCCTCAACTAAAGGTTTTCTTTATAAGAGTTGCTGTAGTTATGGTGTCTCTTCATAGTAACAAAAAACCCTAACTAACAATCTTAATAAATACTTGAATTATATTTATGTAAGTAATAGTTTCTAAATACACTTATTTATTATCCGCAAATGTTTGGTTTGTGTATTTATTTTATCTATCTCTATACCAAGATTTGTGTGAAAAATTCTGGGGCAAAAAGAGGCTGGGAGGTGATACCTGGCCTCAGTGTGTATTGCCCTGGTGAACGATAGCCATAATTAGTGAGACTGCTGAAAACATTCATCAGAGGGTTAGCCATGAATGCCTCATGGCAGAAGGCACCACACATCGAAGGCCTTGCTGTGAGTGGAAGCCACAGTTCTCACTGGGTTTTCCGTGGGTAGGACCCAGTAGGGTGGGAATGGGAAGAGAGGTGTGGTGAGATCATTAGGGATGGGGAGGGAGAGATGGTGACCAGCAAATGTCTGACTGTAAGACAAACCAGGCAGAAAAGGAAGGGAAGCCCGAAGGGCTGATGTGGGACGAATGGAAAGTGGGGATGTGGGCTGAGATGAAGGCAGAGCAGAGAGCGTGACTCTAAGATCAGAGAGAGGGTTGTTTTCTCCCTGAAGTAGTTACATGAGCCAAGCCCCGTGGAGCAGCAATGGGATCATGTCACTAGTGTGATGGGAACATTTGAAAACCTATGATGGGTGTGCCAATCAATGGGACTTGGTGATACAATTGTCTTAGGGTTACCATTGCTGTGATAAAACACCATGACCCAAAGCAACTTGGGAAGGGAAGTCTGCGTAGGAGGGAACCTGGAGGCAGGGACCGAAGCAGAGGCCTTGGAGGATTTTTGCTTACCACTTAGTTCCTCATGGCTTGCACAGCCTGCTTTCTTATGCTCTCCAGGATCACGTGCTCTGAGGGTGGGGTGGGGACAGGTGATAGGGTAGCACCTCCCACAGTGAGCTGGGGACTCCCACATCAATCATGACTGAAGAAAATGCCCCCACAGGCCAGTCTGGTAGGGACATTTTCTCAATTGAGGTTGCCTCTTCTCAAATGACTCTAGCTTGGGTCAAGTTGACAAAACACTAGATAGCACAATGTCACACTGTTCTCCATAAATGTGTAAGTTTTTTTTTTGTCATTTTAAAAATAAAATAATTAAAAACTCCTGTGATTTATATAATAGTTAAGAGAAAAAAAAGAACAGAGGAGCTCAAACCATGAGACAAGAGGTTGGTTGGATGGTTTTCATGAGTTTTAACACTGACCAAGCCAGTGATGGAGAGACAGGCTTTAGGTAAAAGCCAGAATCTTTAGTGCTTTTGGAGTTTTTATAGTAGGGGCAAGACTCCAGTGAGGAGACCTTACGAGTGTTAGTGGAATTGGCCCTGTCTGAAAGCTCAGTTGGGAGTTTAGGAGCGCTCTGACTCTCTGCTCCGTGTTTGGAGATCCTGGGCTGTTTGAAAACAAACTGTGTGTCTTGAGCAGAACTGGTACCGTAGGGGGAAAGGCAGGGTTTCTGAAGGTCAGGAGACAGCGCTTCCTAGCTAGCTATTGATAGCTCTGCTACCCACCTGAGATGACACTAATGCTGTGGGTCTTCTTCATGAAGAAAGCAATTAGTAGATCAGTGGAAGGTTGGGCACACAGTTTAGCCCTTGATCCCTCTCCTCTGTGCAGAGGTTGAAAGTTCCTGCTTTGAAGTCAATGTTAGTTGAGCTCACCAGGGGGGGAAATGCAGCCAGTCTTGGCTGAGGAGCTTGCCCAGGGAAAGAGAACTAGAACAGCTGGAGAAAATTTTGAAGTTTTGGGCAAATGAATTAGATTGAATATACTCCATGGAGATTTCAGTTGGAAATCTCCTATAGCAGTTTGGTAGATTTGATCTGAACTACAATGTTGGTTATGTATCTCATATCCGTGACAAAACACACGACAGAAATAGCTTAACAGAAGAAACACTGATGGTGGCTGAGTGACAGTCCCTCCTGTCAGGGAGGACAGGATGGCAAGAGCCCAGGGCAGAGCCTGTTCATATCACCAGGAAGCAGGGCAGAAGGCAAGAGATGGCTTTGCCTTCAAAGGTCAGCTCCTTCTGTCAGTTAGCCTCTTGAAGTTTCCAGGCCTCCAGGAATTGTGCCCCCAGGCAGGGCAGTGCAGGTCAGGGCACAGGTGTTTATAAGCCTCATGGGGGGACAATTTCAGATTCCAGTCTGAGGAGCAGGGGCACAGTAAAAACAATTCTAAAGAAAGTTAAATGATTAGGTTTACATGTAGGGAATTATAATTATAGCAAATATAATTGGAAGCAAATATATTGTTAATTATTAAGCCTGTTCCAGCTGGGTGTGATGTTCATGGCTGTCATCCCAAAGCCCCACAAGCAGTGGAGACAGAAGAGTTACGAGTAGTTTGAGGCTAGCCTGGGCTACCAATGTGAGACTTTGTCTCAAAACCAAAAACCAAACCAAAACACCACCCGACAAAAACCTATTTCAAAAGATTACCATGAGAAATAAAGGGCAGCCAGAATGGAGGGCTGTTTCTGGCAGCTTCCGTATTAGATTTGTACTGTTTACACTCTGAGGTGAGCTCAGCCTCCACAGTGGCACACAGGCATGGATGGGGGAGGCCCAAGTGATGGGTTGTTTTTCTGCTTCTCAGAGCAGATCTGTAAGAAGATCTTTATATTTAGAACAGTTTTCCTGATGAATAAGTAAAAAAACATATTCTGTTTCTTACCATGTAAATATTTGTTCTGGGAAGTGGAAGGAAGTGAGAACCTCCTGGTTTCCAGGCAAACTGAAGCTAGGAGGAACTAAAAACCATTCATTGGAACAGCTGCTATGTCTACTGATTTGCCATTTGTTTTGGAACATGACAAGGTTTCGTGATTTTACTATCGGAGGCTTTGGTCGTTTAACCATAGTTCATTCAACTGCAAAGCTGAGAAAATACAATAATGAAGATATTTTGATTACAAAATATTATTGGTGAAGAAAAACTGTTGTGCACATCTATTTAAAGAAATGTGTGTCCATATATTGGCAGTTCTGGGGATTGATCCTGGGGCTTTACATATCCTAGGTGAGCTGAGTTATACCTCAACCCCTCTTCTTTTTAATTTTGGGACAGTGTCTCACTAAGTAACCCAGGCTGGACTTGAACTTGTCATCCTCTAACCTCCACCCCTCCTTCGAGTAGTTGGGAAACCCTGCTTGGGTTACCAGGCCTGCTTGTCGTTTATGTTTGATGGATTAATCCTGATAAGGTTTCTTTTAGTGAAAGTACTAGTTGCTGATAGAATGAAAATCATAGTGTAAAATAATTGAAAGATTTTGTTGTGTCCTGTACAGATGGTTGTTTTTAAGTGGTTGTGTACAAAATACATTACTGAAAATCTGGCTGGAGGAAAGCCCACCTTCTGCTGGGCAACCACAAGCTGTGGCCAGTTGGGGCGATCCCTCTTCTAGAAGCCAGCTTACCAGGAAATAGAGCTTATTTGTGGCCAAGGAGATGCTCAGTATCTGCCTCACCTAGGAAAAGTGTAGAAGATGAGGATGGAGCAGAAAGGTGTGAAATTATCTGCAGCCTCTGAATCAAGGTATGATTGGCTGAGACAGGAGGATGAGCGCCTTGTTGGTGTTAGCAAGTTCACAGGAAGTTGCTGTAAGTGGGATCAATAGACCCCATCTGTAATTTTTTTTCCCCTGAGACAGGGTTTCTCTGTGGCTTTGGAGGCTGTCCTGGAACTAGCTCTTGTAGACCATGCTGGTCTTGAACTCACAGAGATCCACCTGCCTCTGCCTCCCGGGTGCTGGGATTAAAGGCGTGCGCCACCAACACCCAGCTCCCATCTGTAATCTTAGATGCAACAGTTGTTCTGGTACTCTGTGGAGTGAATCTTATCTCAACTACCAAGGGAGGATGTACCCACAACTCCACAATGTTAAAAGCATGAGGGATTTGAGCAACAGTGGTCTGCTCCACTTTCAGTGATATCTGTGTTTGCAAACATTCTTGTTGACATTGTAACCGGAGGTCTGAGTCAGAGTTCTGGGAGTTTGTGATCTTAACGTTGGAGATTATTATACCCAGTGGGTGGCTTTGACCCTGACATCTTTCTCCTTGAAAACCTGTTCTTTGTTAAAAGAAGCTAAGTTGTTGCCAACAGAGAGAGAACTCCTTTCAATGAAACGCTTAATGTATTTTATAAACTTGGTTCTCAATGGTTAGTGGTGGATTCTTTGAAATGTTTTTGTGGTTTAGATTATTTTAAGCTTGCCATAAAATGATTAGAAATATTCCACTCATTTTTTTCACATATTAAACCACATTCCACTTAGTTTTCAAAGGGTGGGATTATAAAAAAACAAAACAAAACAAAACAAAAAAACAAACTGAAAAACAATCTTGATACAAGAAAAAGTGTCTTGCTCCCTCTGGGAAAGACAGGTGTGTCCCCACTTTATTTTCTAGCTTATGTGTCACTACGGGGAGTAATGCCTCCTTAAGACTGATGTCTAGCCCTTCGGGTTGTCTGCTCTTGGAGAACTAAGTCTTCTGGGTCAGATGGGTTCTGGGTGAAGCTGTGGAATGGACCGACCAGGCAGCTCATGGCTGCAGTCTGTTCCCCGGCTCCTTACTTTCTCTTGCTACCTGGCCTCTCCTTTCATTGGCTGGGACATTCATGATTGATAATGGCTACTTGAATTTGTATCTTTAGCCAGCCAACACATGACAAACTCCATTCAAATCTCCACCTTCCTAGGCCTTTAAAGTTACTTAAATATGGCTGGTGAAATGGCTCAGCTGATCAAGGCACTGGTCACTATGGCTGAGGACCTGAGTTTGATCCCTGGGACCAACATGGTATAGGCAGAGAACTGACTCCTGAAGTGGTCCCCTGATCTCCCGTGCACACCGTGACATGAGTGTGCACATGTGCATACACATAAATAAAAATGCAACAGTAATTTTTACAAGTACTAAATGGGTGGTTACTGATATCATTGAATAGAAAAGGTCATCCTGTCAGACCCTGTTCATCTCCCTTCTCTCTGTGCTTAGCTGTGGGAGACAGAAATCAAGGTGGGCATGTTGTGTATGGTCATTGAAACTGTTTAGTTGGGAGTGGGGTATACTCAGTGGAAACACGTTGCTTGGTGAGGGCAAAGCCCTGGGTTCAATCCATAACACCCGAACCCAAGCTTCAAGCCAAAAGACTCAAACAACAACAGCACTCCCCCAACTCCAGACCTAACACCACAAACAAACCGAATCCCCCAGACAGTGTTTCGCGGGCAGCTTTAGATTTAGTACCATGATGTTGGGGTGTCTTGACGCCATTTAGGCTCTGATTGGATGAGAGATAGTTGTTGTAGCTTCTTCACTTTCCCTTTTTCCTTTCTCAAGAGTGCCAGACAGGCCTAAATTAGAACAGGTGAAATTAATGAGAAGGAGCTGGTTTTCTTGCTCCGTTTTTTTTGCCAGTCGGCGGGTAGCTTTGCTTCTCAAGCAGGGCCCTAAGCGCCAGCCATGCTGCTGCTGCTATACAGTGTCTACCTGAGTCCCTCTCTGGAGGAATGGGGGCGCTTGCCTTGCTTGGGGGGTACTTAGCCTCCACAGCACTATGTCCTCATAGTTCTTAGATTTGAAGATCCCACAATCAGCTCTGACCCATGAAGTCAGGGCCATTGAGGTGGGATGAGTTAAGACCCCAAAATAAGAATGGAAATGTGGGCTCCGCAGGCCAAGTGCAGGGTCTGCCTTGGAGCTGAGCACTCACTGCCAGGTCACCATAAGTGGGAGCCCAGAGAACGTGTAGGAATGCAGTCTAAGAACACACAACCAAATAGGAAGGAGGTATGCCCAACTAGACTTGGTTTATTAACACTGTTGGAATTAACAGAGAATCGAGATCTAGTAAATTTAGAATTTAATGCATGGTGGGCACTTAAGGCCCTGCCAGAGAAGCAAAGCTACCCGCTGACTGGCAAAAACGGAGCAAGAAAACCAGCTCCTCCTCATTAATTTGTCTCTAAGCGGGCAGGCATGTGCCAGGTTGCTGTCAGTTTCTCCATTGTCACTTGGTGGGCACCACAAAGCAGAGCCCCATCATTAAGGTGTCCGTTCAGAGAACTGCAAAGTCCATGAGCAAAGGGACGGGCTCCAGGAAGCTCTGGGATGGCATCCTAAAGATGGGCATGGTGGGGTCCCTGAGGAGCAGCGGACCAATGGCTCCAATGGTGGTAAGAGCTGCTAAGATGCTGTATCCTGGAGCAACCCTTGATGACAACTGCTTCACCAGAGGCTCCTCAGGGATTAGTTAGAGGCATAGTCTTCCAAATGGTTAGTGTCTCCTTCTCTCTCTCTCTCTCTCTCTCTCTCTATATATATATATATATATATATATATATATATATATCCTTGCATCTGTAACTAGACATCTGATTTGGGTCATCACAATAGAAAAGGGAAGACTCTTGCTCTCAGTCTTCAGACCCAAGGCAGATTCAGTCTCCTGGTAAAGGAAGTCAGCTTGCTTCAAGGAAGCCTTCAGCACTGCTGGAGGATGTCCTGGAGATGGGCCTCCAAGTCTGTCCACACACACTTGTGTGTACTTGCTGAAATGACCATGCCCAGAGCCAAAGGCAGGTGCCAGAACTCTTAGAAAGTTCCAGATCCTGACTCTGAGTTGATGTTAATGCTGGAGGACCTGAATTTCAGGTCTTGCCCACTATTCCCAGAGTGGCTTATGTGGTCCAGTAAAGAAAATGGAGTTTGGGCCAAGGTTGAAGTTTCAGCAATGCCATCTACCTTTTTAAATTTTAATTTCTTTTTCACAACTTCATACATGAACATTTCATTTATATCACCTCTGCCCCCCCAACTCCTCTGTGTCCCCTCCCTCCTAGATTCACAGTCTGCTTTACTACTACAATACAATGCACACACACACACACACACACACACACACACACACACACACACACACATGTATCTGAGTCCATTTAGTGTTGCTCATATATACAGTGTCTAGGGATAACCACTTAGGATTGAGAACTCACCCTGGAGGAAACTGATTCTCCCTGTCTTAGCAGCCTTTGACAGCATTTCCTCTGTCCATATTGGCATGTCAGCTGGTGTTCAAACTTGTTTTTGAAGTAGAGTCTCTCACTGGCTGGGCACTTGCCCACTAGGCTGGCTGGCCAGAACTCTGCAGGGATTCACCTAGCTGCACATCTCTCTAGTGCTGGGATTATAAGCCTATGCTTCCGTGACGGGATTTTTGTGTTGCTTTGGCATGGTATCTGAGATCAAACTCAGGTGTTTATACTTGCCGTCTCCTCAGCTCTAACGTTGACTATTAGGATCTGGTTAAGTAGGTCACAGAGGGTCAGAAATGTAAAAGTTGCAGAGATGACAACATGCAAGGCCTGTGGACAACCAAGGCAGGAGATGGGAGTCATCAAATGGAGATGCTTGGGAGCAAGAGGGCACTGTAGAGCTGGGCCCGGACCCTGGACCAGATGCCTCTGCCAGGCTGGGGCTGTCAGATCTGAAGTTTGTCGCCTATCTGTAACTTCTGTGGCAGGCCACAGTGCAGCCCACGTGTGCTTAGTGATGAAGGGTGGATAGGGATGTCCTGTTCTGAGGGAAGGCTGGGATTGCGGACCATGTGCTAAGATGATGTGACAGGAGCAGGAATCAGTGGAAGAGCAGAGCATTCCTTTGGCATTATGGTCCCTCTCCAGCATCTCCCGTGGGTAGAACCATAGATGGCAAAGGAGACTGTGGTTTCAGATTCCCAGCCCAGCATCACAGAGAGTGGTGGAGGACCATGGGGAGATGGACTGTAGCTTAGCATCCAGCATTAACATGCAAGCTAGAATTTTTACTTTGATATGCTACTGTGACAGTTAATGCCACCTTGACAAGGTCTGGAAACACCTAGGAGACATCTCTGGGTATGTTCAAGAGAGTTTCTAGATTAGGTCGATGGGTATGGGAAGGCTCACCCTGAATATGGGTGGCAACATCCCAAGGGTCACAGATGAATTAAGGGGCAAGTGATCTCCTTTCTGTGGACAGTGTGTCCGGC
Organism: Cricetulus griseus; assembly: GCF_003668045.3. NCBI lineage: Eukaryota > Metazoa > Chordata > Mammalia > Rodentia > Cricetidae > Cricetulus > Cricetulus griseus. The sequence goes on along the minus strand of NW_023276806.1, from coordinate 151,670,730 downwards.
TGCCTCAAGTGCTTGCCGCCATGCCTTCCCCACCATACTAGTCTGTGCTTGAACTGTGAGGTAAAATAAACCCCAGCTTCCTGAAGTTGCTCCTGTCAGACATGTAGTTGCTCCAGTAGCTAACACGGCTGCTTGATTGTTTCTGGAACACTCTGATCTCTGAGTAATTTGTGTTTGCTTCCCTTCCTCATCCCTGGCTCTGGCCTCTGGTTCCATGGTGAGGTTTGATAAGCCCAAGAGTTGGGGCTAGGCTGAGGTGGTGGATAGAGGGAAGTTGGGGGGATGCTTACTGTTCATTTGGTGATGTCTTAGTTAGGGGGTCTATTGCTGTGACAAAGCACCCAACCAAGACAACTTATAGAAGAAAGAATCTGCTTGGGGCTTACTGTTCTAGAGGGTCAGAGTCCATCCTGAGAGGAACAGCGGACAGCAGACATGGAGACTGGAGCTGGAAGCTTGAGAGCTAGGGGCTCACATCTCAAACCATAAGCAAGAAACAGAGAAAGAAAGCTGGAAATGGCAACCCTCTTTTTTTTTTTTTTTTTTTTTTTTTTTTTAAGCCTGCCTCCAGGGACATAATTCTCTCAGGGAGGCCACACCTCCCCAAACAGCACTGACTAGGGGCCAAGTGTTCAAATGCCACAGGTGGTGATTGGAACCTGGGCCCTTGTTTCCCGTGGCTCTGCCTTCTGGCTGCCTTGGCGAGCCTTTTTCTTCCTCCTCCTTATGATAGATCAAGGGTCTTCTTGTTTGCAGTTCCTCCTCACGCTCTTCCATGCTTCTGCTTGTACATAGGAGCGCTGAGGTTATAGACCATGCTCAGTACTGTACCCGGCACCGCTCCTTTCCTGCTGTCTGACATTGCAGGTAGGCTGAGTCCATAGAGTTATCTGGACCAATTAATTCCAAAAGCCCATCATTCACCAAGTGCAGTAGAGCCCCTGGCCCCCTTTCTGGTTGATGCACTGTGATTTTGCCTTGTTTTCACTTTGTCTTTTCCAGCTTTCCAATCTCTATGCTCTCTCCCCTCCTAGAAAAGACTATAGGAAGCAAAGCCATCCTGTTGTATGCTTTCCCAGTGCTCTTCAGTTCTGGCAGAACACAGTGATGTTGCCTGTTTCTGAGAAACTTGCCGACTCTTCTTCTTTGAGGCGTCCATTCTCAGGGAGCTGGGAAAGTGTGGTTCAGGGTTCTTCTCCCACCCTCTGCCTTCTGCACCAGGGTGGGGAAAGATCTTACAATCCATTAGTCACAGCTGCAAGCCACATGACCGTCACCACCTTTCCCATGGAGCCATAGTAGCCATGAGGCAAAGCTGATCATAGCCCCAGTGAGGCATAGCACAGCTCCGTGGCTCATCGGAGCTCACCTGGCAATGGGTGTTCTGACCCAGCACAGCCAGCATCATTAACTAATGATTTCAATCACTAAGTTACTTCTATATCTGGCAGAAGTTTCCATGCATTTGCAATGCTGTGCATGGGTCTACCAAACTTGGCCTTTGTTTGCCTTTGGTTCAAATTTATCTGTGTTCCCTATGGGAATCTCGGTTATTCTGTCCTCTACAAATGATCTCTCTAGCCCTCATCTGGGAGAAAGTAACACACACATTAGTAAGACAGGTTAATGACAGACTCCGTCAGACTATAGAATTCTACCAGGGTTGGGGGCCAAATAGTGTAGTGAGCCCTTAAAGCAGTGCACAGGTGGGTCAGTGCCGTGGTTCAGAGTGAGGACAGGATTCAGAGCTTGTGCTTGGGGACAAATTGGAGCCCCAAAGATGTCAAGTTTTTTTCCTAAGTTCCCGAGTGAGTGGTGAGATGAACTTAACATTCCAGTTTGAACCACAGCTGAATGAAGTGCATTCCTAACAAGGAATGAAGGAATGATCTAGAGGTAAGTTAGTCTCCCACACCAAAGTGTGTATGAGAGTGTGCATGTGTGTGGACATGTGAGTGTGCATGTGTGTATAGTTGTGTTTGTATGCATATGTTGTATGTGCATGTGTCTGCAAATACGTGCCTAGTTTGTGTGCATTTTTGTATGTATGTGTTTATGCCTTTGTGTTTCTGAATCTGTATTTTGTGTGTACATGTTTTCATGTGTGTGCACACATTTGTGTGTGCATGGTTTTGCGTATATGGTATTTCATGCGTGCATATGTTTACATGTGTATGTGATCATGTACATATATTTGCATGTATGTGAATGTGGGCATGTGTGCACATTTGTGTTTTGTGTACATCTTTGATTATGAGTGCATCTGCCATGTGCATGTGTTTGTGTGTACATGCATTTACACATGTGTGCACATGTGTTTTTATGTGTTCATAGTTGTGCTTGTATGTACATGCGTGTTTATGTGTGCTTGTATCTGTGCACATGTATGTATATATGTATGTATGCTTGTATATGTCAGCACAACTACATATGTTTTGGTGTGTACACATATGTATTTCTGTACATAAGTGAATATATGTGTGTGTGTACTTGTGCATTTTTGCATATGTGTTTGTGTGGATGTATTTGTACATATTTGTCGATGTGGATACACACATGTGTATATATGTTCTTTTATGCAAGCATGTTTGTGTGTGCATGTTTTCAGTGTAGGTACACATATATGCTTGTGTGTACATGCATTATATATGTGTGTGTGGATGGAAATTTCTGTCTCTTCTGGTCTTGTTGCCATTTAGTCTCAAATAAATACACAGAGGCTTATATTCATTATAAACTGTTTGGCAGATGGCTCAGGCTCTCTCAATTATTAACCCATCTCTATTAATCTGTGTATCTCCACATGGTCTTGGCTTACCAGTCATGCCTGGGACTCTTGCTTCCTCAGCAGCTACATAGCATCTCTCTGACTCCACCTACTATCTTTCTCTATTTTTGTTTGGATTTCCTGCTTTGCTAAATCCTGCCTGTCCATTGGTCAAAACAGCTTTATTCATCAACCAATAAGAGAAACATAACACAGCACACAGAAGGACATCCCCCATCATGTGTGCATATTTGTTTGTGTCTCTTTTTGTGCACTGAACCTGTGTTTTGTGTGTATATGGGTGTACATGCTTATAAGCATGTGTGTGTAAGTGTACTATGTGTATATAGGCTTATGTGTGTGTCTATATGAGTTTGTGTGTGCATGTAGGTATTTCCCGTATGCATATATTTGTGTGTTCATGTATGTTTGTGTGGCTGTACAAATTACGATACATGGCCACATGTTTGTGTCACATGTTTTTATATGCATGTGTGCATATGTGTTTATATATGAGTGAGCATATGTTTGTTTCTGTGTGTTTGTGTTTGTAGTGTGCATGTGTGCCTGTGCATGCATGTATTGTTTTTGTATTTGTATATGTGTATTTGCATGTTTGTGTACATTTATTTGTGTATGTGGATATGTTTGTCCTCACATACGTGTATGTATTCATGCTTATGTGTTTGTGTGTATATGTGTGAAGGACTTTGCTAGAAAATGGCACATTCCAATGATACCTACACATCTATTTGTGTATGTATGCATGTGTGAAGGACTTCTGTTGGAGAATGGCCATTCCAGTTTTATCTGTATGTGTGCTTATGTGTATGTGTGTATGTGTGTCATGTGTGGTGGGCTTCTGTTGGAGAATGCCACATTCCAGTGATCTTTTCCAGGGCAGCCTAGCAAGGTAGCTTTTGGAAACCCAAACTTTGCTCCCACTCCCTCAGCTCAACTGGCACCTCTTAATCTGCTTCCCCCACAGCCTGGCTGTTCTTGGGCATGGGGATGCTAACTATGGACAGACAAGACTCTCATCTGGAGCCTAAAACCCAGTCACCTTAGGGGAGCCTATTGAGGAATACTATTTTAAGATGTGTTACATTTGTTTATGCTGTGGAATATTTAATGTTGCAGAGATGTATTGCATTCTTTTATGTTGCATTTGTTTAACTCTGTAAAACTGTGTTACTTTGCCTGTCTAAAACACATGATTGGTCTGATAAAGAGCTGAATGGCCAATAGCGAGATAGGGGAAAGGATGGGCAGGGCTGGTGAGCAGAGAGAATAAATAGAAGGAGAAATGTAGGCTCAAAAGTGAAGAGGGAGGAGCAAGAAAATGAAAATGAGGAGAGGAGTACACCAGGGACCAGCTATATAGCCACCTGCCACACAGCCACATGCCACACAGCCAGCCACAGAGTAAGAAGGAAAGAAATATATACAGAATAAGAACAGGTAAAATGCCCAGATGCAAAACGTAGCTAAAGAGAAATAGGATAATTTAGGTTAGAAAAGCTGACTAGAAACAAACCAAGCTAAGGCCCAGCATTCATAAGTAAGAATAGGTTTTCGTGTATTTAGTTGGGTGACAGGGCTCCAGAGAGTGAAAACAATCCGGCACACACAGCCAGTCCCATTGGCCTGTGGGGCCTTGGGCTCCACATCTCCAGGTCTTCCTCTTCCCACGAGTCTGAAGTTTGCCAAAGTTTTTTCTATACGTGGCCTGTGTGACTGGGGAGTGCACCCACCCTAGCTGGGAGGGTGCACTCATCTTCATGTTGTCAGGGCAGCATTTGGTCTCTGCTGACAGCTGAGTGGTGGCTTGGACTCTTCCTTCTCCTGAGGAGATTCTGTCTAGAACAATCCTCTGCTTCTGTTCAACCTCAGCCTGGACCTGGTTTTCCACACGATCCTAACGTAACAGCAGCTGGTCAGGACAACCTGTGTCGGTTGGGAAAAGAAGTGACATAGCCACTGGAAAGCATTGCTAAGATGATGGTTCCTAGCAGCAGCTAGCGGCTTCTTTTAAAGTGAGTACAGCCCAGCCAGCATTCTCCTCCATCTTGCTTCTCTCTTCCCTTGAACAGGATGGTGGAAGTTGGTGCTGTGGTGGAGATGTACAGGTGTCTCCAATACAAATTAGCAGGGCTCAGTGAGTCTGGATGGGTTCCATGTTGTAACCTTGATCTTTTGTTAGACTTGCTGAACTGTGGCTTTTCATCTTTAAAGGGAAGCGAATACCTGTTGTGAAGGATTGGGATAAGGGTATCTGGAATAGACTCATAGGCCAGTTGAGCTGGGAGACAGGCTGATTGATGCCCAGTGCTTTGCTGAGCTGGGCATGTAGGCAGCTTCACCTCTGAGAAGCCAGCACAGCGATCTCTTACTGGACCTAGTTTTGGAATTTTCTCTTTCTCCTTGAAAGGCTGTGGGGCATAGGATTTGAGTTCTCTGCACTGATTTCTGTGATGGAAACTCTCAGGTCTGTTGTGGGGAAAAGCACTGATATATCTCATCCTTACCTGAAACCCAGGAGGGACTGGTTGACAGTGACTTATTTTGTTTTAGATTTGGAGACAAGGTGTCTATCTCAGGCTTGCCTTAAGCTCACCATATAGCTGAGGATGACCTTAAATTTCTGATCTTCCTTTTTCCTGAGTGCCAGGATTCAGATGTGCACTAGCACACCCAGTTAATATGGTTCTGGAGGTCAAACCCTGGGCCTAGGTACACTAGACAGACAAACGTTCCATCAATGGAGTTCCATCCTAACACCACTGAGGCCATTTTTAAAGCCCAGAGCTGAATTAAGAGTAATTATTTGTGGAAAATGCATGAGGTGGCAGTCTCATATTTTGGGGAATATATACCATACTTCATAGCGTTGTCTGAAGGTTTAGAAGACTGGACATTGTGTGTGTGTGTGTGTGTGTGTGTGTGTGTGTGTGTGTACAATCTTTGATTGCTCTTTGTTTAATTGAGGCAGGGTCTCCCACTGAATGCTCAAGGCTTCCAGCTTGTCCAGCTAGCCAGGCTACCCTAGGAAGTGCCACGTTTCTGAGCAGTTCTGGGATTGTGGCACACCTGCTCGGCTTTTTACATGAGTGCTGATGATCCAGGCTCCAGTCCTCACAATCATACAGCAAGCTCTTTATACACAGAGAACCCTTTCCCTGCCTGGCACCAGACATCTTATAACTCATTATACATAATGTGTTTTTAGAAAATTTGTAGCTGAAGCTTTAATTACTCAATAAATATGATGGCTGTATTATCATTTCCTGCTAGCTGTGTGTGTAAAGGTTGTTTATACCAAGAACACAGACTGGGCTTAAGATAATTGATAAGAGATGGATTTAAAATATGGGCTGGATATTACTGGATTGCCTCATCCAGCCTTAATAGGAGAGTAAGTGCCTAGTCTCATTGCAACTTGATGTACTTTGGCTGGCTGATGGCCATGGGCAGCCTGGCTGTATCTAAAGAGAAATGGTGAAGGAGGAGTGGATGGGGAGGGGGAGAGATAGTGGGAAGGTGGGGGCATTAACTAGGAGGAGAGGATTGAAGGGACCCTTTGGTTGAAAGTAAAATAAAAAATAAAATAAAATATGGTCTGGAAAGATGGCTCAGCAGTTAGGAATGTGGGCTGCTCTTGTAGAGGACACTCACAGTGGGCAGCTCGAGTCTTTTAATTCCAGCTTTGGTGGATCTGATGCCTCTGGCCTCCAAAGGCACCTGTACTCATGTGCACATGCCGACAGACAGACAGACAGACAGACAGACAGACAGACAGACAGACACACACACACACACACACACACACACACACACACACACACACACACACATTAAAAATAAATCTTGTTAAAAATTACTGTTTTCTTGTATTTGAAAAGTTAAAATTTGAGCCAGAGTTAGGCAAAAGGAGAAAAAAATTAGAACACACAACTGTAAATGGATTGTAAAAAGAAGGGCTGTGGCTGAGTCTGTGAGACATCATGCATGTCCAAACAAAGAGCTCTACAAAGGATGACTTCATAGCAGTGTGAGCCACTCAGGACCACAGCAAATGGTGCTACTCACTGTGACTGAGCTTCTCACCACCGTTTGCCTGTTATCCGTGCTACAGATTTATGAATCCATTTTAGTTAAGGTAGTAAATTCTACCTTATTAGGCCACAACAACATGCACAACGCCATTTCTAGTACAGCGTGACTCTGATACTCCTTGATTACAGAAGGATTTGACTCTTCAGCAAGGGTGAGTGAAACTGATGGTTGTGTGGTATGTAAATACCGGCCTCAGTTCTGGAACTGACAGCTCAGCGTGGATTTCACACCCGATCTCAGTGTCACTGTGCTCACGGGCATTGTTCGCCAGGTCAGATCTACTCCAAAGGAGGCAGGTGTGTGCACAGCTGTGGTTGAAGCTGTCTCAGATTCACATGGTGGTGAGGTCACCTCTAGACTCAGAAGGCTCAGTGACGGGGTTGGATGGGGGTCTGGTGTGTGTTCTGACCGAGGCCTCTTCTGGATGACCTAAGGTTGTTACTTGAGTGTTGTATTTCTCTAAGAAAAGTAACCCATGTGTGCTAACCAGGGCATCAGGAATGGCTTCCACTTAAGGAGGGGCAGAGAAATTTTGGAGGAATGTGCACTCCTCTTGAACAAAGAGAGTCTGTTAAAAAACATCCAGAGGCCCAAGGTCAACTTCAGGTGTTGTTTTATAGGCGGTGTCATTTTTGTTTTCTTTTTTTGAGTAAAAGTGATACTGAGATTGGGTGTGAAATCCCCTGAGATGTTATTTATTGAACTGAGCCCAGGATGCAAACATGCCGTGTAATCAGGATGTGCGCACACATCCATGTGGAGACCAGAGGTCAATCTCTGATGTTGTTTTACAGGGGGTGTCCATTTTGTCATTTGACACAGTCTGTCATTAGCCTTTGGCTTACCAATATGGCGATGCTGGTCGGCCAGCATCCCCCAGGGGTTAGCCTGCCTCTGCCCTCTAACTGCTGGGGTTACAAGCATGCACCATCATGTCTGGCTTCTGGGGTCAAACATGGGTCCTCTTGGTTGCCCCACAAGGCCTTGAACAACCAAGCTGTATGTCCATCACCAACTATTAATTTTAGAGAGACCTCTTAAGATGCTTCTTTAGAATGTTTTCTTCCTCTTTGTAGTAGAGTGTGCATTAAATGACTCCTCTTGAACAAAGGGAAATCAAGTTGGCATTAATTCTTTCCCATTAGAGAACTCTCAATACTACAGCTGTGCCTCTCACAAGATTCAAGGGGCTCCGCATCACTGTGAGGGCAGGAAGGAACTTGAGGGGTCACCTGCTAGACCCCTTACGTTACAGTTGGGGTCCAGGCAACTTGCCACTGTGGCTCACCTGGGGAGTGGGTGATAGCTTTCTGACATCTAACTGTCCTTTATTTGGTTTGAACTTTTTTGCATTTGCTGAATCTATCTATTTTGAAATGTTGACAGCTGCCCACTCTTTAGTATATGGTCAGAGCCAAGTGGAGCACTGGGCTGCACAGGGTGGTAATAAATATGAAGTAAGGGCAGTGTTCCCTCCGCTCTGCCTGTAACCGGAAATGATGTGTCTGGCGTACAACTGGCCGGCTCATAACAGGTGTTTCTGGACTTTTAGGACAGAAGACTCCATAACAGACGACGACAAGAGGAGGTATGTGTGCTGTCGCAGCTGGTGTCACGTGAGTGATTTTGGTCACAGTGCGTGAATGTCACCCACACTAGCACAAGGATGACGACACAGATTCCGTCAGGTGGGGTATTTGTGGGGACATGTGATCTGAAAAGGCAGAATCTCGGCTGTGACCCAGCAAGCTTGTGCTCTGTCCTGGGACTGTGGCTCTGTGCCATCCGTTCCCTTCCCTGAGCCGAACTGACTTCCCCTCCTCGCCTTTGCACGTCTTGTTCGGCTCACTCTTCCTCAGGTCCACTCTGCTCTGCTGTGCATTCCTGGGCTCTCTGTCTCAGTTTCTCTGTCTCACAGTCTTTCCCTATGAGGAAGTGATTTTTGAATATTCACATTGCCTAATACCACAGGGATCTCTGAATTTGTCATAAACGTGCCTGATATCTGTCACATATCCCTCTACCCACCACTATACTACTCAGCTCATACTTTGCTCATTACAAGCAAATTATTTAAACATTTTACTGATTTATTGGAGCTATTTTTTCAAAGCCTCCTTTTAGCATAGAGAAACAAGAATTTTTAAAAGTCATGAATTATCTTCATAATTATATAATTATTGGAGTGGCTCATGCTTTATTTTTTATGCTTCTCTCTCTTTAGCACCCTTAAATTGATACAATTTCTTTTCTTAAAGAAACTATGGAGGAGTGTATGTTGGCCTGCCCTCTGAAGCTGCCAATATGGTGTCTAGTCAAGCCAAGGCAGTACGGAAAAGTAAGCAAGGGTTATGTGGGTTTTATTTCCTCAAAAAGAAGTGTATGTGTTTGCGTGTGTATGTATGGGTGTGTGTGTTTATGATGTATGGATGTGTTTGTGTATATGTGGGTGTGTATGTATGGGTGTGTGTGTTTATGATGTATGGATGTGTTTGTGTATATATGGGTGTGTGTTTATGTATGGGTTTATGTGTGTATGTGTGGGTGTGTGTGTTTATGATGTATGGATGTGTCTGTGTATTTATGGGTGTGCGTGTGTCTGTGTGTATAGGAGTATTTGTGCATGCATTCATGGGTGTTTAGGTTCACATGCATGTGAAGGTCAGAGGAGAAACTCTGGTACTCTTCTTGGGAGCTGTCCTCTGTTTTGAAGACAGCGTCTCTCACTGACTTGGAACTTTTCAAGTCCTTTAGTCTGGCCGGCCAGCAAACCCTGGAGATCCACCTGTCTTTGCCTCCTTAGGACCAGGGTTACAGGTGCATGCCACCATGTTATTAGCCTTCTTTGTAAGATGTGGGTTTGGGGACTTGAATCCCAGTCACCATGCTTATTTAGCAGGTACTTTACCTCACCTACTGTGCTATTTCCCTGGTTTCAAAAACTATGCAATTTATATTTTCCATTTACCTAACTTAACCTACCTGCTCCTCAGTGACAGTGAGCCATAAGTGACTCACAAGGAGCTATTTGCTCCTTGTCATATTTCCCAAAATTCCCACCCACATGTTAAAAGCAACCTCCATAAAATCCCAATTTGCTTAGAGGTTGCAAATTGGGCTTTTATTTATGTATATGCTCCATGGCTACTCTTAATTTCTTGTTAATTTCATTGCTGATCAGTGTGAAACAGAAAGCCAGTTTAAACAAATTAATGGAGTGTTTGTGAGCATAGCATGAAGATGATGAGTTGACCAGCAGTGTGGTGATCATAGGAAAACACTGCTCACAGAGCTGGATCACATTGTTTTAAGCATTCTGTAATTATTTGTTTTCTGTTGCTGTTTGTTTTATGATTTTATTTAAATTTATTCAATGTGTGTGTGTGTGTGTGTGTGTATGTGTGTGTGTGGCTATTGTTTGTAGCTTTGTGGGAAATTATAATGAGCTTTTACAAAATGTAAACACTAACTGTTATTAATTTTCTCTCTAAGATTAGAGGAAGATAACACAATGTCTGGATACTCAAGAGGTACTGTGTATTTTCCTGAATTGACTTGTGTGCTTAGCCTCAGTGATGAAAGAACAGTTTGTTTCTGTGTGCGTGCATCTAAGAGCTCTCGCATGCCAGGGTGAGAGTTTCCTCCTATGACTTGAGTGTTTCATTGTGAAGAGACTGAAGCTCAGGCCCATTTTCTTCTTAGCCACCATGGTTTCACTCCATTTCTTTCACAATGTACAGTGTACATTGTTTAGTAAGAACAAGCTGCATGCCTGCCTGAAACACCTGGGCTCATCAAAACTCGGGAGGGTTTAAGACTTCAATGACAGCTGGGAGATCTGGGTCAGAGAGACTCTGACTAGGAATCAGGAATCGACACACAGTGTGTGTCAGTAAAGCTCAAGAGAAGATGTGTCCATCACTGGTTGAGACGGGCAGTTGTCATGGTAACACAGGAGCAGGTATGTGGGGAGGGAGAATTTCTATTCACTTGGTCCCATTGTACATTCCATGTTAGGCTTTCCACTCTGCGCCGTTCTTGCCAAATACACTATGATGTGGAATGTCTCTCTGTGTGCTGTGAGTATGTTTTTACCATTGGTAAATAAAGAAGCTGATTTGTCCAACAGCCAGACAGAATAGAGCCAGGTGGGAAATCTAAGCAGAGATACAGGGAGAAAGAAGGCAGAGTCAGGGAGATGCCATGTAGCCATCAGAGGAGTAAGATGCCAGAGCATTACTAGTAAGTCATGGCTACATGGCGATATACGGATTAGTAGAAATGGGTTAATTTAAGTTGTAAAAGCTAGCTAATAATAAGCTAATAGACCAAACGTGTTATAATTAATATCAAGCCTCTGAGTGGTTTTTCTAAAAGTGGCTGCAGGACTGGACAGGATGAGAAACCTCCAGTTACACACCCAGCCTCTTTTGCAGCCTCCACCTTCAGGAGTGCTGATCCCAAAAGAGCCCACTCTCTGTTGGAAGTCAGCCTCTTCCACCTGCTGGCTGAATGGGTTACTTTCCCTTGTGGCCTCAGTCTTTTTTTTTTTTTTTTTTTAAGATTTATTTATTTAGTATATATACAGTGATTTATCTGCATACATGCCTGCATGCCAGAAGAAGGCATCAGATCTCATTAAAGATGGTTGTGAGCCACCATGTGGTTGCTGGAACTCAAACTCAGGACCTCTGGAAGAAGTGCTCTTAACCTCTGAGCCATCTCTCCAACCCGTGGCCTCAGTTTTATAATCCATTGAATGGGTCTTTTGCTTAGACATAAGGGTTGTTGTTAGGATTAAATGAAATAAATGGTAGCTTTTGCTTTCATCATTGCCCTCATCTTCTTGTTCCTCTTACTCTCCCTCCTCCCCCACTTCCTCCTTTTCCCCCTCCCTCTCTTCATCTACCTCCCCTTCTAGAACCCAGACTCTAGCAGAACAGAAGCAAGAGTTCTTTGATGTTGAAGCAACCTCTTGTCCAGGGTCAGTCCTGGAGCTGGTGTTTGGGATGGGATGGCTCGTAGAGCAGGTTCACAGGCAGAAAGTTGGGAAGTTTCCCTACCAGAGGGCTGGGACACCTAGTGTGCTTCTTATGGGAAGCCACAGTGTGCCTTTTAAGGGAAGCCACAGCAGCCGTGGGATAGCTCTTTGGAGACTGTCTCAGCAGAGAGATATCGAAGGTTTAGATGGAACTCCCACCACCGGCTTTTGAAAACTCTCCAGGGATTCTTTTAAAGTCTAGTATGCAAATAGAGTGAGTCCCCTTCCCATGTAGAGTTCTGGGTTTGCTGCCATTTTATCCCATGTAAAAGTAGGTGTGTGATCTGCCTCCTGTGCAGCCAGCCTGCACTGTCATCCCCTTCTAAAGAGGGAGGGCTTCAGAAGCGTAGGAACTGAGCGGAAGAGGTGTCCTGTAGACAGATCCCAGGAACATGGTTACCTCTGCTGCCCACAGACCACAGGTGAACTATGCTGGGCCTCAGCTTTCTCACTGGGGAGTGAGATTTGATAGCTGTTTGCCTTTGTGTGAGGGTCAGAAGTTCCCACAGTGATGGTTCAGCAGTTACTGCTGACAGCCCACATGGCTTTAGGTAGCTGGCTGAAAGAAATACGGCCTTGCTGCTCACGGACCCCAGAGTGTTCTTTGACCCTCTTCTGTTTCCTCCATTCTTTGATTGCATCCCCAAGTAGTCAGTTTGATCCTGGTTTCCTTTTTGCCTCGACTTTGAATTACCCGAAATGTTTTCTCAACTGAAGGGCTTAGCTGTCCATTTTCCTGAGTGACTATGTGTCCATCATTCTCCTTGTCCCTGACACAGTTACACCTGTGACTTTTCAGGCCAGTCGTTGGGCAGAATATTGATGAGAGGGCTGTCCTCTAGCTTTTGATAAAAAGGATAAGCTACACCGGTTTTGGCTAATACCACACTGTCTTTCTGAAAGGAATTCACTCCTTGAGCTCATTTGGCTGTGTGTGTCTTTTTTTTTCCCCCAAATCAAGGACTGACCTCATCATCTTGATATCACTTACTCGATGATATGGATATGAAGTTCCTTATGCAGCTGACTGTAGAGTGGAAACCACAGCCACATAGCAGTGGCTTTTTGAGAGGCATCTTCTACCCAGGAGGGAAGTGGCAGCATAGGCCAGGTGTCAACTAAGCCAGTCAAAAGGAGGTTGTGTGACGGCTCTCCAGTGCCAGTGTGGACCAGCTCCATCAGTATCCCTTAGGGAACTCCACAGGCTTTGAGTGGCTGGAGCCTCTCTGCAGTTTAACATTGGGAGTGGGTAGAGTTGACTGGGTGACCCTGTGATGAATGTGGTGCTGATATGCACTCAGCCTGGTTTGGCCATTGTTATTCTGTATTTTATTTGTAAATTGCATTTTTATAAGTTTCTTAGCATCCAGTTTTATGTCTTTATATAGATAGTACCAACATTCAGAACTATGGCGCCCAATAATAGATCTTGAGTAGCTGTTGATTGGCTATTGAACCTGTGCTCTACTTAAAAGCAAATCCAGTGACCAATCTGCAGGCTTGAGACGTGCTTTTATCTAAGTTGTGATTTTTGAGTATGCTAATTCTCCCCCCCCCCCTTCTTTTTTCCTGTCACAGCTTGCTGATGAATTTGGAAGGAATTTGGCTCCAGGGACATTGTATCTTCAAAGAAATTCTGAAAGGTTGTCCCCTGCTGTGCCACCATTCCCAAATCCTAACTGTGTAGTTAAAGCCATGGGTACATACTGAATGTTGTGGCCATAGAAAGAAATGGGTGAGACTTCGTGCTCACTGCGGGGACTCTGTGTGACTCACTGGTGAGAGAGCCATAAAGGCTGTTGCTACCCTGCCTGGGTCACCAGGCTTTATAGCAGTTTCCATCCTGGCCATTCAACACAGTTCACAAAATTCATGTCTTTTCACTGACACTCTTTTGATAGTTTTTATATAATGCAATCCTTATTGTATTTATAACATGACATTAGGGCCATATAAAGGAATTACCTGAAATACTATATTGCCTCTTGTCCCTTGATGTTTCTACTTCGTTACTTTTTAGCCATAAAGTTGGTAAATGGAGTCTTACAATTATCTTCCTTTCTTACTACTTGGCTTAAAATTTTTATTTAAATGTAAGAGAATTCCCTCTGTTGAGAGCATTGCAATATTTGAAAATGAACTGGTTAAATTTGCATGCTATCCACATGTGAGGATTAATTCCTGTTTTCTTTAGTCAGAGGCTTACATGACTACAGATGTTCTCCAGCTGCCCAGTTGCCCGTTCTCCTTGTGTGTAATCAGAGCATTTCATCGTGTTCATTCTGTACCGTCTCTTAGGGCTTACAGGTGATGCTTAATGGGATGGATATCTGGAAAGTGCTTAATTTGCTAACAACATGCATACCTACTTATATGACTGCAGTGTAAGTGGCTCAGTTCACCAATGTATTTCAACAATTAAACATATTTATCCCCCTTACCTGGATTTCTTAATTGCTTCAAATTACTTTCAAGAGAACACTTTTGAAGAAGTCCCATTTGTCATTATCATATGTACATACAGTGTATCATGTGCATACAGTGTATCAATATGTCCAGCTAGCACTGCTTAAATAGGGAACTATGAGAAGTGCGGTTTTTTTCCCTACGAGAAAGACTCTGCCTTCTATATTTGGTTGATGTGATAATTGTAGAGCCATCAGATTGCAAAACAAAAAAGTACAGTTTACTAGGAATTTATGAGGCATATATTCCTCTGAATGTCCACAAGCTCACCATGGCATTCAGGGGGACATCAGTGTTTATATGATTAATAATAATAGCCTTGAGAAGCCTGAAGCAAGAGAGTCAAGTGGTTCAAGGCAGCTGTCTACACAGTGAGTTTGAGACCCTGTGTCAAAATTAAAAAGCAACAAAAACATTGACCGGAAAATTTAATTTAACAAACAGCTTTAGATTAATAGAAGGCTATCTGGAAGGACTGGGGATACAGTTCGATTTTAACTGAACTCCACTAGTTTCCCTGTGCCTTCTTTGTTGTTGTTCCAATCCCAGATTACAATGTTTACCAATTAAATTGATCTACTTTGTTTCCTCTTCTTCCTGATGACATTTCCCTCAGCTTTTCCTTGGTTTTCATGACCAAGAGCCCTTTGAAGCCTACTGTAGAGGAGTTTTGGAACCCAGCCTTAAGTAAACCCCCTCTGCACTCTTATATTGGACTGGGATCATAGGACTTGAGGGAGACCCCCACTGAGATGGAGTGGCCTCTCATCACATCACATTCTGAGATCAGAGAACCCCAGCTAGTGACTAGTGACACTGACCTTGAAAGGGGTCTCAGCTCTCTCCACCATAGTTCCTAGTTTCCCTTCTCTGATCACTCTATGCCAATGGTTTTCAACCTTCCCAATGCTGTGGCCGTTTAATACAGTCCCTCATGTTGTGGTGATCCCTAACCATAAAATCATTTTCACTGCTACTTCATAACTGTGATTTTGCTACTGTTATGAATCATAATGTAAATAATATGTTTTCCTATGGTCCTAGCTAACCACTGTGAAAGGGTAGCTCAACCCACAGAGGGTCATTATTCACAGGTTGAGAACCACTACTGTAAATGACTCATGAGTCCAGACCATGCTCAAGATGGGAGTTAGTCTCCACCCCCTGGAGGAATTTGGGGGCGTTTATTAAAAGCTTGATGATATTTGTGATATTCTTGTTCTCACCAGACTTCTAGTTGTTTTCTAGGTATCTGGGGCATGGCTTGCCCAGTGTGTATACCAGCCAGTCACTCTTCAGCTTCCCTTTCTGCAGGTCATTGGAAAAGAATCACTGATACTGATGGAAGGACTGGCACACTGCATCACTGGAACACAACTGGCAGGGCATGGTCAGGCTGGTGAACACTGATATTGGTGGAATGACTTGCACACTGGGTCACTGGAACACTGATATTGGTGGAATGGTTTGCACACTGGGTCACTGGAACACTGATATTGGTGGAATGGTTTGCACACTGGGTCACTGGAACACTGATATTGGTGGAATGGTTTGCACACTGGGTCACTGGAACTCTGATATTGGAGGAATGACTTGCACACTGGGTCACTGGAACACAGCTAGTAAGGCTCAGTCAGGCTAGTTCGACTCACCTGTTGGTCCTCCCCCTGGTGGCCCCAGCCACAATCTGCCCTGCCTCATGTAGGAAAGGGGAACTTTGGGGTAACTGACTGCTGTACTTTGCACAAACAAATGAATTCACCTAGTCGTATCAGCCATGTCTAAATTTTGATGGATTGTGCAGTGTACACTATTGCTTTGGATAGAGAAAAAGTCTGCTACAGAAAAAAAAAAGTTCTGGTAATTGAATATTTTGGGAGAGCCACTTGGAGACTGCAGGTGTTTTATTTTTTCCTTAAAGTTTCCATAGCTAATGAATACCATCTTTGGCTCTTGTCTCCTGGGGGTCCTAAGGATTGAACTCAGGGTTTCCTGTGAGCTGTGCTGGTATGCTGAGTCACACCCAAGACCCATCCCTGGAGCCTGTAGCATAATTACTGGGTATTCCAATCCCATTATTTTCTCCCCATTCCTTCAATAGGTACTACTAGGAATTTTCCATTATTTCCTTCAATAGGTACTACTAGGAATTTTCTAGAATGCTTACTTATTCGTATCAGTAAGAATATATGGGTATTTATCTTGCTCTTCAGGTTGCAGTCCAATAGTGTCATGCTTTCTTGGTTTTGTCTAGCTCTGACCACTGCAAGTTTTTTTCAGGCCAGACATTGTCTATACTCCCCCACCCCACCCCACTTAGGTTGACTCTCTCTTTTTTTGGGGGCGGGTGTTGAGTCAGTTTCTCTGTGGCTTTGGAGGCTGTCCTGGAATTAGCTCTTGTAGACCAGGCTGGTCTCGAACTCATAGAGATCCAATTGCCTCTGCCTCCTGAATGCTGGGATTAAAGGCATGTGCCACCACTACCCGGCAGGTTGACTCTCAATAGTGAGCAATGCCACAAAATAAAAATGTCATTCAAAAGTTAAAACTCCATCAAATTCCAGTACAAATGAACAGTATCTTCCATATTATGACAAATTTTAACATTTTCCTTCCACGGGGATCAGCTAAATTTAAAGTCTCCTAAATCTTATGTGTTAATAGCACAGCCACCCACCTCCTGTGTCTTCAGGAAATTGATTAACATCTTTATAAAGTACAGTAAGAATCTGAAGGATAAACTATTAATGTAGAGATTAAAAAAGAAGAGAATCATGAGCCTGTCTGTGCTTCTTAGTTTTGATCAACTAGACACAAACCAGACTCACTGGGGAAGAGGAAACCCTGATTGAGGAATTGCTTCTATCGGATTGGCCTGCGGGCATGATTGTGGACTGTTTTCATTATTAATGATTGACATAGGAGGGCTAGCTCACTCCTGGCAGTGCCATCCCTGGGCAGGAGATCCTGAGTTATATAAGAAAGCAGGCTGAGCAAGGCACAGAAAGCAAGCCAGAAAACATCATTTCTCCACGGTCTCTGCATCAGCTTCCCTGAACGGTGGGCCGTCACGTGGAAATGTATGATGGAGTAAACCTTCTTCCCCAACCCACTTTTCACCAGTATTTTATCACAACAAAAGAGGTAGACCATACACTGGTGAGGCCTTAAAATGCCTTTTCAAACAATATGTTCTGTTTGTTTTCAAGATTGTTGGTAAAAATGAAGTGGAGATGTATGACAGAGTATTTCTGATTATGAGGCTGTTGGATGAAAAAGGACTCCTTAAGCCTTCCAAGTGGAGGAGACTCACATTGTCAGTTGCAAAGACGTTAAATCCTAATTTCCTACAGAGGTGGCCCTCATCAAGAGGACGGGATGGAGGGAGGGTATGTTCAACAACAGATGAGTGCCTTTCTAGCTTTGGTTAATTCATACATGTAATGAGAGGTTCTTTGTCCCGGCTGGGGTCTCACTGCCCTGGAGCCCCAAATAAACACACAGACACTATATTAATTATGAAATTGTTGGCCAATGACAAGGGATTCTTATTGGCTAGCTCTGTCTTAGTCGTTAACCCGTTTCTATCAATCTATGTATTGCAATGAGACTGTGGCTTACCCAGTAATGCCCCGGCATGGTGTTACTCCTTCGGCATCATTGTGACTCTGTGTGGCGGGCTCACTCTGCCTACTTTTCCCAGGATTCTCCTCATTCCTAGTCTCGCCTATTTTCCTGCCTCATTGGCTGAAAAATGTTTTATTCATTAACCAATAAGAGAAACATATACATAGAAGGACAAACCCATCACATACCCATTTCCTCATAGAACATGTAACCTGTGGAAGTGAAGGGGACTATACCACAGCCTGTATCAAAGCATCAACAAGCCACGGTGGCTACTGGGGCTTGTACAACTGGAGGAATGGAAGAGAAAATGTAAGAGATTGTGTATATAAAGTTTATGCAAGGGGAAGTTTTAATTTTAAAGCTAAAGGTGTGTGTGTGTGTGTGTGTGTGTGTGTGTGTGTGTGTGTGTGTGTGTGTGTGTTTAGTGTGGGTGTCTACAGAGGCAAGAAAACAGCATCAGATCCTCTGGAACTGGAGTTACAGGTGGTTGTGAGCTGC
Organism: Cricetulus griseus; assembly: GCF_003668045.3. Taxonomy (NCBI): domain Eukaryota; kingdom Metazoa; phylum Chordata; class Mammalia; order Rodentia; family Cricetidae; genus Cricetulus; species Cricetulus griseus. Next base: position 151,652,212 of record NW_023276806.1, on the reverse strand, counting down.
CCAGCATAGGTGCTGGAAACCAAACGTGTGTCCTTTGGAAGAGGAGCAAGCACCTTTGACTGCTGAGCCATGTCTTTGCCATTTGGTTTTGATTTTTAATGATGCAGGAAACAGGGTTAAAGAATGTCAAGTTTCCCCTGATACCCTAGGAGTAGATTTGGATGAATTTGAATGTAATATAAATGATGAAACCATAAAGCTGAGGAAATACTAGTTAATAGTCACCTGACCTGAGACTGAGAAACGGTTTTGTGTGAATGAAGCATGAGGCCAGTCCGTAAGGTAAAACATTGCTAGGCTTGACGATATGAAACTGAAAATGTGTGTTGGAAACCTGGAAATATTTGAAAAGGAAATGGCTGGGAAATAAGGCAATGTCTGTGATAAGCACAGGGCTAGCCTGCTCTTCATCTGAGAACTCTTGGCAACATCTGTGCTAACCACAGGGCTACCCTACTCTACATCTGAGAACTCTTGGCAACATCTGTGATAAGCACAGAGCTAGCCTGCTCTACAAAGAGTCCTCAGATAAAGAACCTGAGAATATGAGCAAAGCTACTTAAAAAATGGTTCATAAGTGGCTATTGAGCCTCCTGAGAGGGCTCATTCACATTAAAACGCAGTGACTGGAAGTAGTGATGATGAGGCAACTCCCCAGTCAACAATATGTCCTGTGGCTGCCAGTGTGATGGCATCCTCACTATTACGTCATGAGGATGTCTGCTCCCGATGACTGTGTCTTGTCCACATCACTCTGATGAATTGGGGTCCACAGATGAGTGCTCCCCTCACTTACGTATTGGTTACTTTTGGGTCCCTGTGACCAAATGTCCCACAGAAACCCCTGTAGGGAGGTGCTCTAGTTTAACTTGCTGCTGTGGTAAGATGCCTTGAGATAGAGCCACTGAGGGATGGAGGGGCTTACACATTTACCTTCAGGTTACAGTCCATCATAGCAGAGAAGTCAGTCAGGAGCCTGGTCACCTATCCACAGTTAAGGACAGACAGGAATAAATGCAAGCATATTGGCTTGATTGCTTTCTCCTTAGTCCTGAGCTCCTGTGCAGGAGTGGGGCTCCCACAACAGTTATTAACAAGACAACTCCCCCCACCCCATAGACATGCCTACTATCCAACCAGATTTGGACAATTCTTCAAGTAAGACTTTTCCATGGGTGAGTCCAGGCCATGTTAAGCTGACCATTAAAAGTTAGCCATCAGGGGCTGGAGAGATGGCTCGGTGGTTAGGAGCACTGATTGCTCTTCCAGAGGTCCCAGGTTCAATTCCCGGCACCCGCATGGTAGTTCACAACTGTCTGTAACTCTAGTTCCAGGGGACCTGACATCCATGGCAATAACACCAATGCATATAAAATAAAAATAATAAAGTAAAAGCTAACCATCCCAGATGAAAAGATTAATTTTGGCTCATGGTTTTTGGGGGATTTCACTCACTCCTTCATACTAGGGAAGGAGCGAGGGAGTTCATGGAGGCGAGAACAGGCAACAAAGACTTCACGTTGCAATGGGACAGATAGGGGGCCTGAGCCAGCAGATGTCTGACCCCTAAGACCCCACTCCTAGTGACTTGTTTTCACCAGCCAGGCCCTATGTTTCATAGCTTTGAATCTGAAGTGTCTCCCATGGGCTCATAGTTTAAATGCTTGTTCTTAGGTTTGTAGTGACATTGTGCAGGGACAGACTGTCTCTCTTCCCTTCCTACTTTCCAAAGACACAGGCCAATCTACACCATAGAGTCCTATACTGCAAGACTCTACACTCGGGGTCCACACACTTCCTTCTTGGAACAAGTATCCCTTTTTGTTCAGCATCTGCTGGGCTCCTCTGCATCTCTTAGGACCTTAGTGGCATTGTCATCTCCTGGCAGGATCTGTCCTTGCCAGCCCTGCACACCATCACCAACTGCACGGTGACCTTGCTCTTGCTCTGTAAGCTCAGCTGCACTCCTTTATTCCAAGGGTTTTCTGAGCCCTCTGTATCTTTCCTGCTCTGATGCTGCAGACCACACCAGCACTGTCTCGTTCCTGGACCTCAATGTAGTTATCCCACCAAGAATTAGGCAGGATGGAGGGAGGTTCCTTGTCTCTCATTCCTTAGTGAATGCCATTTCTGCACTCAGCGGGCTCAGCCCAGTCAGGACTCACCTAGGGAAGCTGCTATTGAATGCCGTTGGCCCACATCTCATCTGCATACAGATGTGGTCAGATTGGATGCACACTGCAAGTGTCTGTTCTTTATGGTAATAGAAAAAAATTTGAACCAACTTCTTTAATGATTGGCATAAAATCTACAATAAAACTTTGAGGTTTCTAATTTTTTTTTTTTAATCGGGATCTCATGTTGCCTAGGCTGGCCTTGAACTCACTGTGTAGTGGCGGATAACCTCTTATTTCTGCATCCACCTCTCAAGTGCATCTACCAACAAGTTAGGCAGAACTTTCCGTTTTTATCGTATAAAACTAACAAGAAAAAAAAATCAGTGGACTCCAGCTATGCCTTTTTAATGTGTGCATCTTCTGCCCTCTGGTGGAAGGAACATGTAATAGCAGCTTGATTTCTCTCCGTTTTGATGGGAGCATTCCTGGTTTCCATTCTAGTATAGCAGGCTTTGCTAGTCTGTAGCTCTGAACTCTGGGTGATGTATTTAGCTTTCCTGTCTTTGTTTTCACTGGACACAGTGTGTTTATAATAAAATATTTAAAGGTCTATGTATGAAATGTTTATTACATGCCAGTATTAACCCATCGGATTCCCACGGCAATCTTGTTATAGAGCCGTGGTTAACCTTGCTGATGCTGCAACTCTTTAATACTCCCATGTTGTGGTGGCCCCCAACCATAAAAGTATTTTTGTTGCTACTGCATAACTGCAATTTTGTTGCTGTTACGAATTGTAATGTAAATATTTCTGTTTTCTGATGGTCTTAGGCGAGCCCTGTGAAGGGATTGGTGGAGGCTCCCCAAGGGGTGGCGACCCACAGGTTGAGAATGGCTGTTTTAGAGGAACAGACTTTTAGCCTACAAGGGAGGGAAACGAGGGCTCACAGAGAGCTCGAGGGTGAAATGACTTAATATGTGGACAGCGATGAAAACCCTACTGTAGAGTATTGCATTAGTAACAGGCTTGAACCTGGGCAGACATGGCCATGGAGTACAGGGATCCTTCTACACCTGGGTCACCGTCATTTTTAACACTCGAATGTCTCTTGCATACGGAACCTGCACTGTGTAAGTAGCTATCTTTAGGTACACACACTTTCTAGGCATGTTTCTAAGGTGGGCTTTTCCCTGGGGATCATGTGCAGACATCCTGCTGCTGGGGAAATCCCATATGAGGGAAGGAGAGAATGTTTCTGTGTTAGTCCATTTTCCGTTGTTATAACTCCAGTTATAACTGAAGCTGGGTACTTTTTACAGAAAGAGGTTGGTTTAGTTCACCTTTGGAGGCCCAAGACTGCTGAGCTTTGGAGAAGGCCCCAGAGCTGCATCATGATATGGTGGGAGCGTGAGAGAGGAAGATAAAACTTCCTGTGTTCAGAACCAAGGCCGCCGTGAAGTCCTGTGTTACAACACTGGTGAAGAGGCTCTTCCACAAGTGCCTTGAACTCATCATAGATTTGATTTGGATCGTTCTTGTGGCTTTGGCCTTGAGAGCCAGAAGCAGTCTTAACCCCACTTCAGGGAAGTTACAACTGAACATCTGAGGTTTGGCCACAGATGTTCACCAGAGCCACCTACACCTCCCTCCTTAACCCCTCTTATCAGGTTGGCCCATGAGAATGCAATCATCTGATTGGTGGGGCCAGGGTCACATGGCAGGTCCCCGAATGGGAGGAGAAAAGAGGCAAGATTGAGCTCCTACATTCTACTTTGGTGGTGTGCCCCAATGGCCTCACCTCTTGAAGAGTTCATCACAGTCCTGTAATACCACTGGATTTGACCTGGCCATTCTGGATCCACAGCAGAGCACAACTCTTACAGAGTCACTTATCTCACCAAGAAATGTCCCCTTCACTAGGTGTCAGGTACACTCTGAGTTTTGACTTATTCTGCATTTCTGAAGAAGGGACTGGTAGACAGGAGAGCTGTTGTCTCAACTCCTCTTTTTCTTGGCCTGTTCTACATCCTTTCCCCAGCATCTACAAAGGGTTGGCCACTAGAGCAGGGCAGTGAGCAAGATTGGGGTGGAATCCAGGTTTGCATAGTCCCAAGGCCTTTCTGTCACAGGTTGGAAGCATTTGCCAGAGCTCTACCCACCAAAGGGATGGCTAAAAAGAGAAGAAAAGAGAGAGGAAAGAAGGAAGACTCGAGGTGGGAAGCAACCTTATGGCATATGTGAGGTTACAATGGGCTGTGCTGAAGATGCCGGTGGCAGTTTTAAGAGACAGATGTCTCTGCCTTTTATCTCTGTCCCAGTGGGCACCAGTGTGGAGATGAATTCTGGAATCAGATGGGAAGGATAAAAATACTACTCAAAGACATTTCATTTCTTTGGTGTGTCAGCAGCATGAGTGGAGGTCATAGGATAACTTGCTGGAATTGTTTTCCTCTGTTCACCCCATGAACCCTGGGATTCAGTTTGGATTATCAGGCTTGGCTGAGCCATCTTGTCCTATTCTCTTGTCCCCAAATATTATGTTTTTTTGTTTTTTCTCAAGACAGGGTTTCTCTGTGTAGCTTTGTAGACCAGGCTGGTCTTGAACTTACAGAGATCCGCCTGCCTCTGCCTCCTGAGTGCTAGGATTAAAGTCATGTGCCACCATTGCCCAGTCCCCAAATACTAATTTTTAAGAAAAAAAGTGTTCATTCTTGTTGTAGTAGTGCATGCCTGTAGTCCACATCCTGGAGCCTGTTATAGTGATGCATGTCTATAGTCCACATCCTGGAGCCAGTGCAGTAATGCATGCCCATAGTCCATATCCTGGAGCCTGCTGTAGTGATGCATGTCTATAGTCCACATCCTGGAGCCAGTGCAGTAATGCATGCCCATAGTCCACATCCTGGAGTCTGCTGTAGTGATGCATGCCTGTAGTCCACATCCTGGAGTCTGCTGTAGTGATGTATGCCCATAGTCCACATCCTGGAGCCTAGAGCCTATTGCAGAACTGCATGTCTATAGCCCACATCCTGGAGCATGTTGTAGTAATACATGTTTATAGTCTGGCATCCTAGAGGTGAAAAGAGGAAAATGGTGAGTTCCAGACCACATAGCTGGGCAAGAGTCATCTTTTTCTTATTGAGGTGAACAGCTCCTGTTTCTTGTCCACACAGAACATCACAGTGTGTCTTAATTTGGAAACTAGGACTTTGCAGATGTAACCAGGGGAAATGAGGTTATAATGGAAAAGGGCAGTTGCATCCGATCCAATGACCTGTATTCTTGCAGGAAAAGAAAACAGATACACAAGAAAGACGCTGTGCAGGGGTAGAGGCAGAGACTGCCATGAGATCACGCAGGCTAAGGGAGGACTGGAGTTGTGGAAGCCAAAGGGAGCAAGGAGGAGCCCTCCTTCTTCAGAGTGAGCAGCCCTACCAATGCCTCCATTTGGGATGTTTAGTCTCTATACTATAAAATAACACACTTCTGTTACTTTATTTTTACTTATTTATTTTTGGTTTTTTGAGTTGAAGTTTATCTGTGTAACAGCCCTGGTTGTCCTGGAACTCACCTTGGGTTGGCCTCAAACTCAGAGATCCATCAGCCTCTACCTCCCAAGTGCTGGGATTAAAGGTGTGTATCACCACTCCCTGGATGTTGTTTTAATTTTTAAATGACACTTTATTTACATGTGTATGGGTCAGGGGCATGCACACTATGGGTCATGTGTGGGCGTCAGAGGACAAATTGATGGAGTCTATTCTCTCCTACCATGTGGGGCCTGGGGACTGAACTCAGGTATTCAAACTCAAGTTGTCAGGCTTGGTAGCAAGCACCTTTACCCATTGAACCATTTTGTATAGTGGGAAATTACCAATACGGAGTTAAGTGAAATATAAGGGTATTTAATAGGGAAAAGCCTTACTTACAGAGCGACCTAGCCAGCTGGCATGGCAGCGGTCTGTACGCAAGCCCAAAAGAGAAACTGCAAGAGAGCACGCAGTCCCATCCCAGTATCGCTCTACGTCACCCTGAACATGCCCGCCCTCGAAAGCGTGGTCAGGCATACCTGTAGCCTGCCCCTAAGTAGGCGTGGCTATAGCTTCCCCTACAATTTTGCTGTCCCTTACTTCTGTTGTTTCAATTCATCCATTTTGTGGTGCTTCAAAAGGATTTAGAGCTGGGCGTTGGTGGCACACACCTTTAATCCCAGCACTCGGAAGGCAGAGGCAGGCAGATCTCTGTGAGTTCGAGGCCAGCCTGGTCTCCAGATCGAGTGCCAGGATAGGCTCCAAAGCTACACAGAGAAACCCTGTCTCAAAAAACCAAAAAAAAAAAAAAAAAAAAAAAAAAAATGTTTTGGAATGTCACAAGACTGAGGCCACAAGGTTCTTTACTCTGTGGAGATATGTAAGACTGTAGTTATTTATGTCTCAGTGAGCCCTTAAAGCAGGCTTCAGCAAAATCAAGATGCCCTAGCAAGTGTAAATAGCTTTGGTTGGAGGCTTTCTTGCTCATCATGTGTAGGTTGATGGATGACAAGCAAATGCTCTGAAATATTCTTGTGGACCAACGAAACTGCAACATCCGCTTTGCTCTAATAGTTTCTGTATTCTTATTTTTTTACTTATAAAGATTGAGAACCCTTGGATACAATTTTGAGATGACTTACTCTGAGCAACAGATATTGTTAGACACCTGGAAAACTCAGGCCTCCGGGGTCTCAGCCCAGGATTGTGGTCACCCCAATCACCAGGCGGATTCAAAAGCTTGCTGCAAACTGTGTGAGGCTTTATTGTTGTTTAACAAGCTAACCCCATGTTAGCTCGGGTCTTTCACCCACCCGCCATGGCAGATGGCTAGCAAAGACAGCTCGAAGGGGCTGCATAGAGATCTTGTAGGGCAGCGTAAGGGGAGTGTCTAGGGGTACACACAGGCTCAGGATTGGTGTGCCTCCAGGCTTGGAGGACTTGCCCTGTGTTGATTGATCAGCTGGTTGTTATGGCCCATAGACCCTCTCAGGGGGGTTGCTGTGCTCTGTGCGTCATTGCTGTGCACGTGACTGTAAAGCACACCCAGAGCCATAAAGCATAGCACCACCAGCTAACTTCTGATTGGTTCCTTGCCACGAGGCAGGCATCTGACTTCCTAGTGACCAAGGGAAGGTCAGACAAACACGTGTTCAGCTGTTATGGCTGCTGAAAGGGCGGCTGTTATGGCTGCCGAAAGGGGCAGGCATCTGACCTTAGTGAATAAGACAAGGTCAGACAAATATGTGTTTAGCTGTTATGGCTGCCGAAATGGGGAGCTGGCCCCTTCAATATGTGTTGCGTTCTTGGGGTGGGCACCTTTATTTTTTGTTCAAAGTTTATTTTAAACTTTGTTGTTTGTTGTGCACATACACATACACACCCATGAGTGTGCAAACACACACACACACACACACACACACACACACACACACACACACACACACACACGGAGGTCAGAGGACAAAACTCAGGTCAGCAGACTTGGCATCAGTGCCTTTACCAGCCTGAGCCATCTTGCCAGCCTGAAGCCTTTGCTCTTGTAATTGGAATACCTTACAATTAAAAACACTTCCAGGACATCCAGTGGAAACAAGTTGATCAACCAAACAGTCTGGAGAACATGGCCCTCTGTGTACACCTGTCCTCCACATAGACTTGCCTATTTAGAGAAGCAGAGGCTCTGCTGCCTGTGGGCAGGCTGCCTGGGAGGAAAGTCAAGTTGGGCATGCCCAAGGGGATTCCATCTTAAGTTCTTCCCACAGGAAACAAGAGGAATGCCAAACAAGAGTTCCTATCTGGTGGAGTGGTGGTGAGGCACACCTTTAATCCCAGCACTCAGGTGCCAGAGGCAGGTGGATCTCTGAGTTTGAGGCCAGCCTGGACTGCAGAGCAAGTTCCAGGATGGCCAGGGCTACAGAGAAAAACACTCTCTCTCAAAAAAATTAAACCAAACTGAACAAAAAAAAGTTTCCAAGTCTACCTGAAACCACCCTCTCTCTCCTTATCAATGCATCCCAGAAGACAACTCCCAGAGGAGTTCAACCTGAGACCATGCCAGCTCCTAGAAACCCAGGTTAACCCCCACCCTCACACCCACCAACAATCTTTCAGTGCCCCCAAGCCTACCGCCAGCAGCACCCCTCTCCTCATCACAGTCACCATATCCAAGCCCAAACTCCAGTAGAATGCCCTGCTTCATCAGAGGGCATAGTGGCAAACCCAGTCAAGTTCCCCTCCTTGCCCACAGACCAATGGAATTGAATTGAAGACCCTGATATTAACCCACATACCTATGAACACCTAATTTTTGACAAAGAAGCTAAGCATATAAAATGGAAAAAAGAAAGCATATTCAACAACTGGTGCTGGTATAACTGGCTGTCAACATGTAGAAGAATGCAAATAGATCCATATCTACCACCATGCACAAAATTCAAGTAAAAATGGATCAAAGATCTCACTATAAATCCATCCACACTGAACCTCATAGAAGAGAAAGTTTGAAATACCCTTGAATGCATAGGAACAGGAGACTACTTCCTAAATAGAGCACCAGTAGCCCTACTACACATAAATGACAAATGGGTTGAGAAAGAAATCAGGGAAACAACACCCTTTACAATAGCTACAAATAATGCAAAATATCTTCAGGTAACTCTAACCAAGAAAGTGAAAGACTTGTATGACAAAAACCTCAAGTCTTTGAAAAAAGAAATTGAAGATCTCTCATGCTCATGGATTTATAGGAGTAACAGTAAAAATGGCCATTCTACCAAAAGCAATCTACAGATTCAATGCAGTACCCATCAAAATTCCAACATATTTCTTTACAGACCTTGAAAGGACAATACTAAACTTCATATGGAAAAACAAAAAACCCAGAATAGCTAAAACAATCCATGCAATACATTCTATCAATCAACAAAACCTATACAATAAAAGAACTTCCACAGTATCACCATCCCTGATTTCAAGCTGAGCCATGGTAAGAAAAACCACATTGTATTGGCATAAAAGCAGACAGGTCAACCAATGAAATCAAATCAAATAAAAGACTCAAACACAAATCCACACTCCTATGGACATTTGATTTTTGATAAAGAAGCCAGAAATATACAATAGAATAAATAAAGCATCTTAAACAAATGATGTCAGTCTAATGGGATGTCATCATGTAGAAGAATGTAAATTGATCCATATCTATCACTCTGCTTAAAACTCAAGTCCAAGTGAATCAAAGGCCTCAACAGAAAACCAGATACACTGAACCTGATAAAGAGAAGGTAGGGAATAGACTTGGACTCATTGGCACAATAGACAATTTCCTTGAGAGAAAACGGATAGCACAGGCACTAAGAAGAACAATCAACAAATGGGACTTCATGAAACTAAGAAGTTTCTGCAAGGCAAAAAACACCATCAACAGAACAAGATGGCAGCCTACAGAATGGGAAAGGATTTTCACCAACTCCACATCTGTCCAATATATATAATCCAAAATATATAAAGAACTCAATAAATTATACATCAAAAGACCAAATAATTCAATTAAAAATGAGGAACAGATCTAAGCAGAGAATTCTCAACAGAAGAATCTTAAATGCCGAAGAAACATTTAAAGAATTACTCAGCATCCTTAACCATCAGGGAAATGGAAATCAAAACTACTTTGAGATTCCATCTTACACCTGTCAAAATGGATAAGATAAAAAACACAAGTGATAGCTCATGCGGGTGAGGATGAGGACCAAGGAGAATACTTTTCCATTGCTGGTGGGAGTGGAAACTTGTTCAGCCACTTGGAAATCAATATGGCATTCTCAGAAAATTGGGAATCATTCTACCTCAAGACTCTTTGCCATATATCCAAAGGATGCTCAATCCTATCACAAGGACTCTGCTCAACCATGTTCATCGAAGCTTTATTCATAATAGCCAGAAACTGGAAACAACACAAATGTTCCTCAACTAAAGAATAGATAATGTGGTACATTTACACATGGATTATTACTCAGATGTTAAAAATAATGATATCATGAAATTTGCAGGCAAATAAATGGAACTAGAAAAAAAAAAAACATCCTGAATGAGGTAACCAGCACCAGAAGGACAAACATGGCATGTACTCACTCATAAGTAGATATTAGCTGTTAAGTAAAGGATAATCACTCTACAATCCACAGACCTAGAGAGGCTAAGTAACAAGGAGGGCTCAAGGGAAGAAGCATGGATCTCCCTAGGAAGGGGAAATAGAATAGATTTTGTGAGTGAACTGGGGATGGGTGGGGATGGGAACAGGAGGGATCAGATGGGAATGGAAGGGACAAAGGGAGAGAGTATTGGGAGAGATAACTGGAATTGGGTGGCATTTGGGAGGTGATGTAGAAACTTATTTCAGTAGAAACTTCCTAGAGTCTATGAGAGTGACCCTAGTGAAGTATCCTAGTAATAGGAGATACGGAGCCAGAACTGGCTATCTTTTGTAACAGGCAAGGCTCCCAGCAGTGGGACTGAGGCATCAACTCAGTCACAAAATCATCAACTTACAATCTGTCCTGCCCACAAGATGTGGTGGGGTAATGGTGGTGTAGAACTTGTGGGGATGACCAACCAATGAATAGTCCAACATGTGGCCCATGCAATGAGAGGGAGCCCTTGCCTGACACTGCCTAGATAGCCAGGAACTAGAGGCAGGACAGCCCAGAGTCCCAGGATAGAGCCAAACAGGACTGGAAGAATAAAAATTCAATGAAGAGCTCAGCAGTGGTGGATTCTGAACACCGAATACCCAGAGGCAGCCCGGCCTCCATCCGCCTGCCCAAGTAGGCCAGGAACTGTTTCCAGTTCCGGTTCGTCATTGCTGCTCAGAGTCATCTGATGCAAGCGACCTGCATGCAGCGGGATCCGACACCCCGAGGCCTGGTGACAGCTCTGCCTCCAATGGCTGGCCTGGCGGGACCTGGAACGCCCGAACACTGCTGACACCTGGGTAACAGTGACACCTCCATCCACGAGAAGAGGACCGACATCAGCGTATTGGATCTGTTTGCATCTATCAGAAGGGAACCGTGGTTCCACACCCACCAGGAGAACAAGAAACACTTGCTACACCCACTAGAAGAAAGGATGAGAAGAGGACAAGGTAAAAGCACATCCAACAACAGAAAAGCCAATATGACACCACCGGAGACTAGGAACCATACACCAGTAAGACCTCAACGTCACGATGCAGATGAACCAGAAGAGAATGACCTTAAAAACATCTTCAGGAAAATGATAGAGGACCTCAAAGAGGACATGAGAAAATCCCTTAAAGAAACTGAAGACAAATCAAACCAAAAAATACAAGAAACAGTTCAAGACCTAAAAGCTGAAATAGAGACAATAAAGAAAGCACAATCTGAGGGAATGCTGGAAATAGAAAAGCTGGGTAAATGATCAGGAACTACAGATGTAAGCATAACCAACAGAATACAAGAGATGGAAGAGAGAATCTCAGGAGTTGAAGACACACTAGCAGAAATAGATTCATCAACCAAAGAAAATCTTAAGTCCAACAAATCCCTAGCACGAACTATCCAGGAAATATGGGATACCGTGAAAAGACCAAACCTAAGAATAATAGGTATAGAAGAAGGTGAAGAAATCCAACTCAAAGCCTCAGAAAACATATTCAACAAAATCATAGAAGAAAACTTTCCCAACCTAAAGAAAGACATGCCAATGAAACTATAAGAAGCCTACAGAACACCAAATAGACTGAACCAAAAAAAAAGTCTCCTTGCCACATAATAATCAAAACACCAAACATAAAGAATAAAGAGAAAATATTAAGAGCAGCAAAGGAAAAAGGTCAAGTAACATATAAAGGCAAACCTATCAGAATCACACCTGACTTTTCCTTGGAAACTCTGAAAGCCAGAAGGTCCTGGATCGATATTCTACCGACACTAAGAGACCATGGATGCCAGCCCAGACTACTATACCCAGGAAAGCTTTCAATCATTATAGATGGAGAAAACAAGATATTCCATGACAAAACCAGATTCAAACAATACGACGTATCCACCAATCCAGCCCTACAGAAAGTACTGGAAGGAAAACTGCAACCCAGGGACGTTAACTACAACCAGAAAAACATAGGCAATAGATAATCCCAACTTACCAACAGTCAAAAGAAAAAAGGGATAGAATCCCACACATAATCTTGCCACCATCACCAAATCAAAAACAAACAAGAATGAACAATAATCAATGGTCAAAAATCAATAAACAATAATCAATCAACATTAATGGTCTTAACTCCCCTATAAAAAGACACAGATTAGCAGAATGGATAAGAAGACAGAATCCTTCCTTCTGCTGCATACAAGAAACTCACCTCAACCTCAAAGACAGATGGTACCTAAGAATTAAAGGTTGGGGAAAGATCTTCCAATCAAATGGAAGCAAATGGGGGCAGCAATCCTAATATCCAATAAATTGGACTTTAAACTAAAATCAGTCAAAAGAGATGAAGAAGGTCATTTCCTACTCATCACAGGAGAAATCTATCAGGATGAAGTCTCAATTCTAAACATTTATGCCCCAAATACAAAGGCATCCACGTTTGTAAAAGAAACTTTACTAAAACTCAAATCACACATAAAACCGCACACATTTATAGTGGGAGATTTCAACACCCCACTCTCACCACTGGACAGGAACACCAGACAGAAACTTAACAAAGAAACAAAAGAACTAATAGAAGTTATGGCGCAATTGGACTTAACAGATATCTATAGAACATTCCACCCAAATACAAAACAAATTATCTTCTTCTCAGCACCACATGGAACCTTCTCTAAAATTGACCACATACTTGGCAAGATAGCAAACCTCAACAAGTATAAAAAAATTGAAATAACCCCCTGTGTCTTATCAGACCACCATGCTTTAAAATTAGAATTCAACAACAACAAGAAGTACAGAAAACCTACAAATTCATGGAAATTAAGTAACACTCAATTGCACAATTCATGGGTCCAGGAAGAAATAAGAAAAGAAATTAAAGATTTCCTAGAATACAATGAGAATGTGGACACTACATAGCCAAATCTATGGGATACTCTGAAAGCAGTGCTAAGAGGAAAGTTCATAGAGCTAAATGCCCACATGAAGAAACAGGAGAATAATCACCCTAGAGAATTAATAGCACAACTGAAAGCTTTAGAAAACAAAGAAGCCAATACACGCCGGAGGAGCAGATGCCAGGAAATAATCAAGTTGAGGGCTGAAATCAGTAAAATGGAAACTAGGAGAACAATACAAAGAATCAATACAACAAAAAGTTGGTTCTTCGAGAAAATCAACAAGATAGACAAACCTTTATCCAAACTTACCAAACAACAAAGAGTGAACATGCAAATTAATAAAATCAGGAATGAAAAGGGGGTCATAACAACAGACACAGAGGAAATCCAGAGAATCATCAGTCATACTTTGAAAACCTATATTCCTCCAAATTTGAAAATCTAAAGGAAATGGACAATTTTCTGGACAGATTTCACTTTCCAAAATTAAACCAAGAACAGATAAGCAACTTAAATAGACCTATAACCCCTAATGAAATTGAAGCAATCATTAGAAGTCTCCCAACCAAAAAAAGCACAGGGCCAGATGGCTTCAGTGCAGAATTCTACCAGAAATTCAAGGTACAGCTAATACCAATTCTCCTCAAAGTATTCCACACAATAGAAGCAGAAGGGTCATTACCAAACTCTTTTTATGAGGCCACAATGACCTTGATACCCAAGCCACACAAAGACACAACTAAGAAAGAGAACTACAGACCAACATCCCTCATGAACATTGATGCAAAAATTCTCAATAAAATATTGGCAAATCAAATCCAAGAACACATCAGAGAACTCATCCATTTTGATCAAGTAGGCTTCATCCCAGGGATGCAAGGATGGTTCAACATATGAAAATCCATCAAAGTAATCCACCATATAAACAGACTGAGGAAAAGAATCACATGATCATTTCACTAGATGCTGAAAAAGCCATTGACAAAATCCAACATCCCTTCATGATAAAGGTCCTGGAGAAATCAGGGATAACAGGAACATACCTCAACATAATAAAAGCAGTATACAGCAAGCCAACAGCCAACATCAAATTAAATGGAGAGAAACTCAATGCAATTCCTCGAAAATCAGGTACAAGACAAAGCTGTCCACTCTCTCCATACCTCTTCAATATTGTCCTTGAAGTTCTAGCTAGAGCAATAAGAAAACAAAAGGAGATCAAGGGAGTACAAATCGGAAAGGAAAAAGTCAAGTTCTCATTATTTGCAGATGATATGATAGTCTATATAAGTGACCCGAAAAACTCAACCAGGGAACTCCTACAGCTGATAAACACCTTCAGCAAAGTGGCAGGATACAAGGTTAACTGAAAAAAATCTGTAGCCCTACTATATACGGATGACCCATTGGTGGAGAAAGAAATCAGAAAAGCATCACCCTTTACAATTGCCACAAACAACATAAAATACCTTGGAGTAACACTAACCAAAAAAGTGAAAGACCTGTACCATAAGAATTTTGAGTCTCTAAAGAAAGAAATTAAAGAAGATACCAGAAAATGGAAAGATCTCCCATGCTCTTGGATAGGCAGGATCAACATAGTAAAAATGGCAATCTTGCCAAAAGCAATATACAGATTCAATGCAATCCCCATCAAAATCCAAACATATTTCTTCACTGATGTTGAAAGAACAATTCTCAACTTTATATGGAAAAACAAAAGAACCAGGATAGCCAAAACAACCCTGTACAATAGAGGAACTTCTGGAGGCATCACCATCCCTAACTTTAAGATCTATTACAGAGCTATAGTCCTGAAAACAGCTTGATATTGGCACAAAAATAGACAGGTAGACCAATGGAATAGAGTTGAAAACCCTGAAATTAACCCACACACCTACGAACACCTGTTTTTTGACAAACAATCCAAATATATACGCTAGAACAAAGAGAACATCTTCAACAAATGGTGCTGGCATAACTGGATGCAAACATGTAGAAGACTACAGATAGACCCAAGCCTTTCGTCCTGCACAAAACTTAAGTCAAAATGGATCAAAGACCTCAACATAAACCCAGCCACACTAAACCTACTAGAAGATAAAGTGGGAAATACCCTTGAATTAATTGGTACAGGAGACCGATTCCTGAACATAACACCAGTAGCACACATTGAGATCAACAATTAATAAATGAGACCTCCTGAAACTGAGAAGCTTCTGTAAGGCAAAGGACATAGTCAGCAAGACAAAACAGCAGCCCATAGACTGGGAAAAGATATTCACCAACCCCACATCTGACAGAGGGCTGATCTCCAAAATATACAAAGAACTCAAGAAGCTATTCTCGAAATCACCAAACAATCCAATTAAAAAATGGGGTACAGAACTAAATAGACAATTCTCAATTGAGGAATTTAAAATGGCTGAAAGACACATAAGAAAGTGTTCAACATTCTTAGCCATCAGAGAAATGCAAATCAAAACAACTCTGAGATACCATCTTACTCCTGTCAGAATGGCTAAAATCAAAAATACCAATGACAGTTTATGCTGGAGAGGATGTGGAGAAAGAGGAACACTCCTCCACTGCTGGTGGGAGTGCCAACTTTTACAGCTTCTTTGGAAATCAGTATGGCGACTCCTCATGAAAATGGGAATGAGTCTACCACAAGATCCACAAGTTTCACTCCTAGGCATATACCCAAAAGAAGCACATTCATACAACAAGGACATCTGTTCAACCACATTCATAACAGCATTATTTGTAATAGCCAGAAACTGGAAGCAGCCTAGATGCCCCTCAATGAAGAATGGATAGAGAAAATGTGGTACATTTACACAATGGAGTACTACTCAGCAGAAAAAAACCATGGAATCTTGAAATTTGCAGGAAAATGGATGGAACTAGAAGAAACCATTCTGAGCGAGGTAACCCAATCACAAAAAGACAAACATGATATGTACTCACTCATATGTGGTCCTGCTTTATGATACATAGTAGTGACCGTGCTTTATCAGAGCTGTTTTTAATGATGTTGCTCAGAATGGTTTCTTTCAGATGTTGATTGAGAAGCTAATTAAAAAAAATGGTGCCAGGTACCACAAGAGTAACAGAACTGTGCTGTTTTTCTGGAATTTTGCTTTTTACTTTTTTTTTTAATTGGAGAGTGCTGGATGCCTTTACAATTTTGTTCAAATGACTGCAGAACCTGGAAAAGCCGTTGCTGCTATTGATGCATAACATACTGCCATTATTGGTCCATATATATATGGACTTTAGCTGTGCTGTCAACTTTGGAAAAAAGTATCCCAGTTTACTGTATTGAGTTGGCATTGTACAAAAATTAACAGCCATATTGGTCTAGAAATGTTGATCTTAATTTTTTTCCATTTGTACAAGGGTAACGCACTGTATTAAATATGTAAGGTCTTAAAAACAAAAGAAGGGATTTTGAGAGCCCATCCCTTGTGAAGGGATGCTCTCTTGACCTGGACACATGGGGAAGGGTCTAGGCCTGGCCCAGGATGATGTGGTAGACTTTGGGGAGCCCCTTTTGAGGGCCTTACCCTGCCTGGGGAGTGGAGGGGGGATGGCTAGGTGCAGGTGGGATGTTGGGGGGGAGGGGTGGTAGAGGGATAAGGATTGACATGTGAAGCAAGCTTGTTCCTAATTTGAACTAATAAAATAAAATAATTCAATGAAATGATTCCTAATGATATTTTGCTATGCTTATAGACCAGTGCCTAGCCCAGTTGTTATCAGAGGGGTGTCATCCAACAACTGATGGAAACAGATGCAGAGGCCCACAGCCAAACACTAGGTGGAGTAGTGGAACCCCAAAGATGAGGGGAGGAATGATTGTAGGTACCAGAGGTGTCAAAGACACCAGGAGAACACAACCCACAGATGAACTGATCAGGGCTCATAGGGGCTCATACAGAGTGAAATGACAAATACAGAGACCCTGTGTGAGTCGGAGTTGGGTCCTCTGCATACACCTTATGGTTGTGTAACTTGGTGTTCTTGTGGGACTCCTAACAGTGGGTGTGGGCATGTCTCTGACTCTTTTGCCTGCTCTTGGGACCCTTTCCCTTTTCCTCCTACTGGGTTTCCTCATCCAGGCTTTAAATGATGGTTTCACTGAAATTTGTTCTACTGTGTTTGGTAGATATCCCTGCAAGGCCTGTTCATTTTGGTGGGAAGGGATTGAAAGAGGAGTGGATATTGCAGAGAGGGGACTGGGGGAGAGTGGAGGGAGGAGAACCTGGGGTCAGTATGTAGCTGGGATGCCTAGAGGCTGAAGGACTCGCTTGGTGTCCCTAGCTGCTGAGTTCCAGTGTCCAAGAGAAGGCTCTGGAGCCATCTGATGTTGAAGGGACAGCTTCCCTCTGCAAACTCCATCATGGCTTGTTGCACTTACCTCCTGCCCTATTCTCAAAACATGTATCTTATATATTTTGTGTATTTTACCTGCATGTGTCTTCTGCACTATGTGCATGGTACTTGCAGTGCCTCTGGAGGTCAGAAGAGAGCACTGGATCTACTGGGCACTGGGGGTTGCTGGGATGGAACCCCAGGTACTTTGGAAAAGCCGAAAATACTCTCAACCACCAAGTCATTTCTCCAGGCTTTGGCCTATTAAAAAGGCCCATTCTCTCTTCTCTTGCCTTTCAAGTCCCTGTTGGTTTATGGGCTGCTGTAGTTTCCCAGGTATAGACCTGGAGGGCAGATGGAGGTGTGGGGCCTGGTGGCTTCTCTCTAGGTGAATTTGGGAATGCCATGCCCTACTATTTAGCTCCCGATACTTGACAATTTGTAGCCTTTGCTACATGCATTACTTTCATCTAACAATTGTCTCAGATGGGAGAGTTTATAGTTTTATTTCTTTAACATGGTTTTTTAAAATCCTTGAAGGTTGGAGGTGAAGGGTGGAAAACCAGGCAGAGCAGAGGGAAAGATCTTTATTTTCTGGTCTGGTCTCATTAAAGCAACTCTCTTTCCTTTGTCCTTAGCACTTCGACTTTCCTATTTTTCGCTTGTTAGTGGTTTTGGCCAGTCTCTGTTTGTTCTGTGATTTGTGGCTAGTGCGATACTTTCTCAGAAGGGGATAATCTACACTGCATCTCATTCTGGCCACGTGTTGACCACACTCTGTCAAGGCCTTCTTTGTGTAGGGGCTGTTCCTTCTGGTTAACAGGGATGCCATCCACGGGGTGCGAATGGAATGGAGTCCCATTTGAAAACCTGACATTTGAGACAATCCCAGCACAAGATGTTTTTCCTGGCACAGGGCCACCCAAGCAGAGGCTAGCACACAGAATCTTACTGTAGGTGATGGAAACACATTGTGATTCCTGTTGTTTTCCCCAGAAGCAAGGGCAGAAGCCACCTCAAGCTGGTTCCAGTCAAGGGCTTATTTCAAGCTGGCTCAGTGGAAAAATGATGCTTGGGCTCTCAGGAATGGGGCAGGCTTCGGGGATACAAATGGCACACTCAACTCTAAGGCATTGCAGGGGTTCTCTCATTCTCCCATTTGTCTGGGACTTGCATTAGTGGCCCTTCATGGTTTGGCTTAGGACCTGGTACTGACATTTGTCTCTTGTTAATGTTTTCCCTTGTTCTCAGATGTCTGAACATAGCCAAAACCATGCAACCTTTAACGCTACTAGTGATGACGCTTGCTGGCAATGATCTTTTATTACATGCTCTTTGTATGTGTGCTTATGTTCATGGGTGTGCAGGTGCACAAGTGTGTGTGTGGAGGCCACTGGTCAACCTTGTGTGTCAGTCTTAGCTTGTGTGTGGTCCACCAAATCCAGGTCCTCATTCTTATCCAGCAAGTACTTTACAAATGTTGCCATTATCCCAACTCTGAAATACTTACATTTTATATTCCTGAAAGTCACTCTGATGGGTCTGAGGCAATGGCTCAGTTGGTTGATTAAATGCTTGCTGTACAAGCCTGAGTACCTGAGTTTGGATCCCCTCTGCCTATGTAGAAATCTGGCTGTGGTAGTACATCCTGTAAAGACAGCACAGTAGGGGGCAGAGACAGGGCATCCCTGGGGACTGTTGGCCACCTAGCCTACCTGAATCAGTGAGCTCTGTGGTCAGTGAGAGATTCTAAAAAAAAAAAAATGGAGAAATGATTAAGGAAAACTGCCGATGTCAATCTTTAGCCTCCTCATGCATATTCATACATGTTGAACCCACACATGAGCAACATACACACAGAACTCACTTACACACCAACATAGGGCACCAATTGAAGGTGGTGTAGTAATGAGTTCACTAGACCCGAGATAAATGATAAGTGGATGTTTTATTGGGGAACAACTTACACAGATTATAGTAAAGAACTGCTGCAGTGTTCCTGCTCAAGAAGATGCAGTCTCTGCCCTTCCTATGTGATCTGTGACCAGAGAGAGAGAGAGAGAGAGAGAGAGACTTCACCTTCTGGTCATGTATGTACCTGAAGCCACACCCAAAGGGATGTGGCCACTAATACACCAGCAAGGCGAGATGCTGCTACATACACTCTGTCTACACATACCATGCACACATGTAGGTGTGTGTATACCTCCCCACCCCCAGGTACATATCTACAAGTTAAGTATGTGTGAAGGAAACAGCCATTCGTCTTTCAGAGGCTGGCTTATTTCATTTAATGTAATAATTTCCAGATCTACCCCTTTCCCAATGAATGTCATTTCAGTTTTTTTTTCTTTACAACAGGACAAAATTCCTGTGTATTTGTATCATACTTTCTTTATCCCTTTGTTTGTTGATGGCCATCTGGCTAGTTCCATTTCTTAGCTATTGTGAATAGAGCCAAAATGAGCATGCTAATATCTCTGTGGTAAGATGTAAAGTTATTTGAATATTGCCCAGGAGAGATATAGCTAGAAGCACAGTATCTTGTCCAGGATCACCCATAGCCAACCCTGTCTTTGTTGGACCCCATTGCCTATCTGGGTCACAAGCTCCCCAAATCTACTGAAGGTGCTATTCACAGTCCTCAGTCTTGGCTTCTAGTTCAAGAAGCAGATGGACTACTAATGTGTGATGGACTGAGTTCAGTAGATAGACATGTGTCTACTTGGGCTAGATGAGATCATCAGTTCAGTCACCTGTGGCCAGAGTGGTGGGACCATGTGTCTCCAATATCCCAACCATGAAGGGCTGGAGAGCTCTGCACAGAAACTGGAGTTGGGCAATTGTGGTGGTTTGAAGATAAACATCATATTAAAATGCTTGGTTCCCCAGGTAGGGGAACTGTTTGGGAAGGATTAGGAGGTGTGGCTTTGTTGGAGAAGGTGAGTCACTGGGGGTGGGCTTTGAGGTTTCAAAAGCCCACACCATCCCAGTGTCTATCTGCCCTCACCATGCATGTGGGTCAAGACCTAAGCTCTCCATGTCATGCCTGCCTGCTGTCATGCTCCCCACCGTGATGATCATTGATTCTGACCCTCTGAAACTGTAAGCCCCAAACAAACTCTTCAATACAATGCCTTGGTCATGGTGTAAACTCATATACATTGCCTTGGTTGTGGTGTAAACTCTTCTATACATTGCCTTGGTCATGGTGTAAACTCTTCTATACAATGCCTTGGTCATGGTGTCTTACCAAGCAATATGATAGTAACAGCCAGTCATAGTACTTTCTAAGATGCACTTCCTCAGTCCCCATATTGTCTCAGTCTGGTCCGCCCCCTCCCCTCCAGGGTGGTCTGGTCTGCCTGTCTACTCCTGTGCTAGCCCTAGCATCCCTAAGGACCTTCACTAGGAGGCTCAGTCCTGCTCCTTTCTGGAACCAGTCTGCCCAGCATTGGCAGTGCATCCAGTTCCCTGTGCCTGCTAGGAGATGGAGTTTGGAAACTGGTCTGGTAGGCCTAAGCAGCAAGTGTCTATGTATCCTCCACACTCAGCCTCCCTGATGTGTTCATGCCTTGTTTTGTGGAATGAACCCTGGTTTTAACACTCTTGTCAACCTATTCAATGAGTCTGACTTTCTCCCAGCACATTCCCTTCCTTCCTGCCCCAACCACCTGCTGAGATCCAGCCTGAATCCAAACACACAGCTGTGAAGGCACAGACACACTCTGAAAAACCCTGTCTACCCGCACCCTCAGTCCAACCAGGCCCCTTTGTGTATCTGCTTTTAAACTTCACCATGCCAATTTTAAAGTGCAAAATGCAGAAGCATATAATAGATGCATGTATATAGCCATCTCTGAGTTTCAACAGTGACCTGGTCAAGACAAAACTTGTCTTATCTATTGCACTTAATCTCCACCCCAATATAATTTTAAAGCATTTCAGACATTGAAATCACTGTATCAGTTACTATTTCAGTATGTTTCTAAAACCTAGAACTGTTTGTTTCTCATGTCAGCATGATACCATTATCACACATAACTACATCAGCAATGATTGCTTAATACCGCCGAATATTCCAGCTGGTGTTTATATTTCCAGTTGTCTTAGAAATGGTTCAAAGTCTCTTCTTTTAAACAATCTGAGTCTGCATCCACATGAACTCTGCATTTTATGATTTGTTGATGGCATCTCCAGGTTTTTGTCTGTGTTTTCCTTGTGATGTGTTTCTTTGTGAAATTGACTCATTAGTTCTTTGGAGTTGCCATGGAGGGACATGGCTGTGTAAGTCTGTATGTGGACAGTTTAAACCGAAATTGAGTTTGTTTCTCCTGACAGGCCCTCTTCAGATGTAGTGCTGGATTCTTCTACCAGGTATACTTCATGCCTGGCTGTGCTGGTGTCTATGTCACCTTGACACACGCTAGAGTCGTCGGAGAGGAGGGAGTCTCAATTAAGAAAATGCCTCCATATGATCAGACTGTAGGCCAGCTTGGAGGGCATTTTCTTAACTAGTGATTGATGGGGAGGGCCCAGTCCATTGTGGGTGCTGTCATCCCTGGGCTGGTGGTCCTGGGATCTATAAGTAAGCAGCCCCCCTCCATGGCCTCTGCATCAGCTCCCGCCTCCAGGTTCCTGCTCTGCTTGAGCTCCTGTCCTGACTTCCTTTAGTGATGGACTATAGATGTGGAAGGATAAACCCCAACTTGCTTTTGGTCATGGTGTTTCATCATAGCAGTAGAAACCCTAACTAAGACTCTGGCTGCACCTCTTTTGCTGAAATTTATTAATTAATTAGGATGTGGGAGCTGGAGACAGAGTTCAGTGGTTAGGGTTGCTTGCTACTCTTATAGAGGACTCAAATTTGTTTTCTAGCACCCATGTTGGTTGGGCAGCTCACAACTGCCTATAACTCCAGCTCCAGGGATCAAACACCCTCATCTGAATTCTGAGAGCACCTACATGCACAAGAGTAGCCACATATATAAAAATACAAAACAAATGGTCATGAGGGCTTATACAACAGCTGGCTCTTGGGCTGTACCCTGGTTCTAAAGCAATTGTCTGAACTTTCCAATGAGGCTGATAATTCACCCAGCAATTCCCTTCCTCTGGGTAGCTAGGTTTGGATTCTACAATGTTTTCTCACTTGTAGGGTGGACTCTGCCAAGGAGACTTCATCTCGGCTCCCATTTGGTTACCCAGAAACAAGCTGGGTGGATGTTTGATTCTTTTCTTTTCCTTTTGAGTGTTAGGAACATAGCAGGGAGCATTGTGGATTTGGAAAAGCATAGAATTAAATATATACTGTGTTCTGATCCATCACCCATGAGGGACTACCTTTGTCATGGAGGATAATTTCGCTCTTTGCTCAGAGCTGGACCAACAGCAGAGGCTTTGGTTCTATTAGATTTTGTGTACCATGAGATTTCTTACCTACAAACCAAGGGACCTGTGTGTGTGTGTGTGTGTGTGTGTGTGTGTGTGTGTGTGTGTGTGTGTGTGTGTGTGATTCAGAGATAGAGTAGATGCCTACTGGGTAGCTCTTGGGACGCTGAAGACCTACTGTGATTCATCCATGAGGAAGAGGAATCATGAAATGATTTGGGGTCTTCCAGTGTTTATGTTAATTTAGACCTGATGTCATTCTCCAAAATGTGTGGCTTTTTTCCTCTCCTGAGTATAAATGAGCATCAGAGTCTATGGGGTGTGTGTGGGAGGAGCCATAGTCACACACTTTTTACTCTAGCATCCTAGCGTCAGACCTCACTGTAGGAGGTGACATTGGGGTGGACAGCTGGCTCAGAGGTGAGGACTGGACAACAGTTGTCCTCAGCTACCTTGCACATTGTTGGTTTATCCTGGCCATATAGACTCAACAACCCCCTTGTTGGCTGTCCACCTATCTATTCTCTAGGAACTCTGCATTCCATTACCCTTCTCTATAACTGTCCTTGGGTCAGGCTCACTGGCAGTCAATCTGATCTTGTTACTCATTAAAAAATTTTGTGCCAATTCTGCTTTTGGTATGCATGTCCACTACCTTGCTGTTTTGGAATCCTTGTTCTCACTGATAGAACCAGCCCCCTATAAAAAAGGCATTCCTATGTTGTCCTGGTCTACCCACTGAGCTGCTCAGTGATGTGACACTGTTTGGTCAGATGCTTCTTCTCACTTCAGCAAATGGGAGACCTTCTGACTCTTCCATCAGACCAAGGTCACTAGCCAAGCGGGCACCCAGGTTGTCATAGTATATCCATGTATTTGTTAGTTATTATTTTTTTTGTCAGCTTGACACAAACCAGAGTCACCTGGGAAAAGAGAACCTCAACTGAGAAAGTGGCTCTATCAGACTGGTATGTAGGCAACCTTGTGGGTCATTTTCTTGATTAATGATTGGTGAGGGAGAGCCTAGTTGACTGTGGACATTGCCAGCCCTGAGCAGGTGGTTTTGAGTTGTATTAAGAAAGCAAACTTCATGAGCTGTGAGGAGCAATCTGTGAGGAGCATTCTTCAGTGGTCTCTGCTTGGGCATCTGCTTCCCAGTTTCTGTCTTAAGTTTCTGTCCTGACTCCCCTCATTGATGAACTAAAACTACAAGCCAGAATTAACCTTTTCTCCCCATGTTGTTTTTGGTCACAGGGTTCATCCTAATATCAGAAAGCAAACCATGACAGTGTACTTCAGCATGGTCGCTTCCCCTGGCCTGTTGATCTCTTTTCCACCATCTTCCATGAAGTGCTGGCGTCTCCTGTGTTGGTGTGGGTCATCATTTCTCTAAACTTCCAGGAGCACGTTTGCCCTGGTCTCAGGGTCCTTGTCAGAGGACACCTAGAGGAAGTATCCCTGAATCAATAAGCTCTCCCTTATCCAATATTATTTTCTAATTCCCCTTTCCCCTGGAGCAAGTGTCTCCAGAGTTCAGTTCTGTTTGGACCTTCTGGGCTCCAGCCAGCACCTGCTGGTCACTCCAGTGGTTCCTTCAAGCTCTTCTTCTCTTCTGGCTGACTTGTGTTAAGAGTTAGGATGTACCTGGTTTAGATGCCAAAGAGAGATAGGGGCACCTCTCTCTATGTGGGAGCGCTTTCTGCTCCACTTTCCAGGAAGCACACAGTCATGGGGCTCAGTAAGAATTAGGAACATCACTGAACTGGTAGTTCAGTTGGCAGAGTGCTTGCCTAGCAGGTACAACATCCTAGTTCTATCCCCAGTACTATATAAACCGGTTATAGTGGTGAACAACAGTAATTTCAGCGCTTGGGAGCCAGTCCTAGCAGGATCAGAAGTTCAAGATCACCATCTTGGGCTACACGAGATCCCGTCTAAATAATTTCAGATACTCAGCAATATGAAGGTTCACGGTTTGAAGGGATTGGTCCAGTTTGCATCCAGTATCTTGGGCTCTCATGCTTTCCTGATTTCCACCCTCAGCTTTGGGCAGCAGATCTTGAAACTTTTAGCTCTTTGTTGCCGCAGATGAGAGTCCTTCTATGTGGTACTGAGGACTCTTTTATGCTCTCATCTCAGTTTGTAGTTGGCTGCTCATCACTTGGTCTTTTGACAAGGTTTTTTCCAAAGTACATGTTGCTGTTTGGCATTCTGTTGGGACGACGTCTCCACTTCTCATTTTTCAGGTTGCTCTGATAGGTTGCCTCCGTTACTGACTTCCTTCTCACCTATGTCTCATATTACCGAAGCTTAACCAGTTTCACCTCCATCTTGGGTCATGGGCTACATTAATTCCCAGTGCCATCAAGGGTGGCCTTCTCATTGATTTAGCGTTTGGGTAGCAGCTCCAGGTTCCATCTTAGTGTTCACTTTCTCAAAGTACTAGTGCACTATTCACATTCCAAGGAAGTAGACATGGAAGAGATTAGAGTGAATGGGTCCCTTAGGGTGTGCTCAAGATGGCCATCTGCAGGGCAGTGCAGGAATAGCAACTTAACAGAGAGCAATCAGACTGCTGTGTAGTTTCCATAAAAGCCTCAGGTGACTTCTCAGGGGGGCTCTGAAGCTGGGAGGAGTTGCCCTGAGTTTGGTAACAGACAGGGCCTTTATATCCATCTACTGATAAGGACTGTATGGCTGCCTGGGAGGTGCAGCCTCTAAGCAGCACAGGACTCAAAGGGAAATTCACAGCATTGGCACTTACTAGATGTTTCTATCTGAAGGGTAAGGGTAAACGATACTCACACTCTCTTTTGATGGTTTCCTTCTTTAGTCTCTATTCTTCTCTGTTCTTCTTTGTGTTCTTTTTCTATTGTATACTTACTTTCCTACAGCTTATATATATCCCAACAAAATTTTTCAGGCAATATAGGAATTACAATGTGGTTACACTCCGTTTTTCAAGTGAATGATTACAATGAATACAAAACAAACAGTAAAGAAAACAGCATGCTTTCCTTGCCATTTACATGATTAAACATTTTATATATTACAGGTGAAAAGCAAATTATCCCAAGAACCTACATACATTCATACTCAAGCAACTTGTTATAGATTAACTGTGTGGGTTAGCAGGGTAGGCAAGGTATTCTTCTCAGTCAGGTCTTTTACTGGC
This sequence comes from Cricetulus griseus, assembly GCF_003668045.3. Lineage (NCBI taxonomy): Eukaryota > Metazoa > Chordata > Mammalia > Rodentia > Cricetidae > Cricetulus > Cricetulus griseus. The sequence goes on along the minus strand of NW_023276806.1, from coordinate 151,626,047 downwards.
AGGCTGCATTTTGCAGTTACAAAGAAAGGGCCAATTACTTTATTACTTATCTTGAAAGGTAATCTTATAAGGAATCTGAAAAGGAATCACAAACCTAACTTTTATATATGTAAAAGAATCAGTCAGCTCTACTTTAAATCTTTAGGGCACACACCCACTCATCAATAGTTATTTTTTGTTTTGTTTTGTTTTGTTTTTATACCAGGAGATTGAGGGCAGAAATGGGTAGAAGGAATTAGTCACCACCTTTGGTCATCAACCAGCAAGAAAAATAGGTCAGCTGATAATAATTGGGCTGCTTTGTTCTTGCTCCCTGACCTTGAAGAGTCCCACATTCAGCTATGTGCCTTTCCAAAACTTTAGATTATCTTCTGGATTTTCACCTCAAAGCTATTTGATAAAAACATCTAGTGTAACTTTAAGTTATTTTGAAAGCTTTGATTTAGCTATGAATGCACTCCAAAATCTGTAAACATATCTTCCAATGTTAAGATTAAAAGAATTTAAACTAGCTGGGCCACTGGGACTCAATTGTTTTTCTTAATCATTAACCTAAACCACAGTCTATGTGGCTCCTCAATAGAAACTCATGTGTGACACTTCCTTGTTTTATATTTTTAATCATCAAAACTCTGTTTAAACCAACATTATTATCAATCAGACAGTACAGCTTAGGAAGAAATCATCTTCATAATAATCTACAGGTAAAAATGCTCAGTAGAACTGTTTCCATGAGATAAACATACTACATTACAGGCAGAGGGGATCTCCTCACACCCATTTACACCATGCCAGATACCAGAGAAAGATGGCAGCAGCAAATGCAGAAGACATTCCAGGGTCTGTGGTCTTGGGGTCTTGCTTATCCAAGATTGACCCATCAGAGAATTTCCTCTTGGTGTGCTGACACCTTGAACTTCAGTGGCCACCTGCTGCTCCTCTGACATGGCCACTGGCAGATATGTTTGTCCTTTCTAGCCCACCCTCACTCATTTCAAAATCATAACCTCAAGTATGATGGTGTCTGGAGTTGGAGTTTTCAGAAGGTGAACATGCCCTGAAGGTGTGTCCTCATGAATGAGGTTATGAAGGAGACCTAACAAAATTTGCTCTGTTTCCTTTGGGGGATAAAATAGAGAAGGTGAGTTGGGCATGATAGTTCAGACCTGTAATCTAGCTACTTAGGAGGCTGAGGCAGGAGGACCAATAATGGGGAACTAGCCTGGGCTAACATTTGGAGACCCTGCCTCAGAATAAAACAAACAGGGACTGGGGAGATGGCTCAGGGTGTAGATGCTTGCCATGCAAACCTCAGGACTAGAATTCTGATCTCCAGAACCTACCTGCCAGGCAGGTGTGGTAGCCTACTTTTCATTCCTGGGGGCTAGATATGGGGCCTCTCCAGAACTAGCTGGCTAGTCTGGTCAAATTGGTGGGCTTTGGTTTCAAGCAAGAGATCCTGCCTCAGTGAACAAGGCAGAGATTAATTGAGGAAGACACTGGAATGTCAACCTCTGGCTGCCATTTATATGTATGTGCATTCACTCTCTCATATGTGCCCACATAGATTGGAACATATGTACACCACACATGTTTATATGTTAAAAATGCCCCAAACAAATAAGATCAACACCAACAACGTACACACCCACACACACACACACACACACACACACACACACACACACAGAGAGAGAGAGAGAGAGAGAGAGAGAAGAGAGGCAGAGACAGAGACAGAGAGACAGAGAGACAGAGAGAGACAGAGACAGAGACAGAGAGAGGCAGAGACAGAGACAGAGAGAGACAGAGAGACAGAGAGAGACAGAGACAGAGAGAATGGCGAAAACAAGCAATTGTGACCCAAAGGAGGGAGGGCCTTCAGCAGAATCTGACCTTGACTTCTAAACTCTCTCCAGAACTGTGAAGTTTATTATGGCACTTTATTACAGGAACCAGAACAGATCAAGACAGTCAGTTACCATCACATGGTTTCCCGGGGAAGAGGAAGTGTCCCTGAGAGAGGGAACATAGGAAGAAGCAGTTTCTGGAGAGTGCTGAAGTTTGAAGGTATCAGCTGGCACAAATCCTCACAGCTGAGAGAAAAGGAACCAGACATGTTGTTTTGCAGATCTGACAGTAAAGATGAGGAGCTGAATTGGGGCCGCCTGTGTCATTTGATTCAGCTAAAGGAATAGGACCTGCAGTCTCTGAAAATGCGTACTGTTGCTTGCCCTTTCTTGCTAGTGAGACCCCTTTCATGGTGTGAAGAAGCCCAGGTTAGACCCTTGGAGGAGAGATGCCCCACTTACCCCAGGTAAGTCCTCAGACATGCATATATGGTATCCTGGGCCATCTAGGCCCTGCTGGAGGGCCATGTGGGGAACCACCCAGCAGACACACAGGATCATGGGAAATGATGACTGTTTCCCATGTTCAGCCATGAATGTGGCACATGGTCTCACTCTTTTGGTCAAAATGTTTTGGCATGTGAAAATCATATTTCATGTCCTCCTCCCAGGTTTTTAGATTTCTATGAAAACCAGTCAGATCAATGTTTTTGTTGCTTTTTTTCCCCTCTAGAGCTTTCTACAAAGCACTCTTTCAGTCTCCTTCTTTGGCTCAGAGAACAGATCACAAAGAGTCTTCACTGTTCATATTACTAAAGAAAGGCCTCCGCAACTGCCAGGGTGACTGAAGAGAGAACTCCATTACCACTGGGAAAAGAACAGGGTTGTTATGCCATCATAAACGTTTAAAGAGAGCAGGGTGTTGATTATTAACTGAGCTGAGACTTTGCAGGGACAGTTGAGGGAGGGTCTGATGCAGCAAATTAAGTGGAAATGCATTGAAATGAAAAAAACAAAAGCAAATCCTGAGACAACACAGGCCAGGAACCTTTTAGTTGCTTATTGGGAAAATATTTTCATAGTATACAGTTCTTGGCAGCAAATTGGGGTTTGGTAAATGTTGGTTGAATGAGTAAACTTATGTATGTATGGTTGGATTATGTGCTACTGGGCTTGGAATAACACGTGCTTCCCTTCTATCTGGGATGCTGGGACTTAGCAGATTTGAGGTGCTGGTGCTGAAGTAGAAGGGCTGAATTCAGAAGGCGTCAAAGTTCCCCTTCCAGGCACCACTGGATGAGTTGAAGTCCAAGGCTCCCTCTTCTGTAGGAGACATTTGTTCCTGTCCCACACCTGTTTTCTTCTCTGAAATTTACAAAGACCAAATCATTTTGAAAGCCTGCATTTCGGAGTTTCCCATGGAAGGGAAAAGAGTCACCTGGGTTGACTTCCCTCCTTGGCCACTCATCATTGATTTACATGACCATGGATAAGTTACAGTAAACTCTATGTGCCTTGGTTCCCAAATATGTGTGATGGGGACAATGACAGTAACTTGCAGAGTGCTTGGTAGAATTAGAAAGCCTGTGTGTAAAGTGGCTGGGAATTGTGTTAAGTGGCTGGGAATTGTGAAGAATTTATAGCATTTGAATTGTAGGTTGGCACTATCCCCGTGGGTCTCATGATCCAACTAGAACTTTTGGCTTTGTTAGTAATTGTCAAATATTGGGGAAAAGCCTGCTGGGCTCATTCATTCTCATGTCTCCATTTAGAACTCTGAACTCCTGCTCTCTCTTCTAAGTACCCCTCCTTCCAAATGTCCACAGGGACATGTCTCAATCTGCTAAACCCAGTGCAGCTGCCTCTGACTCCATGTGTTTCTCATTCTAAGTTGTTGTGTCAGACAGTTTCAGCGACTAGGCACAAATACTGGTCTATGTGTGTACATGCACTGTTATTATTATTTTTCATTTAACATTTCAAATGCCTGCTCTTGGGTTTTGCATTATTCTGTGGTTTCCTAACCATTTGCCCCACCCTTTAATTGCTCTGCCAGCTCTTAGTCTGCTCTTTAACAAGGCTGCCTCCCCCCTTTCCCTACTGTCTCTGGGTCTCGCAAAGGCTGTCCTTAATCTACTGGTCTCTCTGATGCCTTGCAAAATTGAATGGCCTCTGTTTGTCTTGCCCCTCCCTGCCATGGTGGTTATCTTACTTGGGCTCCCATTTCCTGCTCTTATTCTTGGCTCCTGGCCAGGCATCACACATTCATGTGAAATCATGCCTCTTCTCCAGAAGGGAAAGGCTGTTTCCATTCATGGAAAGCCCATTTGCCACAAAGATGCCACACCCTCACCCTAGTGTGTGTGTGGGGGTGTCTCTTTTTCTGACATGCCCAGGACAAGGTTGAAAGGGCTCTGGTCTGTATGGTTATTTGTGCTATAGGCCAGTGTGGCAGCAAACAGTGTGGTCTTTGTGGCTAGGGAAAGGGAGGGGGAATCCCAAAACTATGTGACCTGGAGCTGGGTCCACATTTTGCTTCTCAGCCTCAAGTTGTTTCTTTTGTGAACTGAGAATCCCCGTGTCACAGCATTGCAGGGAGGATCGGGAATGGAAAGGGCTTAGCACATGGCCCAGAAAATGGCATCTGCTCCATAAATATTTAATTTTCTGCCCTCTTTCGGGTTGCTAGGACCTCCAGGCAGATCTGGGTTTTAACAGGAAGGAAATGGTACCTCCAAACATTGAAGAGAAGGAGGTAAGGAAGGGAAGGGGTGATTTGCTGAGGTGTGGGCACGGGATGAGAAGCATTTTGGTCCCTACAACAACCAGAAGTTGTAAGTAGCTACTGTAGGGCAAGGTCAGGGTGAGCTCCCAGCACCCCAGGGGAAAGCTGGATCCATGAACCAGGGCTTGGGTAGAAAGGCTTTTGAAGTGTAATAAACCGAGAGCATCTCTTCCTGTCTTTCTTATAACTTATGCAAATCCAATGGGTTTTTGTTAGTTTGTTTCAGTTGAAGTAGCTGGATGTAGGACTGCAGCTCAGGTAGAGGAGGGTAGCTACTGCTAAATTATATCCCATTTGAAGAGGCATACGGGGCCTAAGTACCACTTTGTCTTTTTTCTGCCTAGGTCTTCTATGGGTTGAGCCCCAAAACAGGCAAGGTGGAAAGAGGGTGTGAATGGAGTCATTTAGAGGTGCTCCAAAGGGCAGAGAAAGCTGGCTAATGCAGTGGAGATCCATTCTATCAGGGTCTGTGCACGAGGTCCTGGGCTTTGGAGTGCTGATGAAAAGATCCAGAGGCAGTGAGTTCTGTGACCACTTGCTTTGCAAGGAAACCCCCTGTTCATCTGCATTGTGTCACCTAATTCTCCATCAGCCAGGCAGGTTACAAGGTAGAAAATCGAGGAGACAAAACTAGCTATGTAGGACAAGCAGTGCACCTTTCCCAGTGGCTCAGCCGAGGCAGAAGCTGATTTCTAACCCTCAGCTGCTATCTGACTTTGCATTTGCCTAAAAGCAAACCTAGAAGCTTTTGTGTGCTGTGCAGGCCGTCTGGGAGCTGCTCTTAGACTGCAGAGAGAAGGAACCAGAGCCAAGAGGACGACTAGATCTCGATTCTGTAGGACCACTGAGACTGTATACAGAACATCCTAGGTTGTCTTCTTGCAGAGAAGGTCTGGGGTATGTATTCAGCAACTCTCAGATCTTTTTGGCCCAAGGTTCTTCCTGAGGTCTTTAACTCCCTGGCCATTCCAGGCGACCTGATGTTATCAAGCCACCTTGAGGCAGCCAGAGCATAACACCAGGTAGCCAAAGGAGGCCACATTAGTGTCCTCTAAATCGAGCAAGGAGGCAGTTGCTGTGCAACTGTGATAATGAGCTTTGTCAATGTGACACAAGCTACGATCTCCTGGCAATCGTATCTCAGGGACCGATCTGCCAGTGGGCATGTCTGTGAAGGATGGTCTTAACTGAATCAATTGTGACGGAAGACCCACCCTCAGTGGGAAAGGCACCATTTCCTGAACTGTGTAAGAGTGAAGAAAGTTAATTGTGGATAAGCAAGCCCTGGTTTCTCTCTGCCCTTGACTGGAGGTGATGTGACCAGCCTCCTCGCGCTCCTGCACCGTGATTTCCTCACAATTGTGGACTATAGCTAAAATCAACCCCTTCTCTCCTAAGTGACTTCTTGTCAGTGTTCTAAAAAATTAATTAATTAAAAATTTTATTACAACAAACAGAAAGAAAACTAGGGCAGACACCGATGGCATCTACCTTGCTTTCCTCCCTTGTGTGATGGGGACTGTGCCCGACTCTCAGAACACTTGTGAAGACTGAATGATGCATAAGGCATCACGTGTGTTCCAAGTGCCTGGCCCATCACAAGTATGAAATAAAGAAGAGGTATTCGTGATACAAGTGGGCAGATACTATTCATGGATTACAGGTTGGCCAGCGGATCAGAGAAAGTAAGACATTTTCCTGAAATCAGACAGTTCCTAAGTGACCAAGCCAACTCCTGACTCCCTACTCCCTACTCTCTCTCCAAAGCTCCCCTCTTTCTACTACACAAAGCACCAAGAAGCACCATAAACACAGTGTCAGTGGCCCAGACTTGCTATCTCAGGCCCAAGTTAAATTGACTCCTGGGCAGTGCTTCTCTCAGCCCAGCTCTCAGACTCTCAAATATATACAAATTTTCTCAGCCCCCTGGGTCTTCTATTTGGCTCTCAGCCCTTCATCAGCAATGCCTAGGTGTCTGTGCGTGTTCCAAGGGGTGCCAGAAAGTCTCCAGACAAAATAAACTACGCTGTAAAAAGACCAAGGGTATAAAACTCTAGACACTTTGTTCTTCCTGCAATAAGAGTTTCTTTTAAAAATAAACTTTTTGTAATGCTCTCTTTACTGTCCTGCTAATATACAAACAAAAGCAATAAAATGCTCAACTCTTTAAAAGTTGTGGTGAAATATATATAGCATTTCCCCACAATTTTAATCAGTTTGAAATGTACAGGATTTTTTTTTTTTTTTGGGTAGGGTGCATTTGTGTGTGTAGTGTGTGTGTTTGTGTATGTTTCTGTGTATGTGTCTTTGTGTGTGTATTTGTGTGTGTGTTTGTGTGTGTGTGGTGTATGTGGTTTTTATGTGTATGTTTCTGTGTATGTGTGTTTGTGTGTGTGTATGTTTGTGTGTGTGTGGTGTATGTGGTTTTTGTATGTATGTTTCTGTGTATGTGTGTTTGTGTATGTATTTGTATGTGTGTATGTGTGTGTGGTGTATGTGGTTTTTGTGTGTGTATGTTTGTGTGTGTGTGTGTGTGGTTTTTGTGTGTATGTGTGTTTGTGTGTGTGTGTGTGTGTGTGTGTGGTGTATGTGGTTTTTGTGTGTGTATGTTTGTGTGTGTGTGTGTGTGTGTGTGTGTGTGTGTGTGTGTGTGGTGTATGTGTGTTTTTTTGTGTGTATGTAGGCCACAAGTTGACATCAGATGTCTCCCTAAATTTGTTTTCACTTCATTTTTGAATTATTTTTTATTTTTATGTAGTATATATTTTGCAAGTTTGTACCGATACATTCTCCTATTATACAGGCTAAATTAAGAAGATCTTTCTCTTCATATTGATTCACCTGAACAGAAACAGCCATGAATTTTAAAAACTGCTCTTGTACGCAGGTGGCCACTCAGGTGGACCTGATTCACCTTTCTTTTGAAAAGCCTCCAAAGACAAAGGACAGCTTAAAATCTAACCAAGGTGAACAAAAACATTGCTCAGTAAACTCCTCACCTCAGGCACCATTCTCTCTTTCCTGATACTTTGATGTGGGCTCTTCTCTGTGGCTTCCTTTACTCTTTTCCTTGGTCCTCCACCCTGCCATCCCCTGCCTCTCATCACCAAACTTGTCTTCTTTCCTTCCTTCTTCCTTCAGCTTCCCCAATGGGCCACTCAATCTTCCTTTCTTGTTTCCTTTAAGACTGCAATCTCTGACCTTTAGGGATTCTTGTTGGTCCTGTATGCTTTTCTCACGTGTTTTTCTAGTGTATTCCAAGTCACTCCTCTGTTCTTCAGTTGTAGTTCACCGCTATTTGCACCGTTGGCTTTCTTCAGTGCATCCTTGGCTTTTCCTTTAAAAGGAATACTTTTTCCTTTGCTTCTCTGACATAGATCCATTTTATGGTTTGAGAAACAGATGTGTAGATTGTTTTCTACGTGTCTAGGCACCCTGCTCACTCAAAAACTTCAGTGAGCATCGTCTTCCCCTCTAGAGATCTTGTTTCCTCCTGACTTGTGTCTTCTTTCCTGTTCTTGTTCAAGCTCCTAATCCAGTCTCGTTTTGTGCTCTCTCTCTCTCTCTCTCTCTCTCTCTCTCTCTCTCTCTCTCTCTCTCTCTCTCCTTAGAGACTACCAGCAGGTTTGTGTCTTTGTACTTTTGGCCAGAGGTCTCCACAGCTTTCTTCACAGACTAAATGCCATTGGACACAGCTAATACTAACCCCTTATTTGTTCTGGGTGAAGTTTCTCTCATCTGAATATTTGGCATCTGACCTTTACCCCCTCGACATTTTCTGATGTCATCAGGTTGGGAAGCCTTTAATATAGACAAATGTTTCTCATATCATTTTTGTGTTTGTCAGTCACTCCAGGGAGGGCTTTGCTTGGAGATACCTGAGCATAGTTTTGTCTGTACTGACTTCCATGAGCTCTGCCTCAGATACACTCAGCATTCGTATGATTACGATGAAGCCTATTGGACAGCTTAGCCTGTTGAATTTTGTTATAACTTTCAAAGGTGCCCAGCCTTCACTCAATATGATCTGTTCTTTTAAAAACTTGTCCCATGGCAAATTGAAGTCTCCAAAATAATGCTTAATTTGCTGACAGCTATTGGACTCCAGGGCAGCCATTTTCATCTTCTCTGTCTTCAACTGTTGTGGCTAACAGTAAACCTTCTCCCTCTTCTGCTCCTGACCCTGCAGATGGTTTCTGTTTCTGCTTCACCGTCCCTAAAATGGCTGTTGTGGGACTCTTCCATTACAAGCATAGCTCCTCAGTTGTCAGCCCAAAGCACTCTGTGTGAGCACAATGCCAACCAGTTTATTTAATTTATGGTTTTGGAGATTTAGAATCACAGCACCAATATCTAATCTGGGGTTTCTCTCCATGGCTCACAATATGGCAGAGAGGCAGAAAGGAAAATATCCAGAGTGTGGGTTTGTTTTGTTGTGAGCTTCATTGGTATCTTCTGGGGTAAGAGACCACCTCAGGAAGGGTCAATCACCATTGAGAAGGTACCTTCGATCAAGCTCCAGCCGACTCTATGATCAGTAACAACAGGAAGTTAGAATTCACTAAGAACTTTTTCAAACTGGGGACAAAATCTCTTGTGTTTGTTGCTAATTTTCTTGTCTTTATTTTACTTTTTACCAGCCCCATGAGGCTAACCACAGTTCCCCACTCTGGCTGGCTTTCAAGGGGAGAAAATGTATCCTCTGTATATTTAATGAACTTAAGCAATGTCTCATGTTTGTGCTTAGTGGTGCTCAGGGTGGTTGAGACACCAATTTTACCTTCATTTAAGCCTCATCTCAGGCCTGTGAGTGAGCCAGGTGCCAAACATTTGACCTGGCCACAGTGTGAATCTACAAGGGGTGTTTCTATTGTCTATTCGGTGCTGTGTCCCTCTTAGATGTCCTGGACCCACAACATGGGAATTGTGGATAAGGGAACAGAATTTCACCAAGTCCCTGGAAGTCATTCAAATCAATGTCATTCAGTTCTTTATTGGTAGTTTATTTGTACTTCCTGTGTACAAGGGTCTCCCCAGTGCAGAGATTGCTTCAAGGAGCCCAAAGCCGGAGGAAAAGAGGGGAGTGGTCACACTAGAGCATGTATATGTGGTGGGGAGGAGTGTGTCTATGTGGCAGGGAGTGTGAATATGTGGCGGGGAGTGTGAATATGTGGTGGGGAGTGTGAATATGTGGTGGGGAGTGTGAATATGTGGTGGGGAGTGTGTCTATGTGGTGGGGAGTGTGAATATGTGGCGGGGAGTGTGAATATGTGGTGGGGAGTGTGTCTATGTGGCGGGGAGTGTGTCTATGTGGCGGGGAGTGTGAATATGTGGCAGGGAGTGTGAATATGTGGCGGGGAGTGTGAATATGTGGCGGGGAGTGTAGGTCTGTGCAGGGAGGTGTGGAAGATGCTGTGTGAGGGCTTAGTGGGAGAGACTGCCTTCCCGAGTCCTGGTACTAGAGCACCAATGCCACATATTTGTTACTTGATTCCGTCCCAGCTGTGCAGGAGTCATTGGTCCCATTCAGCTTGGTGGGGAAGGGTGATGGGGTGAGTTTCACTTCAGCCGTGGTCGGGGAAAATGTTCTCAGTGTGTGCTAAGTGCTCTGCATAGATGAAGAACCTTTGGTTGTGACTATACCACCTCCTGCCCTGTGCTGTCCCTGGCCTGGGATGAGTCCCTTTCCTCTCTTGTCTAAGGGATCTTGTCACCTCTACACCCTAGTCCATCCTGGGAGACTGCACTCGGGGCTTTGCAGTCACATGTCACTCTCCTTGCTTTCCACAGCACCCACCCGGATGAATGATGAATGTCTTCTGCTGTGCCTGCTGGTGTGTATGTGTCTTGTTTCCTAGTGTGACTGTAAACTCCTTGTTAAAGGGCTAGCAAGATGGCTTAGTGGGTAAGAGCATGCGCCACACAAGCCTGATCTGAGTATGATTTCTACAGTCTACACACACACACACACACACACACACACACACACACACACACACACACAGATAGATATGTCAGAGTGCATCTATAATCTCAGCACTTAGCAAGACAGGGAGCAAAGACAGAAGAATCTTCCAGAAGCTCCCAGGCCAGCTTGGCAAGTACAGGAGACCCCCCTGCCTCAACAAGGTGGACAAGAGAAGCAACTTCTGGAAACTGTCCTCTGACCACTATGCACGCACAGTGGCACATGTGCGCCCACATTCTTTCTTTCACACATGTACACAGGAATGAATGAATGAATGAATGAATGAATGAATGAATGAATAGAGAGAGGAAGGAAGGAAGGAAGGAAGGAAAAATTTAACCTCCCCTCTAAACTCCCTGGGGTCCCTTCCTCATGCACTATCCTTTCACCAACACATTCCTGGTCTTCATCAGAGTCACTCATCCTCCTGCAGAGGGAGGGAGCAGGCTCCCAGAGGTTAGCTTTAAAAGAGGCTTCTGACCCCTGCTGTCTGTATACCTGGACCACCTTCCCTCCCCTCCCCTCCCCTCCCCTCCCCTCCCCTTCACCTCACCCCACCTCACCTCACCTCAACTCACCTCACCTCACCTCACCCTACCTCACCTCACCCCACCTCACCTCACCTCACCTCCACCTTACCTCACCTCTACCTCACCTCACCCCACCTCACCTCCAACTCACCCCACCCCAACTCACCCCACCTCCACATCACCTCCACCTCACCCCACCTCACCTCACTTCTACCTCAGCCTTTCCTAGGTGTGATTCCTCTCCTGGTTCTGCTAAATCTCCTCTGTCTTTGGAATCTAGGCCCCTCATCCATTCACTCTGTGACAGATGTGAGAACAGCAGCACCCGACCTCTGCCTGGCTACCATTCCTTATGAAGCTCCTCCCATGGGCATTCTTTCCTTATTCTTTCCAGAGACTCTGGTGATAAGTGGCCATGCATGTCACACTGCCAGCACACTCTTCTCATGGGAGTCACTCTTGCTACCGCAGCACCATGAGACGTGCGTCCGTGTGCAGCAAAGCTGCATCCCTTGCTCAAACTTACCCAGCCAAGATCTGAGCCCAACTTCAGATCTTTCTTAGCCATGAAACATGCCATGTGTGATGAGAATATAGGACTCTACTGATGTTTTATAGAGATGCAAACCAGGGGACTTGGTTTTGTGTTGCTGTAACAGAAAACCTCAGGCTGGGCATTTATAAAGAGCAGGTCTGTTGGTTCACAGCTCTGGAGGCTGGGAAATCCAAGAGCTCGGTGCTGGCATCCACTGTGTCTCTGTGCTGCAGAATAACAAGGCAGAAAGCTTCAGATGGTAGAGAATGTGCAGGAGAGGGGCAGGGGTGGGGGTGGGGCAGGGGCGGGGACTGGGGATAGGGGACCCATTCCTGTGACTACTAATCCACTTGTATTCTAAAGTGTTACTGTTCATGAGGTCCTAATCACCTTATAAAAGTTCCCTCTTAAAGGTGACAATTACATGTCAGGGTAAGGTGTGTGTGTGTGTGTGTGTGTGTGTGTGTGTGTGTGTAAACCGGAGGTCTTGTTCTATAGGTGTCCTTAACTTTCTTTTTGAGACACAGTGTTTCACTGGCTTGGAATAGGCTAGCCTAGCTGGCCAGTGAGCCCTAAGGCCTGCCTGTGTCTGCCCCTCAGCACCGGGATTGTATGTGCTTGCCAGTGCTTGCCTGTCGAACACTCTGCTGACTAGGCTATCTGCCCATTCCTCCCTGCATGAGTTTTCCAGTGGCATTCAAACCTCAGTGCCTGGTTAGTGAGGATGGGGGATCAGTTCCTGAGCCATGCAGATGCAGTGCTCTGTCCCGAACTTACAGTTATAAATCTGAGTCCTGCCTTCACATTACTGCCTTCTGTTGCTGTTTTCCCTCCCCAGTGTTGGTGATGCTTTTGACTGAACTCTGTATGTAAGCAACACGAGCATACCATCAGTGTCTTTCACCTGGATAGACACCTAAATTGCCTGTGAAAGATGAAGGGGAGAGAGGCATTTGTGGGATGCCATCAGTGAGGGAAAGAAGGGAGCTGCTATACAGTTTTGAGAGAGCCCCTCCAGCTCCTGGAGCCTCCAAGCAGAGACCCCTATATAGGACCTCCCTTTGGGCATAGAAACTCAAGCTCAGTCATTGGTTGAGAAGCCCCGGAAAGGCACAGTGTGGGTGCACATGTTGCAGAGATTCTGAGGGTGTGGCAGCTGGCTGTGGGTCAACCACACCCTCCTACAAGGCTCTCCCGGGATATCTGGGCATCTGCACAAACACAATGGGATAATGGCAGTGCTGTGGATTAACCCAGAAGGGGCCCGTGGCCACAAGTGAGTCAACTAGCTTACCATTCCCAATTAATTTACTTTAGCTGGCAGATTAAATGAGGGAATGTATGGAAGATGCTTGTCGCAGCGCAACTGCTCAAGAATTGTTAGCTGCCTTCCCATTGGGAGACAGCAGAACACAGTGTTGTTAAGGCGCGTCCTGGAGAGAGATGGCCTGGGTTCAAAGCCTGTTTCTGTCACTTGTTAGTGGTGGGATCTTGGGCAAGTTACCTAACCTTGCTGGAGCTCAGATTTATCCTCCGGAAAGAGAAGATAATAACAGTCCTTAACTTCGTGGGTTGCTGTGGGAATGAAATGAGATAATTTAACCAAAGGAGTCCAACATAATAGCTATTACACGCTACACGCCATCTGGCTTCTTTTAGAGAGCTGTGTGAGGCCATGGCCTGCAGGGGGCAGCGTCCTCACAGTAATCCAACGGAACCGGGCCATCCAGAGCAAGGCCTTCAAAAGCACTTAGTGGCCCAATGTTGGAAGCATGTAGACAGCAGGGAAGACAGAACCTTTATGGGGATGGGTACAATAAAGCAGGATCAAGACAAAGATCAGGAATTTTCAGTAAGAAAGCGCGTGTGCACTTGAGGGTGAGCCCGAGAAAACGAATGCTCCCAGTTGGAAGCAGGTCTCCAAGCTTTGCTCTTTTTGGGTGCGCCTTGGAGAAGAACCCCAGGGGAAAACAGGCAGATGGTAACTGAAGACCAGCCATCCAGAGAGAAATTGAGAGGAGAAGAGCTGTTGAAATCCCTGAATTTGGAGAATCTCACTCCACCATTCTAGTTGACTGGCCATGCCCTGCAGTGATATGCTACACTGAAAGAATCCTAGCATGGACCTCTCTTGCTCTTTGCCACTCACTCCATCTGCTGTGTCTTAATCATTTTACATTTGCCACATTGTTGATAGTTCATCTTTTATTGACAGTTCACTCAGGTGCAACGTAGAAGCCACTGTATTGCTTAATATATGAATTTGGATTCTCCTTTTCCTGCCTCCCTTCATCTCTTTGTCCCTCCCTCCCCCTCTCTCTCCTCTCCTTTCTCTTCCTCTAGAGAACCCAGGACTCATCAGGCAAGCAGCTCTCCACTGAGCTACAAATCTAGTGGTAATTTTAATTTTTGGACAGTGTCTCTCCGTATGGCCCAGGTGGATTTTGGACTTGTAATATTTGTGACAGCCTCAAAAGCAGCCAGGATTAATTACAGGGACACCACCCTGGCCTGTTCTTTTCTCAAAGCCCATTTACTTTCACTGAAGAATGGGAACCATTTCTCTGTCAGGCAGCTGCAAATGCTAAAAAGTTCATCTTAAACAGAATTGTTGGCTCACGTGATTGGAAAGGCTCCCATTGTGGGCATATGTGTAGATTTAGGATTGAAAAGTTCCACTTGGATCTGTTCTTTTCCTCTCCACTTTTAAATTTTATTTATTTTTACAGCCATATCCTAGCTCCTCTTCATCTTCATTATGACCTCACTGTTTGCCACTGTCAGATTTTAAGGGTGATGAGGAGACTGCAGTTGCTCCATTTCCTGGGACCCCCCCCCATTAGAGACTCAAGTTTGCTTGTCTAAGTTTCATCTTCCCAGCAAAGCCTCCCCAGAACCCCCTGGGGGCCCACTGAGTCCATGAGGTCTTGCAGCTTCTCTTGAGTCAGTCACCAGGGCTAGGGGATTTGGAGGTGTTCGTTGACTTGGCTATGTTAGCTCATAGGACCCCGACTCCATCCTGGGATTCCTATGATGGGATTTTGATAATCCCAAACTGTCACATTACTAGAAAAAGAGAGCGTACCTGCAGGAGGCAAAAGGTGAATGCAACTTTCATAGACTCTACTGGAACTCGGGGGGAACTCAGCAGAAGATGGGGAGGAAGAACTGTAGGAGCCAGAGGAGATGGGGACACTAGGAGAACACAGCCCACAGAATCGACTGAGCAGGGCTAGAGGGGCTCACAGAAGGAAGCAGCAAGCATGGGCACTGGTGGATCTGGGCTAGGTCTCTGCTATATGTTGTGGTGGCTAGCTTGATGTTCTTGTGGGAGTCCTAACAGCAGGAGTGGGGAGAATCTGTGACTCTCTTGCCTGCTCTTGGGACCCTTTTCCTCTTACTGCATTGCCTCGCCCAACCCTGACATGAAGGTTTGTGCCTAGTCTTATTGTAAATTGTTATGTGGTCTTTGGTTCATATTCCTGGGAGGCCTGATCTTTCCTGAGGGAAATGGAGGAGTGATCTGGGAAAAAGGAGGTAGGGCAGGGGCTGAGAGGAGTGGAGGGAGAGAAAACTTGAAGAATTAAAAAACAAAAAAGAGCCTTCAGTGCTCTTACCCACTGATCAATCTCTCCACCCTTCTAGTTTATTTTCTGAAATATTTCATTTCTACGGAAACCACACATCTCTTGATAAAGGGTCCAGCCTTTTGAATAGTGTGTGGGCCTGAGATTTATAAGTGTCACTTGTTGGATGGTCTCCTCAGTTCTCCTCTCCTGCCTCATTCCACTGAGTTTTTAGGCTGTGATTTAGGGAGTGTTGGCCAACTCTGGAAAAATGCTACTTTCACACCTGTATAGTATCGTATTGCCTGACATCCACTTCTGCAGCGGTCTAATCCTCTCCGGCTCAGTGTGTAATTATATACATCTCTTTTCAGCTCTGCCTGCAACAGGCCCCCTGCTAGATCTTTGTCTGCTTCTTCCTCACCTTCCAGTGACCTCTAAAGGAGTTGTATCCTGGGAGGTAGATTTCTCAGCGTTGAGGCAATTGCATTAAGAGCAGTCATATGAGCCATGAGCCAGTGGGTATGTGTTGAGTTATCTGTAGGGCTGGTCCTCACTGTGAGTGGTTACGCAACCCCACATGATGTAATGGTTGGGAGTAGAAAGAAGGAATACACCTACTTGGGCATGCTGTGTCCATTATAATACTCATGAGCCATAGATATGTGTTGTGATTAAAATTTAAACTAATGACAATCTCCATTAATGGCACTTAATTAATTGTATTAATAGTCAAGTGCCAAGTAGAATGTATAGCCATGGGCTTCCGTCTTGATGACACAGAAGAAGAACAATTTTAGCACCTAGAAAATTCTGTTCAACTGTTCTGCTCTGAAGTGGGGAAAGGGGGTGGGAATACTGAGACCTCTGCAGGCTGCCAGGGAGAAAGCAGAGCCTTGTCCCCTTAGATTCTCTGGAAGGTTCTGGGGAAATTGGCTTAGTGCATGAAGGTGGGGTAGGCACTGTGCACGACAGGACACAACATCTAAAGACCATACGAGAATGAGTGACACCTATTTCCTTCATGGTATGTGGGGAGGTAGGCTTGTTCTTCCGGGAAAGCACAATCTTGAGAGAGGAGAGGAAGTTGAAGACTCCTCTCCCCCTCCCCCAGAAGACATGCCTCGCACAAAGTGCTTACATAAAGGTTTCTTCTAACCTTAAGGGATGACCTGCACATTGTGGATGAGGAAACAGTGTCAGAAAAAGATGTCCAGCTGGAGACCCTTTATGGCTCTGCATTGCCTTAAGTCAGGCATGGAGGAGCCGAGCATTGGGACCGCAGGCCGAGCTCATGGAAGGATGGTGGCTGCAGGCTAACAGGGCCCAGACTGGGGCATGGGACAGCTCTTTGACTTTCAGAAAGGGCAGAAAGAAGCAGCCAGATCTGGACATGATAGCTGTAACCTTCTAATTGTGGTTGAATCAGATGGCTTGGGGCCATGAAGAAATACAGGTGACATTCTCTAGATTACATGTCCCCATGAGGGTAGGACTGTGCTCTGAGGGTTATGCTGCTCTTCTCTAAATCCCACCATCCTTGTTACTCTGCCACCCACAGCTGAGGTGACCATGATTCAATGGCAGTAATTACTGCCTTCATTATCTCTGCAGTCTGAGGTAAATCCCTCAATTGAAAAAAACGGGTTCAATTTGTTTTAAGTGCTGGGATTTAACCCAGGTCCCTGAATATGCCAGGTAAGTATTCCACCACTGAACTACATCCCAATTTCTGGGATCCGGAATGGAACTGAACCAGTTATGAAGACTAGATAATGTCAGACTGAAGCAAATGTCCATGTGTGTGAAAACAAAGACTCTTACAAAGGCCCGTAGTAGGGCAGTGGGTATGGGAATTCACTCTGGCCCACTAAAATCATTAATAATTTTTGTTACTGGAACACCTACAAGTCTGTTCATTTACTATAAAAATGACCTCTTGACACCATCACTTGATGGTCACTGATTTTATGAATGTTAGGGCTAGAAGTCACCTGATGCTATTCTGTGTGTGACAATGACAAGTTCTGTGCAAACAGAATAGTTATGGTAGTCAGCTTTGTGTTACTAAGGTGAATCAACTGCTAACAGGGCAGGGTTTCTTTGCTTCATAGTTAAAGAGGACTCAGCCCATGGTGGGTTGACCCTGCTGCTTTTGGGCAGGTGCTGAGGAAGCATGCTGTGATTAGGCGTGCATGGTAGAGGAAGCTGCTCACCTTGCAGCAGCCTGAAAGCAGGGACAAACATGAGTCCCAGATCCCACAATCCCCTTTAGGCCACACTCCCCTTGACCTATGACTACTCACTGAATTAAACCTTTCAAAGTTCCGATCACCTCCCAGCATCGCTAAGCCGAGGGTGAATTCTCCAACACCTGCACAGTGGGTTAAGACTATCTAATTCACTGAAACAGTCATGTTTTTGAAAATAATTCAATTTCTAAATTTGAGCAAAATTTCCACCTTTTAAATCCATACTATCCTATGAATCGGCACGTGGACATTTCTTCAGGGCTGGTCAGACCTATGTTCTGTGTGCCTGGTGATGCCAGGGGCTTTAGGGTGGAGTCAGTTTTCTTCTGTGTGCAGTCAAGTTCAGTGTCGGGCACTGTGATCTAAGTCACCATATCAGCCTTGTCAACACATGCCATTGGGTGTTTATGGTGGATGCCAACCCTTGCCATGCAGTATCATTTGGATATATTATAGGCCTTATCAGAACCTGGTTCCCAGATAAACACAGACTGCTCCCAACAGGTCCATTCCAGAGACTTCAGTTTTTAAATCACACAGGCAGATGGGTTTCTGGACCACTGAATTCTCAAGAAGTGAGGCTTCCTGCAATGCGTCCCTCAGTTGAGTTGAGAGCTAAAACTGGAGCAGCTAAGTCCTGCCTTCAACTCTGTGTGTTTATGTATGTGCACATGTATGAAGCTAGACATGTATGTTAGTGACAGAGACACACCTGTACCAGGACTTAGGTTTGTGTTCACCTGAGCTGCCTTTACATAGTCCTGTTATCCCATGTGGCTTCCTAAGGACGCCCAGGCATTTTAAATCACTGCTCCCTGGTAGGATTCCCCAGTACTGGTGCCGAGATGTGTGTCTGTGCTGGTCTCCCAGACAGAGCCCACCTTATCAATGGGCTCTGTGTTGCCTGGAGGAACCTTATCATTGGTTCTCTGAATATCAGTATCCTGTCATTCATCCTGGTTCATTCATCATGGTTTTAACCACTGAACAATTTCTCCAGTTCTTGGACAGCTCTGATCCCCTTCTGGGAAACCTGTGGTAACTTGGTAACTTCCAGCTACTCTGCATTCAGGTGGGCCATAGATTAACCCCTACCCACGAAACACACATGGTGCTGCTGTGTGGCATTTGAGGAACAAAATTTAAGAATCAGTGCGCCCTCTGTCCTCCACGGTGTGACACTAATCTCAAGAAGAAATGTTTAGAAATGTTTCTTGTAGATGGGATGACTTGAGAGAGGATGCGGAAACTAGATTGTCCAATTAGAGGACACAGAGAGTTAAGTAGAGGAGAGACAAAATAGAAAGGGATGGGCTGGAGGGGCCTGGAACTGCACACCCCAGTATCTGTGGGGTGGGGCTGGAGGGCCTGGAACCATGCACCCCAGGCTGGATTCCCATCTCATCCCAGTACCCATGCCTTGTATGCATTGCTAAGATTTCCCAGGGATGGGGCTCCTCACAAGACACAGAGCCTGCTCTTCCTGTAGAATGCTGTGAATACCAGTTGGAAGCATTTCTTTATAAAGTGAAGAATGCTAAAACCAACCAAACAACACCCCCCACTGCATTTTATAACAGTAGAACAGTAGAGTGGTAACTATGAGCTTTGTCCTGAGCTAGTCCATTCCCTCCAGCATCCATTAGCTATGGTGAGTAACTGCATGGGAAGCACCACGGGCACAAGAGTAGACGGGGAGGGAACAGCATGCTCAGTGTGTGTGTGTTAACATGTCCTTATTTCTCCTGGGCTAAGACGTTTCCTGAAACATGGAACTTCCAATGCTAACAACTGAAAAGTTCTAGGTAAGTCAGGAGAAAGCGAGTGTGTGTGTGCGCGTGTACGTGCATGCTTGTGTGTGTGTGTGTGTGTGTGCGCGCGCGCGCGTGTGTGTGTAGAGTGGTGCCCTGGGAACTCCTGGCAGTGAACTTTAAGATGAGCAGCAGTGGGAGTGAGTAAGTTGACTGGAAGAACGTGGAGTCATTGATGTATGGGGTGTGAAGCCTAGATGGAGGTGGGGAGAGAGAACAGTGGAAGAGTTCCATTGACATCTGCAGTGTTTTAAAAGCAAAACCCAGTAAGCTCCCCAAATGACTCAGACGCATCCCAGACCATTGCTTGTGTTTACTTACTGCATGAAAGCCAGTGATTTACTACCCATCTAAGGCTACAAGATAGGCCTGGGGACACAGCTCAGTGAGAACACTTACCTAGCATTTAGGATGCCCTGGTAAGAGCAGGGCATCAACAAATAAACCATCACTACTAACCAAACAAAGGGATACAGAGCCCCAGAAATTCAAGACTTTCCTTGTAGTTTGGAAACCATGTTGACAGCTTTCTCTCCCTTAACGCTCACCTTCTGGGAATCCGGGGAAAGACAATGGGGTATAAGGAGGGGAAAGGTCATCTCTTGTCAGCTTAGAAGTGATGGTTAACACCCCATCTTCCTCCACTGATCCCTGTCACACTTGTCTCTTGGGAGTGACAGAGTGCAGGGCTGTTGTCTGGACGCCCCTGTGTTCTGCAGAGCAGAGGTGGGGAGGCTGCCTCTGCTTCCTGCCCCCACCCTCTCTTGTATTCTTCAAAGTGTGATCATTGAAGGCTATACCTGAGCCTTGGGCAGGACTGGGAGAAATAAGAGTGAGACATTTGAAGATCCAGGGCTAATTGTTGGTAGTCTCATCCTAGGGAAGGCCCCTGGAAGTTAGTCATCTGTGCTGCTGCTGTCGGGGACGTATGCTTCCTGACATCAGCTCTCTGTCTCAGCTCAAGACTTCTCTGATCACTGAGCACACGCTTTCTATGTTGTTTTCCAGGACAACTTTCAGGAGGCCTGCTCTGCCGCAGTACCTACCTCTCTGTTCCACGTACCTCAGTTCCTAAAGCCTAAATTACCCAGAGAAGCTGCTCTGGGACACAGCCTGCTGGGGCAGCCTAGGGAAACCCCTTGGCTTTGTGTGTTTAGTACAGCCAGGTGAAGCTGGGGTGAGGTTGGGTGGCCTGAGGACCATGGTGTGAAGTTCATGATGGTCCTGGGTATCGAAGTTAGATGATGCTAGAGAACCATGTTGTGTAACTCAAAAGCCATTTTGTGTAACTTGAAATAATGAAACGATGATGCCGGAACTTGATGTGGGAAGTCTCCTAATTAATGTTGCAGCTTTACCAGCTGCTCCTCTCTCTGATTGTCTCCAAATACAGAATGTACTTCCAATCAGCCAGTTCTCCAAAAGCATAAGGATCAGGACTCTCCAGGGGAGAGCCTACCCACTGCCTACAGTTTGGTTTTAAACCATAACCCCTCCAGCCTACCAAGAGTAAGAAATGTGGTTGTCCCCAAGTCTAACCACAGTACAGGGGGAAGTTCTGCGACAACATGAGCTCCAATATACTCTCTGGGGCCATTTTTCTCCCTCTCTATCTGAGAAAGGAAGCTGACTGCTGCATCTCTCTTGACCCAGGGCTACTCTCACCTTTATTACCCTGAAATATGATTTGATTTTTGAGACAGGATCTCACTGTGTAGTCCTGGCTAGCCTGGAACTTACTAAGTAGACCAGGCTAGCCTCACAGAGATCTCAGAGAGATCTGTCTGCCTGTCTCCCCAAGTGCTGGGATTAAAGGTGTGCACCGCCACTCCAGCTCTGAGACCCGATTGTGAAGACTCATAGTACGGCTCATGTTAAACATTTGGTTACTTGTTTGGACTCACGGTCTGCTTTTTTTTTTTTTTTTTTTTTTTTAAATTTGGCTTAAGTCCCTGAGCATATTAGAATCATCACTTATGTGGCTTTAAGTTTAATTAATAAAATAGTTCTTCTTGGTCACAAACAACTACACTGATCTTCAGAGAGATGGGCCTGTAAAGCCTTCAGCTAGAAGATGATTTTCAACCGGAAGATGATTTTCTACCTGAAATAACCGACCAAACCCCTTTACAGCTCCCCTAGAGGCAGACTCTAGTGTAACCCACTGCAGAGAGCTCCCTTTCCTTCACAGGGCAAGTTGGAAGGATTTCACAAGCATCATTCAACAACAGGGAAAGGGTGGCATTGGGAGTTGGTTTCTATTTCCTGCTCTTTGAGATCCCTCACTGTTTGAATTTGAAGCCAGAGGAGCGTTTTCAGCTCACTGCCTGGTGAGCTATTGAAGTCTTGGCCTCAGAAGGAAACCTGATCTTTGACTAAGTGGCCCTCACGTGTGGGCTGAGAGCTGCTACTGTGCACACAGAGGAGGGCTCCCCAGTGCTGTGAGTCTCCTGCAGCCGTGCTTTGGTGACCTCCGAAATAAAAGCGTAACCAGGAAAAGATAAGGCTTCATGTATGATCTACAAGACAGTTTCTGGTGATCTTCAAGATATCATGTCAAGACTGCTCAGGGACAGAAAGGCAGGGACTAGGTGTGGGGTGGGAGGACCACCCACTGTTCCAGGGACGTTTGGAAATTCTTTAGTAACACCCCACCCCCAGCTATCTTCTCACTTTCCCATTTCTGAAAAAGAATGGGCTTCTGCTTTTGAAGAGATCACAATGGAGCAGACTGGGCCGTGGATGGCTGCACAGAGACAGGCTGAGGGAGGCCTGATAGTTTTCCATGGCTGAGTGGAGAATCAGGCAACAACAGCTTAGCAGGAAAAGCCTTATTTGGGTGTATGGTTTCAGAGGTTCCCATCATGGTTGCTTGGCTCTGTGTTTCCAGGCAGATTGTGAGGAAGTCTCACGGACTTGAGAGTGTGTGAGAGAGGAAAGTGGTTCATCTTTGCATGGCAGGAAGCAGAGAAAGGGGGTACAGGTAGGGACCAGGGCGACATATAATCCCTGAGGATGTGCCTTGAGGGACCTACTCCCTCCAAGTAGGCCTCATCGCCTACTTTCTTTCTTTCTTTCTTTCTTTCTTTCTTTCTTTCTTTCTTTCTTTCTTTCTTTCTTTGGTTTTTCAAGAAAGGGTTTCTCTGTGTAGCTTTGGAGGCTGTCCTGGAACTTGCTCTGTAGACCAGGCTGTAGACAGAGGTCTGTTTGCCTCTGCCTCCCCAGTGCTGGTGGGATTAAAGGTGTGTGCCACCATTGCCTGATTCATCTTCTAATTTCTATTTCAGTCTTCTGATACCATCATATTATAAATCTCTCAAAGGATCAAGACTTTGTTATCTTAGAATCCTCAGAGTTTAATCATCTCTGGAATGTGTGTGATCTAGTACTGGGCCTGCATATTTCATTCACTCAGTAGGGATTCCAACTGTCGTTAGTATCTACCATCAATGAGTTTCATAAAAGGTACAATCATGACTCTAATGCAGATATAAACCAAGTGAAGAAGACTTCATCTAACTTATTAAACAAAACAGAACCAGGCCAGAAAGAATAAGATAAGGCTCTGTATCCATAGACTCTCACCTGTCCAACCACATATCCTGGACAGCTATGAGGGTAGCCCAATGCAAAATTGCAGACTTATTTAAAACATTGTGAGATTTGTTTTATTTTTTGGAGGGTGGTGGCAACTCAGTTGTATGGCCCTCAAGTATAACTTTAACTGATGACAGCGTTGTGCTGTAATGTTGGCAGGCTATAAATGCCTGGTACATGAATGTGACTGTGCTATTCCTCTGTCTTTGTTTGCACGGCTTCTAAATTTTCAAGCAAATGGTTTGATCATTCATTGTGAGAATGTGTAGGAAATGACAATGTTGTTTGGGATCCATTGACTTTGAGAGCACAATCTGCGTTGTGATTTTAACAAGGTCCTCATCAACCCTTTGGAAAACTTACCTTAGATTGAACTTTGAAATCTCAGGGAATTATGCTCTCACCAGTTCTTTTCTGAGACTCCGTGGTAGCTAGCTTTGCAAAACATTGCTTCCTTTTGATGTCGTGCCCTTTAGCTCAGCTTGAACCCAGCCAGACTTTGCCTTGGTGGTATCAGGAAGCTTTTTACAGGCCTGGAGTGCCACCAAGATTACTGAGACATGAGCTTACTGCCAAGATCCTTGTGGGGCACAGAGCTTTTTGGGAGCCCATGAGATGCCAGATTCGGAGCTTTCTGACCAGATGGGGGTGGGTTGTAAAAAATAATTCTCTGCTCTCCTTTTCATGAGTTCTCAGCTGGGGTTTCCTGTAACAAAAGATAGATTAGCAAGAGTGAAGCAAATAGGGACTTAATAATATATCAGCTCTGTACACAGGGAAGACACCCACAGACAAGCACATCTCATGATCTCAAGAAGGTGCCTTAGACTTCACAGCTCCCATGAAGCACAGGGTGAAGGGTGTGGGAAGGGCTGTGCTGACACACTGGGCATGGCCAAGTAAAGCATCAGGGCACAGGGTGAGGTTTGCTGTACAGATACGCTGTTTGAGATGGGGTCTAACCATGATCTTCCTGCCTCAGCCTTCCAGCTGCTGATATTACAGGATGAACGATGAAGACTGACTTAGAAGTCCTGGGTAATACAGTCTGTGATATAGCTGTTCCTGGAGACACCTTTGAAATTGTTGAAGTTTCTGTGTGAAGTTTCTCAAAGTTTCTCACCATCATCTCTGAGTCAAGATAGCAGAGTTTGGTTTCCTACAGTTGTGTTGTAGGATGGTGGACCAACACCCCATTTGAGGGGAAATAGAGCTCACATTTGTCCGGACTTTTGTTTCTTTCCTTGATCTCCTGGATCCCAAGTTTATTTCACCTCTCAAGATTGGGAAACCCTCCTTGCATGTCCAGACCTGAAAAACAAACAAACCCCAAATCCTTGGTCAAAATCTGTTTTGTTTCTGTGCTGTTGTTTGTCTCTCTGTTCTTGTCACATTTGAGGAAACTCTGGGAAGAGGATGGGAGTGGCCCTCTACAAGCCTGCTCCTTAAGTTGGCCCAGGGGACTGGCAAACTCAGTTCAAAAGAAGATCAAACTTCAAACCACTAATGGGTTTCTTAATTACCATAAAGAATCCAAAAAATCCAGAGTCCAAAACATCTCTCCAGATTCCTTGGCCAAAGCAGAAGAAACAACTTTAAATTGTCTCCCTTTCAGACCCAGTCCTATCCCTCATCCCTCAGGCCTCCTTCTCTGGTCTGTATCCCATCCTCTGGTTTCTTCCTCATCCCCTTCAACCCTCCAGAATCCTTGTAAGCTCAGTTGTCTCTTAAAATTAAGCTTCCTGAAGAACATACCAATGCCTTTCTGTGGATTGCAGACCCTGGCCTCAGAGCTCAAAGCCATGGTCAAAAACTCTCTGGAGCCCAGACTGGATAGGAAGAAATTTGCAAAGTGATTTAGGTAGTTTTATTGGTGTGTGATACAGGACTTACCGGTCTGCATTAGCAGGTTTGTGTGTCTGTGGGAAACTCGGAGCAGCCTGGGATACTCTGGAGAATGATTTAAAGGACCCTGAACACCACGGGAAACCCAGTGTTTCAGGAGGGGCTTTAGCGAGGCGGTTAATGCTGAGAAAAGATCTTTGCGTCTTCATCCCCAAAGATTTCCTATGTGTATAGAACAGACTCTAGTCCAGGTAGTACTTCAGACAGGCTGGCTCCGCTCTCTCCACTCTCAGGCAGCATCCAGAGGTCCTGATGCTGACAGCCCAGCTCTCTTCCCACATTTGACAAATACACACTCTAGCCCAGAACTGCCATTGGCCATGGTGGCACAGAGCAAACAACAGTACAGGCAGCCACACACAGACAGACTGAACACCTTGATAAGCACTTTGAAAACAGTTTAGAACAAAAACCAAAACAGAGACTGGAATAAATGTAAGATCTTATGGGAACAACAACAACAATAAGCCACCAAACATCAGGACATATATACTGCAATCAACTTTAGAGAAGGTCTCTGTCACTAAAGGCTATGGAGAGGAATGGCTCTGACCTGCCTCAGCAGAAAAGGAAGAGAAAACAATGGAGTGTTGGCTCCATCTCATCTCAGAGACATCTAAAGATGAAGGGAGTTTTCCTTACTTTAAATAAGTACTTCTACCAGTTGAGTTTCCAAAAGAGAAGACTGACACACGCCACTCAAAACATGCCACTTTGGCACAAGGATTATTTTGAGCAGAGGCAATTGAGAAACAGCACATAAAGGAAGAACTCTTCACCTGCCCAAATTTTGCCTCAAAACAAGTACAGATTTCGCTCTGTAAAAGTGACATAGGTGTCTATCTGTTAATGTGTTTCCTTCCTCTCCATCAGGAAGAGAATGGGTTTCTTATCTGCATAACAAACCTCACTCAACCAACAGTTCTGATCTATCCTATACAACTGTGCAATGCCCTGTCCCACCATTTACTGCCCTCACAGTCTTGCTTGGCTTATATTGTTGTTTCTCACAGGCAGTTTAGTTGCTCTTTTCAACAATGCTATGGAGCTGGAGAGATGGTTTGGTGAGGAAACTGCTTGCTGCTTAAATGCAAGGAGCTGAGTTCAGATTCCTGGCCTTCACAAAAGACAGGAGTGGCAGTTTGTGCCTATACCACCAAAGCTGGAAGCAGACAGTAGCCTGCTTTGCCCAGCTATACCATCCAGCCAAAGAAGCAAACAGCTTTGGTGGGAGATCCTGGTTCCAAAAAGAAAGTGGAGAGTAAAGAGGAACATACCTCATGTTAATCTTCAGTCTTGAAGGTTGAAAGCATGGGCATAAGCATCTATATGCACTATACATGTGTATAACACACACACACACACACACACACACACACACACACACACACACACACACACACGGAAAGCATGATATATAAAGCATAGGAAGATCATGACATAGCAAGTTGCAGGTCAGCCTGAATTACAGGGTGAGATCCTATCTTAAAAAACCAAAAACACACAAACCTCCTTCACTTATATACTTCTCTAGATATTATTTCATTTCTTTCTTTCTTTTTTTGTTTTTTTTTTTTTCAGATTTTTTTATTTGAATTAGAAACAGGATTGTTTTACATGCCAATCCCAGTTCCCTTCTCCCTTCCGTCCTCCATTACCACCCCCTCAACTAAAACCCTACCTATCTCATACCCTTTCTTCAATTCTTCCCCTGACTCAACCTTTCTGCTCCCTCATGACCTCTGCATCCTTCCTCTTCTTCCCTTCTCATTCTTATAGCTCCTTCCCCCCTCTTCCCATGCTCTCAATTTGCTCAGGGGATCTTGAGTCTTTCCCCTTCTCCAGGGGACCATGTATGTCTCTCTTAGGGTCCTTCTTGTTTACTAGCTTCTCTGGCAGTGTGGATTGTAGGCTGGTAATCCTTTACTCTATGTCTAAAATCCACATATGAGTGAGTACATACCATGTTTGTCTTTTTGTGATTGGGTTACCTTGCTCAGAATGGTTTCTTCTAGTTCCATCCATTTTCCTGCAAATTTCAAGATTCCATTGTTTTTTTTCCCCGCTGAGTAGTACTCCATTGTGTAAATGTACCACATTTTCTCTATCCATTTTTCAGTTGAAGGGCATCTAGGCTGCTTCCAGTTTCTGGCTATTACAAATAGTTGAACATCGTTGAACAGATGTCCTTGTTGTATGAATGTGCTTCTTTTGGGTATATGCCTAAGAGTGGAATTGCTGGATCTTGTGGTAGACTCATTCCCATTTTCTTGAGGAGTCGCCATACTGATTTCCAAAGTAGCTGTACAAGTTGGCACTCTCATCAGCAGTGGAGAAGTGTTACCCTTTCTCCACATCCTCTCCAGCATAAACTGTCACTGGTGTTTATTATTTTGGTCATTCTGGCAGGAGTAAGATCGTATCTCAGAATTGTTTTGATTTGCATTTCCTTGATGGCTAAGGATGTTGAACACTTTCTTATGTGTCTCTCAGCCATTTTAGAATCCTCTATTGAGAATTATCTATTTAGTTCTGTACCCCACTTTCTAATTGGATTGTTTGGTGTTTTGGAGACTAGCTTCTTGAGTTCTTTGCATATTTTGGAGATCAGCCCTCTGTCAGATGTGGGGTTGGTGAATATCTTTTCCCAGTCTGTGGGCTGCTGTTTTGTCTTGCTGACTGTGTCCTTTGCCTTACAGAAGCTTCTCAGTTTCAGGAGGTCCCATTTATCAATTGTTGATCTCAGTGTCTGTGCTACTGGTGTCATGTTCAGGAAGCTGTCTCCTGTACCAATTAATTCAAGGGTATTTCCCACTTTGTCTTCTAATAGGTTTAGTGTGGCTGGATTTATGTTGAGGTCTTGAATCCATTTTGACTTCAGTTTTGTGCATGGCATTAGGCTTGGGTCTATCTGTAGTCTTCTACATGTTTGCATCCAGTTATGCCAGCACCATTTGTTGAAGATGTTCTCTTTATTCCAGTGTATAAATTTGGATTGTTTGTCAAGAATCAGGTGTTCGTAAGTGTGTGGGTTAATATCAGGGTTTTCAACTCTATTCCAATGGTCTACGTGTCTATTTTTGTGCCAATACCAAGCTGTTTTCAGGACTATAGCTCTGTAATAGAGCTTGAAGTCAGGGATGGTGATGCCTCTAGAAGTTCCTTTATTGTATAGGGTTGTTTTGGCTATCCTGGCTCTTTTGTTTCTCCATATAAAGTTGAGAATTGTTCTTTCAAGGTCTGTGAAGAATTGTGTTTGGATTTTGATGGGGATTGCATTGAATCTGTAGATTACCTTTGGTAAGATTGCCATTTTTACTATGTTGATCTTACATATCCTCATTTCTTTCGATGCTTCCCCATGCACATACAAAGTAATATATTCACACCAAATAAAATTATATACATTTTTTTCTTTTGAACTACCTTTGCCTGATTAACTCACAAACTTTAGTTGTTGAACATTAGAGACTCCAGAAGAAGTTCTTTTTCCTTCTCCACACCACTGTATTTCTTATCCAAGAGGGCATTTTCCAGACACTGCTGCATTTCCTCTTCACTACATAAAAAAAGTGACTACTACAATTTCCTCTTTCCAAAATGAAGAAATCAGGTCTTAGTAGAATTTTGAAACACAGCAGAAATACTCAATTCAAATGTGCAGAGTGTGCTTGGTTAATGTAGACACATACCATGGACTGAGAAAAATAATGGAAACTGTCCAAATTATAAAGAAATCCTACTGGCAAAGAGAGAAAGGCATTCCTGGAGGGCCTGGTGCCCTCTGGAGCTACTCAGTACTGTGACTGGGCTCTTCAACCTTACAGCAGTCTGTGCCTTCCACAGTTCTTGTGCTATTCTGGATATGTGTAAACTGAAAACCACACAGCTAAGCATGATTCTAGCCACAGCCAGTGCCAGGGAACTTAGGGTGGAAGACATTGGTTGTCGAACCTCTTCGCAGATGCACATACAGTTGAGTTACAGAGTTTTGCTGATGGTCTGCATATGTGACTTCTCCTTTGAACCAGTTTAACGCCTTCCGGGTGCTGGGCAATTGTGGGTATACTAAAATCTGAGCCTGTGTGCTCTTGATATTTGTATGAAAGTCATTCACTTTTTTAAGCCAGTTTTTAAAAAGTGTCTAACAGTGTGAAAAGAGTTTAATGCTGGAAGCCTTCATGTTTTGAGCCCCAGAAAAGATTAGCAGGCTCACCTCAGGCTCTCCCTGTTCTCCAGTGATTAGATTTTATGACCACATACCTGACATTCCTCCGGCAATGCTAAGCCCCTATTGTTTTCTTTCTGGAGCTATCTGATAGCAGGGCTGTCAGCTAAGTGCAGGCTGAGCAATTAGGCTCACTAACTTCTTCCTGACTAAAATGCCAGTACAAATATTTAACATTGAGACATGGGACTGAAGAGAAATTAGGGCCAATTAATGGGAGATAATTTGATGTTACAATGGAATGAGGGTGAATTCTCACTGTAGGTGTTTGAGTTCAGATGCAATTAACTTTAAATTAACCCTTTAGGTCCATAGCCACCACCTCTTCAAGTCACCTTTGGGGCCCTTGTGGCATTGAGAATCCTGCAGTACTAAATACTAAGCATAAGGTGGTATAGATGGGACCAGGTCCTTTGCACAAAACAAAGGAAGGGAATTGCAGATGCATTTAGAAGATGTTCAGTCAGGTCCTCCAGGACCAATTCAAAGTAGTTTAAGTAAAGCAAGACTTTGTCGGGTCACATGGCAAAGGCACAGGGGCAATGTGAATCAGGTGTGGCTGAAAGGCCAGGACAGACTCTTTGGGTGCAGTCAGACAGGGAGAGGGCCTAGGCTAGGTAAGAGTTTCCAAGATGGCTGCTTCTTCTTCATACTCCTTCCCCCATTAGAGACACAAGCCTGGCAGCTTAAAACCAAGGCTCTATAGGCTTTTGTCCACCCTGCTGATGGACTGGCTCAACAAGTTCAAGGCAGGATCAGAACATGTTACACAACAGTTGTAGGCCAACCATCTTGTCTTTTGTCAAACTCACCAATGCTATGTTAGGGGAGGGAAATTCTTCAGAGACTGTCTCAGCCCTGGAGAAGAGATGGGGGTTCCTGGCTCCCCCCCCCCCTGCATTGCAGAGTGTCTTTTCACAAACGCCTTTCTTGACCTGCTCCTGTTTGTGGTGTCCTCTGAGGCGACCTGTCCAGCTTGAGATTTTCCTGCCTCTTAATTCTTTAACTGGCAGGACAAAAGGCAAAACAAAAACATGACAAACAAACAAACAAAAACCAGAACCAGATCAAGATCCCTCTGCTGCATTGTGGCTGCTTCAAAGATGGCGAGGAGACCTGTGTGTCCTCTATTGTGATGCCTCAGAGTTTTAATTTTTAGAGACTACCCCTTTGAGGGCCTCAGGCCATTCCTGTCTTGTCATCTCCTTCCCCAACTCCAGGGGGAAAGAGTCCATTTCTGACTCCTGGTTGCTTTCGTTGCTTAAACCAAAGTCCCCTGAAGTGTTTCAGTTGAACTGATTGCTGTGACTTGACACGGCCCAGTCATTATGTCCCAGAGTATGGAATGTTTTGAATGGGAAGGTGAGACACATGTCCAGTATTGTGGCTCTCACCATCAAACATTCCCACATCCTACCCAACCGGGGGAGGGTGTTACAGAAGAAAATCAGGGGATTTAACTACTAAGAGACCAAAACCACACACAGAAAGGAAACATGTTAATTGAAGTTTTCAGCTTAGAATTTTTGTCAAGTGACTTTTCTGCAAATGACATAATTTTATTTTGCACTTAATTAATTAAATAATTTATTTGAAGTAGCACCACTTCTTAGGAGGCACAGTGACTTCTAAAGATCATCCATCCACCTATCAGTTAGTGCTTATGAAGCAGTTTTTATAGGATGGGCCCTAGACTGAATGTTGGGAGAATACGGAAATAAAAACTGTATCACCACTGCCAAGGGGAGAGAGCATTATTGCCTTATTATTGTCTTTATTCTTGGCTATTAGATAATCTTCTGAGAATAGAGTTCTGTCAGAAATTCACCAATGAGGTTATGTAGAACTTGATGATGTCAAAGATGTTGAAAACCATTTGTTCACATCACACATTTGTGTTGGTTCTCTCGGTTCAAATTTTCCTCACACCCTACATCTGTACCATCACCCATTCATTTGAGAATACCAAGGGTTCTACAATGTCTTCTGAGATAGTCGTAGTGAAATATTCCTAGTCATATTAGATCTAACCATTATATCCACACTACCAGTATACATAACTGAAAGCCAGCTGATGGAATATCTTTGGTTAGCCGCTGGTTGCTTAGTGAATCATTCACTGTCACTTACCTTGCAAACTGTTCTCAGTGTGTCTGTGGTACTGCTGAAATTGGAGGTCCATAGAAAGTCCGTTAAATGCAATTCCAGGGCTCAAACACATTCAATGTAGGGCAAATAAATGCTTTGCAAATGTAATGTGGTAAGATTTAGTTTTTATATGCTAAGAGTAGCTCTGGCAGAAAAATGCATAGGACACTGCACTTCTGTAACGTGGGAGCCCAGGTTGGGTTTATAGTCAAGTAATCCACTGAAGACAATGTTTGAAGAGTGAAGAAGAACAAACTAGGTGAACAGCAGGGTGACAGGATGGGTATCAGCAATTGCTGGAGGGGGGAAACAAAATGGTTAGAAGAGGATGGTTAGCATGGAAGAATTGGCCTAAGTGATTTTTATGAATCACATTATGTAATACAACAGTTTTGCAAAGCATGGCTTATTGTTATCACCATTTTCCAGATGAGGAAATGAGCCTTCCCCGTGTCCCACACCCACATGCACACAAAGGTTAAGTCACTCAAAGTCACATAGCTAGGAGAAGCCAAGCTGGGATTTGAATGAATAGTGTTTGGTCTGTTCCCAATTGCTCTATTACAGTGACTTGGGTGGTGGTGGTGCCAGTGTGTCAGGAACTTGGAGAAGTAAAGTGTAAAGAAGTGAAATGAGAGAGCTGGAAGAGAAGGGGAGAAATGGAGGACACTATATGTCAAACAGACTGGGCTTTATGTGGATATTGAAGGGTCTAACAAGGCCTTGATGAGATTTATGTTTTAAGACCATACCTTTACTCTGTAGGCTGAACACTGACTGTAGAGGGCATGACTTGAATCAGGGAGATTGATTAGAGGGATGCTAATACAATTGTCCAGGTGAGAGGGGCTGTTGAATAAAGATGGTCATAGTTAAAATTCCATAGATGGATGGACTCAAGAGGTAAAATTCCCTGTATGCAGTGACTGGCTATGGGGAGAAAGTGAGAAGTTGGTGTCATGAATTACAGACATCACAGCTCATGCACATGTATGGGCCCACGGATATATATGGGTTTATGAAAGTGGATGGATACCCCATGGTCTATGGAAGTGGATGTATCCAAGGTTCGTGGAGGTGGATGAATCCAGGGTCTTTGAAATTGGATGGAACTGTATGGAACAGTGTATGGAACTGGATGGGCATTGGTCCCACCCTCTGAGCTAGGAGCACAGAATATAAAGACTTACCAAAACCATTAGTTTGATATATCACAAAAAGCTATAATGCTTTGATGTATAGTTCCACTTTCAAAAACTTGTATTTTGTAAAATTCCTGATTGTCTGCTGGATTGAAGACTGATGCTTGGTGAAGGGACTTCCTCTTTAAGACATAGGGATGCTTCCTGCTCTTCCCCAAAGTGTTCTACTGGAATTGGGGGTGGGGAGATGGAGATGGAGCACCTTCTGGATGGGGCAGTGATGGGAGCCAGGATATCTATGGCCTGAAGAGGGACAACTTAGACAGTGTTTGCATCAGAGTGGCAATGTGGGAAGCTGGGAGCCTCGAGTCATAATCTGGAGGACCTTGCCCTCTCTCAAGCCTCACACTAACTCCAGGGTTTGAAGACAGCTTTATACCTTGGGTGTCGCCCAGACTTCTAGAAGAAACAACTTCCCTGGTTTCACATTTTTTACCTTATTATCTCTGTTCTCAACCATATATATATATAAATATATAAAATATACATACACATATATACAAGAAAGCATAGTTGCATATATGTGTATCTATATGACTTAGACATTTATGTAAATAGTAATAGACCCAAGAAAGACCTTTATGATGATCTGTTTTAAAGTCAGTGTCATCTTTCACATCCTTGTGACCTTCTTGACTTTGATTATACAAGATCATTTTCAGACTTGCTGTAAACCCTAAATCATTGCTGGGAGAGGGTGAGCACACAGACAGGGAGCAGGCCAGGAGGAACCACTTTCTGTTTGTAAAACTACTTCCCTAGCTAGAGAGTCTGGTGTTGTTCTTGGTGGTGATCTTACCTCCACTGGCATGAAGAGGAAGGGGCATGTGACAGTGGGTCTGTCCTGTGCTAACACACTCTCCACCAGCAGCCGAAGTCTGTATGGAAGGCAGGTCTAATCATGGAGTCTATTTGTGGAAAATAAGAGTTAGCAGCTTTTTCTGCAAAGGGGCTAATAGAGTAAATATCTTCCATAGACTGTGTGGTCTATATTACAGATGCCCAGCTCTGTAATATGGTGTGAAAGGAACCATTGCAATATATAAATGAATGGATGGGACTCTGGTAATGAGAAAGGTCAAGGGCTAGATCTGGAAAAAGGACTGGGGCTTGCAAATCTCTTGCCTAATGTCTGTTATTGTTGTGCCCTTTCAGTAGGAAGTCAAAGTCCTTGCCACTAGGTAAGGCCAGCTTGACAGGTCTCTACTACATGCAGTGTGTTTTCTTTTCACATTGGTCCAGCCAGGCTACAGACTCTTCTACTGTTCCTCAGACTTTCTTCTCTCCTCTCACCTTGGGGGACGTTCTTCTTGCTTAAACTGTCTTCCAATACCCTGTCTTTTCTTGCTTATTTATATCCAACACATTCTCTAGATGTTGGTTTAATCTCTTTCTCAGGAAATCTCCATCCGTTTCTGAAAAGGTTATCAAAAGCTCTTGATAGCAAAACCAGAAATTGAGGACTTTGAAAACAATGGATATGTTTTGGCAGATATAAGCAAACAGCATAGAAGCCAGGTGTAGTGGTATACACTGTTAGTCCCCCCATACCTTCCCAGTGCCACCAACTAGGGGGACAAATATTCAAATTTCCAAGCCTATGGGGTCTGCTACAAAGCATGGTCTACTTGGCTTTTGCTTATTTACTTGTTTATAGGGCAAAGAAGAATAGCCAGAGCAGAGAGAAGGTTCCCCCTTGAGTGGCAGCTGAGTGACAAGGATTGTGGAGAAGAGAGCTTTGAGAAAGTAGAGGTGCCTGGGACCATTGCTAATAAAGGAGCCATCATTTCCAGAAGACACACAGGACCACTACAGCTTGTAGCAACATCAAATAGTAAAATGTATGCAGTGCTTCTGGTAGGACAGGGCCTGTTTTAAGCACTGTGAATAGTCCAATTTTTTTTGTTTTTGTTTTTCGAGACAGGGTTTCTCTGTGGCTTTGGAGGCTGTCCTGGAACTAGTTCTTGTAGACCAGGCTGGTCTCGAACTCACAGAGATCTACCTGCCTCTGCCTCTGCTGGGATCAAAGGCGTGCGCCACCAACGCCCAGCAGTCCAATGTTTTTGTGTTGTTTTGTTTTGGTGTTTTTATTTTTTGAGACAGAGTCAGGTTAATTTTTCAGTAACTGTATGCAACAAATAACTTCCTTTGGGTTATATTATTTAACTACAGATGTGCAGCCAAAATTTAGTGTCCTAAACTAAGAAATATTTGATCTCCTCTCTCTCTCTCTCTCTCTCTCTCTCTCTCTTCTCTCTCTCTCTCTCTCTCTCTCTCTCTCTCTCTCTCTCTCTCTCTCTCTCCATCAGGTGTGGTTTAGCTTATACCCAGGTCCAGTGCCATTTGTAAATTCGCACTCCCAGTGTCAGCCAAGCTGGGCTGAGGGCGGCATCCCTTCCATGCTATATTGTGGAGTGGTCAGCAGAATTCGGGTCCCCTTGGCTGTGCACTTCCCCTGATGGCTGTTGACTGAAGTTCCACGAGTAAGGTTATCTCCCTGTGGCACTCACAATATGACACTCTGTTCTGTCAAAAGTGAGGAGACTCAGACAATGATGGAACAAGTGTTCAGTGATAAGTCTTGGAAATGACATTTGTTACTATTTTGAGTGTTGCAGCACTGGGAGCAGAACCCAAGACCTTGCACATGGTGGGCAAGCACTGTGCTCCAGTTTAATGATGGCGGCTCCTCCCGAATTCATGCTGAATCTAAATCCCCATGTACTGGAAAGAGGTGTGGCCTCCTGGAGGGTCTAAGTCCAGAGGAGGACTTCCCATCATGAATGGGATTAGCACCTTAGGAGAGGGCCCTCTGCCTTCCTCTGCTTTGCGGTGTGAAAAACCAGTGCACCTGCCTCCCTTTTGCAGGAAGTCAAACCAAAGCAGCCATCTTGGGAGCAAAAACAGCTTTCAAAGACACTGGACCTGTTAGAGCTTCAGTGTGGGGTTTCCCAGCCTTTAGGACAAGGAAGTAGAATTCTAATCCAAGTCAGCCACCCCAGCTGCCAAGTATTGTTACAGTGGCACAAACGGAAGAGGGGTTGATCCTGGGTATTTATGATGCAACCCTGCTAAGAGATGCCTACAACACAGATGAGGGAAACGAAGCACCGAAAGGCCACAGGCTTGACCTGAATTCCCACTGCTAATAATGAACCAAGGAAGCTGGCATTCCGATCTGGGACCTGCGCAGTTAATCCTCAAACCTAAATTGGACAACCATATTTGCACAAGCACTTTGAACATAGGCAGAGTCTAGACTTCTCTGATTTCAAACAGCGTGAGAATCATGGGTGGTGAAAGACTGATGCTGATCTGGTGATTTTAGGGTGGGGTTCGAGAGTCGTGTCTCCAAGTTTTGGTACCCTTGGAGATCAGAGGCGTTGGATATGTCTGGAGACAGAGTTATAGGTAATGCCGAACCACCCAATGTGGGTGCTAGGAGCTGAACTTGAGTCCTCTGGAAGAGCAGTAAGTGCTCTTAGCTGCTGAGCCATCTCTCCAGCACCCTAGGTTCTTATTTTTCATATGTACATCCATTTCTACCCAATATTCAATAGTTGACTACCCCATAACAGGTGATCCTAATTTTAAATCTTTGGTTTATTTTAGTATAATATAATGGCTGCATTTAGTAAATAGAATAGCTATTCTTGCAGGTTGACTTAAATGTGACATCCAGTGGAAGCCCTGCTCTCCCAAAAATCAAAAATCAAAGCCCATAACTATCCTAGACTGCCAGCCTATGATGCTTTTGTCTCCTTGTCTGTGAATTTGTAAATTGCTCTGTAATTAGTATGACCGTGAATTGCCACTCTTATGTGAATTTACAAAAGACATTTTTCCTCAGGACACTATGCTTTCATCTGCTGGAAGATTATTACAGTGGCTTTTGCTGCTGCTGGCTTTGAAGTTGCCCAGCATGCCTCGCATTTCTACTTGTTTGGTTTCCACATGGGATGACAGCCCTGAGGGTTGTGACTGTTCCATCTTT
Source organism: Cricetulus griseus (assembly GCF_003668045.3). Lineage (NCBI taxonomy): Eukaryota > Metazoa > Chordata > Mammalia > Rodentia > Cricetidae > Cricetulus > Cricetulus griseus. Next base: position 151,589,679 of record NW_023276806.1, on the reverse strand, counting down.
GGCTCCCTGGAACCCAACACATACCTAAGAGGTTGAACACAGGTCAAGGAACATTGAATGAATAACTGTTCATTATAATCAACATTTAATGGCAAAAATACAACAACAACAACAACAAAACCAAAGGGGAGAGATTACCTTTAACTCCTTCAGCCCGCTTTCCAATCCTCAGCCCCCATGTTGCCCACGTCTGTATATGCACCCTATATGTAATATGTCCTTTCCTTTGGGATGACAGTCGGTATCTATCGATATCATACTAAATGTGTGGAAAGATTCATTATAGTAAGCCTCACTTGCTACTGTAAACTCCTGGGACCTTAGAAGCTAGGGACGGGGTCATTGTCATGGCTAAGGAGGCACAGCTGCCACATAGCTCAATGTTTTGAAATTGCTTTTGGCATCTTCAATATGAAGCAAGGAGATAGCTGGTCCCAGCCTTGTCTTAGGGGTGGAGATGACTCTTAGGGACCTGCCTGGTTCTCTGGTTCTGAGACCCTTTGAGAGCCAAGACAGCTTTCTTTCTCTCTCTCTCTCTCTCTCTCTCTTTCTCTCTCTCTCTCTCTCTCTCTCTCTCTCTCTCTCTGTGTGTGTGTGTGTGTGTGTGTGTTCAAAGGTGCAAAGGTCCACATATTTGTGTGTACATGCTAGTATTTCTCAGGAGCCTTGAAGCATTAACATTTTTCCTTTTATGAACTTTATTTTTTTTATGTTCCAATTTTATTTTTTAATTTTTTTTGTCAAAATCTTTTTTTTATTTTATTCTTTTATTAGTTCAAATTAGGAACAAGTTTGCTTCACATGTCAATCCCTTCTCCCTCTCCCTTCCCTCCCCCCCAAAATCCCATCTGCCACTAGCCATCCCCCCTCCACTCCCTAGGCAGGGTAAGGCCCTCAAAAGGGGCTCCCCAAAGTCTACCACATCATCCTGGGCCAGGCCTAGGCCCTACCCCATGTGTCCAGGCCAAGAGAGCATCCCTTCATATGGGATGGGCTCTCAAAATCCATTCTTTTTTTTTAAAGACCTTACATATTTAATACAGTGCGTTACCCTTGTACAAATGGAAAAAATTAAGTTCAACATTTCTAGACCAATTTGGCTATTAATTTTTGTACAATGACAACTCAACACGGTAAACTGGGATACTTTTTCCCAAAGTTGACAGCACAGTTAAAGTTTCCAAAAATTCAAATTATATATGTATATATATATTTATATTTATATAAAAGACCAATAATGGCAGTATGTTATGCATCAATAGCAGCAACAGCTTTTCCAGGTTCTGCAGTCATTTGAACAAAATTGTAGAGACATCCAGCACACTCCATTTAAAAAAAAAAAAGTAAAAAACAAAATCCCAGAAAACAGCACAGTTCTGTTACTCTTGTGGTACCTGGCACCATTTTTTTTTTTAAATTAGCTTCTCAATCATCATCTGGAAGGAAACCATTCTGAGCAACATCATTAAAAACAGCTCTGATAAAGCACGGCCACTACTATGTATCATAAAACAGGTCCACATATGAGTGAGTACATATCATGTTTGTCTTTTTGTGGTAGGTTACCTTGCTCAGAATGGTTTCCTTGAGTTTCATCATTTTCCTGCAAATTTCAAGATTCCATTTTTTTTTCTGCTGATTAGTACTCCATTGTGTAAATGTACCACATTTTCTGTATCCATTCTTCAGTTGAGGGGCATCTAGGCTGCTTCCAGTTTCTGGCTATTACAAATAGTGCTGCTATGAACATCGTTGAACAGATGTCCTTGTTATATGAATGTGCTTCTTTTGGGTATATGCCTAGGAGTGGAATTGCTGGATCTTGTGGTAGACTGATTCCCATTTTCTTGAGGAGTCACCATACTGATTTCCAAAGTGGCTGTACAAGTTGGCACTCCCACCAGCAGTGGAGGAGTGTTCCTCTTTCTCCGCATCCTCTCCAGCATAAACTGTCATTGGTATTTTTGATTTTAGCCATTCTGACAGGAGTAAGATGGTATCTCAGAGTTGTTTTGATTTGCATTTCCCTGATGGCTAAGGATGTTGAACACTTTCTTATGTGTCTTTCAGCCATTTTAGATTCCTCTATTGAGAATTGTCTATTTAGTTCTGTACCCCATTTTTAATTGGATTGTTTGGTGTTTTGGAGAATAGCTTCTTGAGTTCTTTGTATGTTTTGGAGATCAGCCCTCTGTCAGATGTGGGGTTGGTGAATATCTTTTCCCAGTCTATGGGCTGCTGTTTTGTCTTGCTGACTATGTCCTTTACCTTACAGAAGCTTCTCAGTTTCAGGAGGTCTCATTTATTAATTGTTGATCTCAATGTGTGCTACTGGTGTTATGTTCAGGAATCGGTCTCCTGTACCAATTAATTCAAGGGTATTTCCCACTTTATCTTCTAGTAGGTTTAGTGTGGCTGGGTTTATGTTGAGGTCTTTGATCCATTTTGACTTAAGTTTTGTTCAGGGCAAAAGGCTTGGGTCTATCTGTAGTCTTCTACATGTTTGCATCCAGTTATGCCAGCACCATTTGTTGAAGATGTTCTCTTTGTTCCAGTGCATATATTTGGATTGTTTGTCAAAAATCAGGTGTTCGTAGGTATGTGGGTTAATTTCAGGGTTTTCAACTCTATTCCATTGGTCTACCTGTCTATTTTTGTGCCAATACCAAGCTGTTTTCAGGACTATAGCTCTGTAATAGAGCTTAAAGTTAGGGATGGTGATGCCTCCAGAAGTTCCTCTATTGTACAAGGTTGTTTTGGCTATCCTGGGTCTTTTGTTTCTCCATATAAAGTTGAGAATTTTTCTTTCAAGGTAAGTGAAGAATTGTGTAGGGATTTTGATGGGGATTGCATTGAATCTGTATATTGCTTTTGGCAAGATTGCCATTTTTACTATGTTGATCCTGCCTATCCAAGAGCATGGGAGATCTTTCCATTTGCTGGTATCTTCTTTAATTTCTTTTTTTAGAGACTCAAAATTTTTATGGTACAGGTCTTTCACTTTTTTGGATAGTGTTACTCCAAGGTATTTTATGTTGTTTGTGGCAATGGTAAAGGGTGATGCTTCTCTGATTTCTTTCTCCACCAATGTGTCATCCATATATAGTAGGGCTACAGATATTTTTGAGTTAATCTTGTATCCTGCCACTTTGCTGAAGGTGTTTATCAGCTGTAGGAGTTCCCTGGTTGAGTTTTTCGGGTCACTTATGTAGACTATCATATCATCTGCAAATAGTGAAAGTTTGACTTCTTCCTTTCTGATTTGTATTCCTTTGATCTCCTTTTGTTTTCTTATTGCTCTAGCTAGAACTTCAAGGACAATATTGAAGAGGTATGGAGAGAGTGGACAGCTTTGTCTTGTTATGAACTTTATTTTAAAGCTTGCAAAAAACAAACCAAAAACTAAACACCAAAACTAAAACAAACAATCAAACAAAAAAACTGACCAAACACCACACACCAAAATTAACCAGACCCAAAGTCTATACATTTCAGTGAACTTCTATACACCTATATTAGTTATTTGGAATGGATGCTATGTAACTTTACATTGAATTTTACACCATCACTATTCAATATATTTTTAGGCAGTTACCTACAACTAAAAATGAAAAATCATTATATTCTCTGAATGATGATTATCACTGGAAGAAAGGTAAACAGTTATGTCTTTTATTGCCAGACAAACTTCCAAGATTCTGCCATGAGGACTTTGTGAAACACATGCCCAGGGCACAGGTACAAAAGGACACACAATTGTTGCACTTGGCTGTGGTGTGCAAATGGCAAATGAATCTTCTACAAAGATTTTAATAGCTAACAGAGGACTACTAAATAAAATGGAGTTGGGAAGATATTTTAATGCATCCCCTGTGTAATTCTGTCCACATTGTTCTAGGGCTTCAGTTGACACAGGAACTGGAAGGTTGCCTATTCTTCTACTGGATTCCCTCGTCTGAAACATAGTCCTCCCTGCTTCCTCCATTCCCAGCTAAGGGTAGCTCCCTGCATAGTTACTTCAGTTCAAGTATCGTCTTGATCCCCCTTTCCTTATTACTCCTATTCAATTTATCAATAATTCTTGATAATCTGTCTGCCTGGTGGGTCTGTGTCCATCCCCTTCTCTTTACTGCATTGCTCTTTACCTCATCTTCATTCTCTCAGCTTTCTGGACACCCTGGACTCATGCAACAGTGTCAATGCCTCTGAGCCCCAGTCTCTGAGTGTAATACTCTTTGTGAAGTGTAAATTATTCATACTACTCTTTCCTTCCATTCTACACTCATGTTTCTAGAGACGGAAAAAGAAGGTTGCTAGCATCTGGCCTCTCCTTTATGCTCATTTCTGGGCCTTAAAGGGCACAACTCAAAGACAACCTCCCATGTCATTGTGAGCCCAGGGGAATTGGATTTCCGCTGGATTCTGAAGCAATGCAGTTTCCCTGATAGCTTTTGCCAGAAAGCAGTAGAATGAGGGGGCTGTGTTTCGATTAGTGAGGTAGTGGTAGAAGGGCTGGGGTGTGTGTGTGTGAGTCCAGGTTCTCCAACCTTTCCCCTCACTTATCTCTACATGATTCCATCTGGAGACACCTAGCCAAGCAGAACAATATGAGGAAATTTGCATGGAATGTTATCCTTAAACTGTGCCAAATAATGGGCAAATCCAGGGGACTGGTTCACTTCACTCTGGTCTAGGATGTTGTGGTGGTGATGTTGGGGCAGGATAGAAACACTCCTCAATGGTTTCGCATATCTAGTTTAGAAGCAGAGCCCAGAATTACACTGTCTGTGCTGGAGTAAGGGGACAGGTTCAGGGCTGCCCAGTGGCAAGCTTGAGTTTGAAAGGCACTACTGGGGTGTGTTTGTTCACGCAGGAATCATATGGTTTCCTTTAAAAGGCTCCATGAGAATGTCTTATCTATGTGTGCGATATGAAAATACAATTTTCAGAAGGTTAAAAAAGATTACTTGAAAAAACAAGCAAAAAATCAAAAGATTCCTGTGTCAAAGAGTTTATTCAATTCACTAATTAAAGAACTAGTAACTGTTTGGAAGCCTGACCACAGAGTATTTGAGAAATAAGGGATACGTACGTATGTATGTATGTATGTATGTATGTATGTACGTACGTACGATCTATTTATCTTTCATCTACTTATCTACCTATAATTATCTATCAACTGTTTATCTATGCATCATCTATCTTTTAAATATCTGTCTCTGTCATCTATCTTCTACCTATATCAATCAATTTATCATCTGTTGTTATCTATCATCTATCAACTACCCATCTGTCATCTATCTATCTATCTATCTATCTATCTATCTATCTATCTATCTATCTATCATCTATCTTCCATCCATCTGCCATCTATCTATCTATCTATCTATCTATCTATCTATCTATCTATCTATCTGTCCCGCGCCCGCTCTGTATTCCTCGCCAGCAAGAAATACACGCAGGACACTCGGATCCTTCTGCAGACAAGCTTTAATGCATTAGACTGAACAGAGACTGAGCAGAGAGTGAGCAGAGACATTGAACCAAGAAAACCATCCCTATATAAAAGGCTGACCAGCCGCCTGGGACGTATTACCCTATGAATGGCTTCAGCTCCTCAGGCAAAAATGAGCCACGGGATAGGCAGAGATCAAAGGAATGGAGATTACCCAGCGCCTGTGAAGTAATTCACACCTTGGTGTCTTCAGGCAGCATTATAATGCAGGAACCGGCTTCCTACATATCACCCTTTTTTTATTAATTAATGAAAAGGCTTTATATTATTACAAGCAAATAGGTCACCCATATGTTGAGGGATAGAGGCAGGGGTTGACCTTCCCAAAATCAAACATTAAGACTGTGTACGGGAGTCACCATCAGGCTGTCAGCTTGACCCGAAGTACTCCCGACCTGTCCTCTGCCGTTTTTCTGGGAAAGGGAAATTCTCAAGGCAGGTAACCCTTATGCAGGTCAACGTACCTCCCAGAGAAGCCTGTATAATAGGCAACTCTGTGCGATGCCTATGCTCAGCATCCCTCTTTGGGGCTGCACAAACCAGACACTCTACCCTGTGCAGTGAGCCTAGGCTCCGGGTGTGCAAGAGCTGTCTGGCCGGCGGCCTATTGCTAGTAGCCAAAAATATAAGCGCTTGGATGATCTCTTGGTTTGAGCCCTGGAGCTTACATGCCAGCCAAAGAAGTAACAGCATTTCGCAGGCGGCTGCATCAAACAATTATACCCACCCCTTTTCTCATAGACCAGCCAAAAATAACAGCAATCTGTAAACGGCTGCATCGAACAAACACCTCCACCCCTTTTCCGCCAAGGGCAGGAGTTAATCTGGATAACAATAGCGGCTCTCAACTCCCGGGGGTAGAGGGTGGAGTTTCGACTTTTGAAGGTCTGTAGAGGCTCTTTAGGTTGAATCTTTCTGGGATCCATAGGGGATTCTCTTCATCCTGTGAGAAAACACAATATCGCTCCCCTGGATCTTATGAGAATAGGATCCGGGCCTTTCCAAAAATCAGTTAAGATATCTTTCCATTTTACCATTTCCTTTTGGCCTTTTAGTTTTTGAGGTGAGACGCTTGGCCTCGGTATGGCCCCCAGCGTTAATGTAAATGAGGCTTTAAAGCCCCAGGCATTCCAGGCCTTTAAGAAGTGTTGAATAGCAGGCATGGCCTTTTCCCCTATCAAAGACTGGGAAAGCCATCTGTAATTTTCTTCGCTCCTCTGATGGTAAGAAGGAGTCGGTTCCAAATAGTGGGGGTGCTGATGGAAGCACACCCGCTGGCATTTTTGGCCGTGCTGCTTCTTTCTCTAGCTCTGCTTCCTTGTTAGAGTCTAAAATCTCAGAGTCTGAGCTGCTCAGCTCCAAGGCTTCCAGTTTCGTTGCAGGGCAGAGGCTAGGTTCCTCATCTCTCCTAAATTTACCGGGGTGTGACCGGTTATTCCCCATTCTTTCTCTCTCCTTTTCTGTCTCTCTCTCATCCAGCTGAGCTGTTCCTTTTAAAACTTTATCTCTTGAGCTTTTAGAGTTATCAGAGCTATTAAGATTTAAAGCTTTATACACTCCCTTGTCAGTAGACATTCCAGGAGGTCTTTTTTTCTTATTTGTTGTTGTATACACTCCCTTGTCATTAGACACCCCGGGAGGTCCTTTTTTCTTATACGTTGTAGTTTCTCTTCTTACATACACTCCCATGTCACTAGACATCCCGGGAGGTCCTTTTTTCTTATATTGTATTGTTAGGCGCGCCCCATCTCTCATCACATTCGGTTTTTGATATGTAATTCTGGACTTCTTTAAGATTGTTTTAACAGTGAGAAAAGTCAAAATAGCTCCTAGTAAAAGCATAGAAGCCTCTATATTAACCTCCCAAAATAGCAACATTCCCAAGCCAAAGTCCAGAAAAATCATACCTCTCCGAATTTCTCTCATTACATTCGGTTTCTGATATGTAATTTTGGACTTCTTTAAGATCGTCCCAAGCCAAAGTCCAGAAAAATCATACCTCTCCGAATTTACCATCCTGCAGTTCTGAATCCGCCTTGTAGCCAAGGGGTCTCCGTGGTGCTGGAGATGTTAAGCGTCCCGGGTTTCGGCACCATATGTCCCGCGCCCGCTCTGTATTCCTCGCCAGCAAGAAATACACGCAGGACACTCGGATCCTTCTGCAGACAAGCTTTAATGCATTAGACTGAACAGAGACTGAGCAGAGAGTGAGCAGAGACATTGAACCAAGAAAACCATCCCTATATAAAAGGCTGACCAGCCGCCTGGGACGTATTACCCTATGAATGGCTTCAGCTCCTCAGGCAAAAATGAGCCACGGGATAGGCAGAGATCAAAGGAATGGAGATTACCCAGCGCCTGTGAAGTAATTCACACCTTGGTGTCTTCAGGCAGCATTATAATGCAGGAACCGGCTTCCTACATCTATCTATCTATCTATCTATCTATCTATCTATCTATCTATCTATCTATCTATCTATCTATCTATCTGGGGTAAGCCAGATAGAAACTCACAGACAGTCTGTAAGTTCTTTAGACTGAGGTTACCTGCATCTCAGGTGAATAATGTTTGGAGTTTATTTTTGCCCCTTGAGAGTTATCGTAGAACAGCCTAGGAACTTGAAAGCCAGGCCCAGCAGCATAGGGGAAGAGCATCCAGTAACCTCATTCACCCCCAAACACACATACAATGGCCCCATCTTTTCAGTCTGGACCCTTCCAGATGCATATCTACAAGGAGCCTTCTCCTCAGCCCATACCTAGGAGAAGTCATGTCCTCACTTCATTTCATCTTTTCACTTAGCACCTGGGGCAGGGTTAGTGACATTAGGAGGATGGCTAAAACAACAGTTGGCACTTTGCTTTCTGCCTGTAAGGAGAGAGTGGACATTTGGAAGGCCCTTGGCAGTTCCTCCAAGCTTTCTACCCCAGGTGCTCTACTTAGCATCTTCATGGGCTATTACAAAGTCCCAGCATGTTCTTTAGTTCAGTCTAAGCCACACCCCTTAGACTGACTCCCATGATATAAATCCTTTGCTCAGACACATGCCTGTGGCCTGTGCTGTTTTTGTAATGCTAAAAACAGCCTTTGAAACTTGACCTGCATGTGACAGATAGCAGAGGCAGGGTGGCTTTTGATACATTTGCAAAGGGCCTAGTTGTGAACCAGGCGACCTCTGACTGTGAATATCCTCATAGCCACAGGAAGATTTTGCTCTTTGGTGACTTCATTCATTTATAGTCCAGCCCATAATACTTTTGGCAAATGTGAAGAAACAGTTGATGCTGCTCCTGACACATCCCATGTGAGAGGAAGGGCCATCTGCAGGAACTACAGACCTTTCTGAGACTGTGTGTGATTCTTCAGTCTGGATAGCCACTTGGGCCTTAGATTCCTTTCTGTTGTCTGTAGCCTCCATGCTGCTCTGGTTCTCAGGACTTTGCATGGGTTCTGTGCTCTTGTGCTGTGCCTGCACTATTGTTGGTCCCTCCATGGGCCAGCCTACAGTCCGTTTGCTTGAGCCCAGGCACCACACTGCAGCTGCAGGTAGCAGTCTGTGTAGCCTGTCCCACCAGCAGCTCCCAAATAACCATACAGAGACTGAATGTTAATTTTAAATGTTTGGTTGATAGTTCAGGCTTGTTACTAGCTAACTCTTATATTTTAAATTAACCCATATTTCCTATCTACCCTCTGCCACGTGGTGATATCTTCTTTCAACACAACACATTTATCTTGCTTCTCTCTGTGTCTGCTCGTGATTTCTTGGACTCCACCCTTCTTCCCAGTGGCCTCTGTGTCTGGCTGAATCACCTATACCTCCTGCCTAGCTACTGGCCAGTCAGCTCTTTATTAAAACAATCAGAAGGAGCCTTGGCAAAGACACAGCTTCACTCTGTACAGAAAAATTATTCCATAACAGGATTCTCTGTTGTTGGGATTTGGTCTCAGGTCACCTCAGCTTGTCATTGAACCTCAGAGAGCAAGCACAGATTAAATATTAAAAAGAGGAAGAAATGCACAACCATGAGAGGATATATGTCTACACAGGTCTTCAGTGAATGGCAAAACTCTGTGACTTTATGTATAAACTCAACTGGAAGCAATGTCAGAAATCTAAATCCAAGGCTTTTCACAACAATGAGACTTGGGTCAAAGGACTATCCTGTTTGTCCCATGAGATGTCCTTTGTTTGCTTTGATCTGGATCCTGTGAGAGGGTCTTTCTGAGTAGACTCATTTAGTGTGGTGATTTTGGCAACAGATCAAGCCTCCTAGCTTGAGCCTCTGACCAGCCATTTCCCCTACTGGCCAATCAAGACTTCCTGTCTGGCCATCCTGTATCATTCCCATAAATTCCCATCTTTTAGAAACTAATTACAGAGTGACATTTCTTGAGGATGTTTTATGTGCAGAACTTTCCCAATTCATCACCTCATTTAATCTTTTCACCTATGCTTGGGAGTAGATGGGATTGATTCCAATTCACACTTGAGGAAAATAGACTCAGGAATGTAAATAAACTCATTCCAGGCTCTTACTGCACCTTAGGATACATGGGTCATGGGTCCATGTTTGTAGGAGACAAACCTAGTGTCCAGAGGCTATTTCTCCATTCACAACTCCATCACCATATCCTCTCTGGCATCTTTTCTTTGGCTACCTCAGCTGGAAGCTCATTCCTCTCTTTATTCACAGCTCTGAGTACTTTGTCTCAAGCCCTCTTCTACCACTCCATGTCTGTCTGTTTCCTAGCTATTCGCACGTATTTCTGCCAATAGGAAGGACCCTTGTCTAAAGCTCTCTGTTCCTGCTTCAAAAAGAACAATGCCTCCATTATAGAAAAGATTCCATGTTATTTATTTCTGTCGAACAAAGGGAATTTGCTTCCAGTCCTTGGGGGCTGAGCCTTCACCTCTTCTGTGTGTGTCTCACTCAGTGTGGTGCAATCAAGGTCAAGAAACTGATTGGCTGATCAGAGACTCCAGCTACCTCCTGAGAATGCCTTCCTGGATTTTATGCTTCTGACATGTACAAACCTTTCTTTCTTGGGGGCTGGGGAGTTGGTTATGATGATAGTTATTCCATGTATAAACACAGAGGGTGAGAATTTTCCCTTTCATAGGGTTGGAACTACCCAGTGGAAAGAAAACCAAGTGCTGTCAGCATCTATAAGTTCTCAGCAATGGCCCCAACTAAGCTCCCATGTATCTGAGTTCCATTGTTCCACATGGAAACTCCTATGACCCAAAAGGTCTTTCTATAGGCTCTTGCTGTGCCTTGTAAGTTCCCCCAGGGTGTGTATTTGTATGAGTCCCCCAGGGTATGTATATGTATATGTGAGTCCCTTGTGCATGTATATGTATGTGTGAGTCCCCAGGGTGTGTATACATATGTGTTAGTTCCCCAGGGTGTATATGTGCATGTGTGAGTTCCCCAGGGTATGTATATGCATGTGTGAGTTCCCCAGGATGTATATATGTATATGTATGTGTGAGTCCCCGAATGTATATACATATGTGTGAGTTTCCCAGGGTGTGTATATGTATATGTATATGTATATGTATATGTATATGTATATGTATATGTATATGCATATGTGAGTCCCCTGGGTGTGTATATGTATGTGTGATTTCTCCAGGGTGTGTATATGCATGTGTGAGTTCCCCAGGATGTATATATGTATATGTATGTGTGAGTTTCCCAGGGTGTATATACATATATGTATGTGTATATGTATATGTATATGTGAGTCCCCAGGATGTGTATACATATGTGTGAGTTCCCCAGGATGTGTATACATATGTGTGAGTTCCCCAGGGTGTGTATACATATGTGTGAGTTTCCCAGGGTGTGTATATGTATATGTATGTGTGAGTCCCCAGGGTGTATATATACATATGTGAGTCCATATATATATATATATATATATATATATATATATATTTTTTTTTTTTTTTTAAATAGAGAAGACAGCTATAATATCCAGGAAGAAACAGGTTAAAATCTTCCTAATGGGGCCCCCGAAGAGTGATCAGCAGAGTCCTTAAGGACATGCAGGGAGAAGAGAGGGAGTGGTGTGCTGGTTCTTGGTAACACAGACAGGGCTTTTCACCCCCAATGCCTGGCCTTCTCCTCCCAGGTCTCTTGGCCAAGTTGGGCCCTTTCTTCACCACATCAACCCAGAGGACCCCACCTGGCCCCTGATTTCAAGCATGCCAAGGTGTCTGTCTTTCTTTCCTCTCACTCTAGGCCTTTCTGACCCTTGTACCCCCCAGAAATGTGGAGTTCCTCAGGGCGGGCTCTTGGAGACCAGCTAATCTGCTAATGTGATAATGTGGATGAATGTGCTTTTCCCAACCCAGAATAACACAGTTGTTAGTTTCTTTTTTACTCAGATACAGACAAGCAGGGAGGTTGTAGAAACAGGGCCAAACCTAGCAGATAGCATCGGGCCCCGTGGTTTAAGCTTCTTGTTATTGTTTTTGTGTAGCAAGAAGCACAGAGTCAGCCAACAAAATAAAACAGACCCTGCTTTGAAAGTTCAGGTCCAATTCATAATTCATTGTAGGTCTGAGGGAATTTTTCCTCCTGGTTGGATTGTTACATAATGAGGCCTTGAACACTGTGTGACATGGTTTTGTTTGAGAGATGATTTGTGCAAATAAGAAAAAAAGTAAAAAATACTGCTTTTTCCCCAGCCCCCAGCTGTGTAGACAAGAGGCCCATTTCTCCGACTGACAGCATATAAGCAAGGGCAAGGCTCTCAGATCCCCCAATTCTCATGTATCCCCTCATCATCACACTGCTACAGTCTAGGTCTGTATGTAGGTCTTTATGGATGGTAAGCTCGCTCATGTACAGTGAGCTGTCTTAGCTGTGGTTTCTCTCTTGTCCCAGAGCTTCTCAGATGGGAGACATTCTGGAAGCTCTCTTGGCTCCTTTCCTAGTCACCTAAGCCTTTTCTGCTTCCTTCTCTCCTCACTCTCTTCTGAGATCCAGAAGGCCCCTGACTAAGAGGATTATCTCACTTCCTCAGTGACAGGGGAGGCAGAAGAGCCCAGCCTTGGGAGAAACCCATCTCTGGTCAGCCCTGCTTCCAGCAGCCTTGGTATTGACTGCCATTCTCTGTATGAAAACAGGGAAATTCCTTCTTTGCTTAATGGGGAGGCTTGACAAAAAAGATGAACACCTTGTAAGTCTCCGTTTTAGATCCGTGATGGACATCATTGATTATAATATTCCTCCTTGTCCCCAAGTTGGGCTGCATGGCAGCAGACATGATCAGACTTTTTGGAGTTTGCATGGAGAGCAAGACACCCCTGTCATTCTGCTTCAGAGACACCTGTTTCCCCACACAGGGATGGAATGATGGGTGGGGGGCAGATGTTTGTAGCAGCCCACAGCTAATGAGGCACAGAATTGGGGATACAGTAGAAACAAAATTCTGTTTTCTTAACAGTCAAGTGCTCTGAGCTTTAAGGGAAAGAAACCCGGCTTGTCTCTTTTGAACAAGGGTATGATGTGTCTGTTTTCTCTGTGGAGCAGGATAGAGTGTAAGAAACCAACTGCCCTTACGGTGGCCACTGGCATACTTCTTGTAGGTAAAGTCATGCACTGTGGTGACTCTGGCTGCCAGTGGGTCTTGGTGGAGGAGGTCTTGGAGCCAGAGGCAGGGGACTGGCAGATTTAACTGGGGGTATCCAGTTCCTCAACAGCCTTAGCAGCACAGAGTTGATACTCAGAAGAGTTCTGATTCTCCGTGTCTGCCGCTGGTATTTAGACACTGCTGGAATGTCCTGGCAGAACTGTCTGTCCAAATCCATTCAAAATTGATTTTTTTTTGTTTGTGTCTTTGATGGGGGAATTTTATCTGGGGTCCCGGTAGCTCCCCAAGTCAGCCAAACATTTTCATATCCCTTACTTAACCTGCTAACTCTCTTTCTGTGAGTCTGGACCTCTGTGCTTCTTCTTAAGCCAGTTCAAAAGATCCAGACCTGTAGAGATCCTGCACTGCAGCCTGGAGAGCCCAGATGCTGTGGTTTTATGTGACAGTCTCTCCCCAGGGTCAACACAGCCTAGTGTAGAAACACTGGATTCACAGCCAGCATCTCCAGTTCTAATACAGTGTCAGGAAATTGGTAAGAATGTCTGACCAGTACAGAGAGAAAGGGGTACCTGGGAAAGGGAAAGGGAAAGCGGAGATCAGAACAAACATACCTTTGTTTGTTGGATTTATTTTTATTTCTTGTGACAGAGTCTCTTCATAGCTCAGTCTGGTCTGAAATTGGTTATGTTCCCAGGTTGGTCTGACAATATTCCTGTGAGCACTCCATGTGCAGGTTCTCTTGCAGCATTTCCTGTGAGCCCACATCCTCCATTCCAAGTACTTTCCACTTTCCTGCAGGGCTGCTCCATGAGGGCAGGGTGCATGCCACTTACACATGCCACTTGTTCTGTTAGTTTTGGTGCTGGGGGTGAGGAGAAGACTGCATCCTAGAGGCAGGCAGCAGAGATAAGTGATAAGCTAACAAAAATGAAGACATGGACAATACAGTGGGTGGGTGCAACATGCAGGGGTTGTTCCAAGAAGTGAGATACACTGATCTCTGGGCTCCACAGGTTCGAGTTAGGGTGCTTAGGGTGCTCTCTCTCTCTCTCTCTCTCTCTCTCTCTCTCTCTCTCTCTCTCTCTGTACTGCGTACACATGCCACAGTATGCATATGGAGGTCAAAAGACAGCCGATCTTGGGTCTTCAGATTGGCTGCACATATCTCTATCCATTGGGCTTTCTTGCCAGATCGCCACCTTAATTTTTGAGACACCATCTCTCTCTTGGACCCAGATCACTGATTTGGAGGGACTAGTTGTCCACAAGCTTCAGTGAGCTTTTTTGTCACTGCCTTTCCAGCACTGAGATTGGATACACACTGCTACACCTGGCTTTTTAAGTGAGTCCTAGGGATTGGAACTCATGCTTTTGTGCTAAGTATTTTACTGACTGAGCCCTTTAATCAAGCAAACTCTCAAATGAAGCAAGTTCATTTCTCTTGCCTTGACACACCTGCCCTCATAAGGACCGAATAAAAATACATTATCCTGGTTTTCTTTAACAATGCAACAACGGAGACCCTCAGCAAGTCCTTCTGCCTCCAGCGTGGCTTTGAACTTCTTCAGATCTAATGCTGTATCACAGATTCTGCCCCTTCCTGTATATGGTGTGTGGACTACTGGGTGTCCCCTGAGGTCTGAGAAGGACCCAAGGTCACTTTCTTGGGATTCAGGAATGAGGAGTCTCCCCTGGGAAGTGCCTTGAGCTCCCTGCAGTGAAGCAGGTCTGATCTGTCTGCATGAACTGTGAGATCTACCTTTTTTTTTTTGGTATGATTTATATACCATAGAATGCATCTGTTTACAAGGTAAGTTTCAGTGATTTATTATTTTTTTAGTGTGTTTGAGGCATTTTATATCTGTCATCACTATGATTTTAGAACAGATTTATCACTCCCAAAGAAAAGCCATCTCTCCTCTGGTCTCTCTTCATCCCCTGTTTCTATTGTTGTGAAGAGACACCATGACCACAGAAACTCTTATAAAGAGAAACATTTAGTTGTGGTGGCTCCCTTACAGTTCAGAGGTTCAGTCCATTACCATTATGGTGGGGAACATGGCAACTCGTAGGCACACAGGGTGCTGGCTACATCTTGATCAGGAGGTGGTAAGAAATGGATTGTGACACTAAGTGAAGCTTAAGCAAAAGAGACCTCAAAACCTGCCCCACAGTGACACACTTTCTTCAACAAGGCCACACCTCCCAGTAGTGTCACTCCCTATGAGTTTATGGATGTAGGCAGATTTTTCTGTCCCGCCAGCCACTCCCCAAACAACTACACAGAGACTTAATATTAACTATAAATGCTCGGCTGACAGCTTAAGCTTGTTTTAACCAGTTCTTATAACTTAAATTCACCCATTTCTGTTTATCTATGTGCTGCCTGGGGGCTCATTTACTTCATGCACATACTTCCTATCTTTCTTGCTCTGCATTTCATGGTGTCTCCTGGCAATTCCTTAGGCTCCACCCTTCTGACCATCATCCTCCCACCCAATCTCTTCCTGCCCAACTCTAGGTCAGTCAGCTCTTTATTAACCAATGAGAGTTATACATTTTGACAGTATACAAAGATTGTTCCAGAGCATATGGGGGCCAATTACATTCAAACTACCACATCCCCCTCCTCCATCTGCAGCCAATGTCTCATTTTGTAGGTATTCCACTGAGTGGAATCACGCAGTAGAGGGTTTTTGATGATATGGGTCTGCTAACTTGGTCAATGCTTTGAGAGCTATCCATGTTATAACATGGTTTTGGAAAATATGAATATGTAATGTGGATATGTGCCTGTGAGAGCAGGTGCCCAGGGAGACTAGAAGAGAGTGTATCAGATCCCCTGGAGTAGTAATTACAGGCTCTTGCAAGCCTTTTGAGATAGGTGCTGGGGACTGAACTTGGGTCCTTTGTGAGAGCAGCATGCACTCTTAACCCTTGAGCTGCTTCTCTAGTCCAGGACTTCTTTTCTTCATGACACAAACTAGACATATCTGGGAAGAGGGAATGTCACTTGGGGAATTGCCTCCATCAGTTTGGCCTGTGGACATTTATGTGGGACATTTCTTGATAAACGGGAAGAACTTAGCCCACTATGGGTGGTGCCACCCCTGGGCAGGTGGTCCCGGATTATATCAGAAAGGTATCTGAACAAGCCATGAAGAGCAAGTTAGTAAGCAGTGTCTTCCACAGCCTCTGCTTCAGTTCTTGCTTCCAGGTTCCTGCCTTGACTTCCCTGGATGGTAGAGTGTCACTTGTAAGTCAAATAAACTCTTTCCTCTCCTGTTGCTTTTGGTCATTGTTTTACCACAGCCACAGAGAAGCAAACCAGACACTTGTTATGGCAGAATGATATATTTTTTGAATGATTGGTACATTTTATTTATTCTTTATTCGTGGAGGGACATTTGAGTTATTTCTGCATTTTGGGTTCTTAAGCACAATGCTGCTCTGATCACTTGCCAGCTTGTTTTTGAGAATGTGGTTTCATTTTTCTTGGTTGTACACAGAGGGCTGCAGCTGCCAGGTCATTCTGAGGAGTTGCCAATCTGTTTTCACAGCTGCTACAGCACTTTGCACACTACGAGCTGCAGGTGATGGCTCCAGTTTCTCCAAGGCCTTACTGCCTCTTGCTGTCATCTTTTGGATTAAAGCTATTGCAGAGGTTGTAACATATATTTTATGGTTTTGATTTGTGTTTCTCTAATAAGCGGTGACATTGAGTATCTTTTTGTGTGTTGATCGACAGACCACTTGTATGTCTTCTTGTGGTGCTGTGGATCAAAGCCAGGGCTTTCTAGGTTATTGCAACCTAGGTTTAAGATCATGGTGACTTAACCTGTCATCTTGGCTGGTTCAGAGCAGTGACAGAAGAGCCTACCTGGGATTCATATCCCAAGTAATACAACCAGTGCATGCAAAGGTACTTAGTGCCATTGTTGCTTAAGGAAATACAAGTAAAACATGTCATTCCAAGTCCCTTTCCCCTGACCTCCCCCTAGCCAGCACTCAGGAGGCAGGCAGATCTTTGTGAGTTCAAGGCCAACCTTGTCTACAAAGCAAGTTCCAGGATATCCAGGGCTACATAGTAAGACCCTGACTCAAATAAACAAAACCCAGAAAAGTGTTCTGTTTTCTTATCATTTATTTGCTAATATTTTCTCCCATTCTGTGAGCTATTTTTTTTTTTTTAGCCTCTTGAGAGTTGACTCTGCTTTGCTATTGGCATTTCTGGGCTTTAGCTTGTCATCTAGTCCCTGGTACTTCTGAAACTCAACATTAGAAAAGGGAGCCAGTGTTTATCAGGTAACATTCACATATCACCCTTGTTGATCTCCACGGTAGGCCAGTGGTATATATTATTGGTCCTATTTTCAGGTGTGAAACTGAAGCTCCAAATTATAAAGATGTCTTAGCCACTCTCCCCTCCATGGAATAAGACAGGAGATTTAAACCACATCTTATGATCTAAAATCTACATTCTGTTTCCTATAGCTGGTAGAACTCTTTCCGGCACAATGAGTTGACAGCAAATCTATCACATTTATAAAAACAAAATACTTTATAAAAGGGACAATTAAGGGCCTGGCCATTCACCTAACATCACCTCCATTGAAAGGCGTGGGAACTGTGTGGATCTGGGAGCCCAGCTTGGGAATGAGAAAAGTCCTGTGAGCACTCTGGGTAAGCCATTGTGTTACCGCTTCCTTTCTGTGGCTGTCAGGGCAGCCCCACACTGGTCATTATTCCTCTTGGCATTGCAGGATGGAAGCTGGCAGGATCAGGCCCTGAGGCATGCTGGGATATATATTAGTGAAGCAGATAAAGGAGCTTACAATTACCAGTGGGCCTGGGTTTCCTAGTGAGATTAGGAGGGTGGAGGCTATGGGGAGGGGAAGAGGGTCATACGTAATGTTCTGAGAGAATGGCTGCCTGGGGAAGGCCCTGGGGGCAAGTTTAACAATTTTTCTTTCTTGGAATCTGAAATAGAGGATGTATGATACAATGGAAAGGGAGGATGAAATTGTGTAGTTGCATGGAGAGGGATGCTGGGCACCAGGGCCCACTGCTTTTCATTCTCCCTCTTCTTTTGGGTGCAAAGAAACAGATATTCTAGACTTTCTGGAATCTCCCTGCTTGGTTGCACATGCCTGAGCCTTCAGAGAGGACACATCTTTCATTCCTTCTGGAGAAACTTTCCCTGGGTACAGCCACCTTTACAGTCAGGATGGTATGGATGGAGCAGTGATATGCTCCTGGTTAGAGGGATGCCTTTCAAGAGGGTGAAGGAGCTTTCTGATGCTCTCTGGACATGCCCAGGATGGTTATGTGCTAAACGCTAGGGCAAGTCTGAGGTAAAGGTCACCTTAGGCTTGGCGAGTCTGAGTCAGTTAAAAGTCTCTCATCCCTAATTCTGTCTACAGACAGTTGCTGTACACATGGTTTGGCTCAGGTAGACTTCAGACAGTGTACTCAGAGACATGCCCCCTCCATCCTACCACTGTGAAGGCATGAGAGGTTCTGTGAAGGGTAAGCAGATGGATTGTTTCAGTTCCCTGGCTGAAATCCAGAATGGAAGCAGGATGTTCTAGTCTTCAAGAAGGCCTCTGAATAGGTCCAAGTCAAACCAGAAGGGTCAGGGTTATCTCTAGGGGACCTAGGCTTTGCATGGAAAGAGCTTCCTTGAATGCATGTTCTGAACCCCATGGCATTAGTATTTGGATTTGTTGCATGTCTTGTTTACTAGGTGTATCAAGAATATAATGCTTTTGGTCTCTGTGAGACATGCCCCATCTCAGAGCTATGTCTGCAGTGCATACTGTTGTAGGGAGCTGGCTGACTTAGAGTTTTTTTGTAAACCCACCAAGCCATGCTCCTCAGCTGAGTTGCAGTTTCTCTGTGGAGCACCCATCTGGGTCTTAGGTCTAGGAGTCTCTTGGGTCTTCTGGACCCTGGATGGACACACTGTATGATTGCTCTTTCTGTTTGTTAGCTGGCAGTCATCAAGTTCTCTGCTCTGATCTGGGAGCCCCACATCTCTTATTACTATCCATGAAACAGGAACACGCTAGCTTATTAGCTTGTAAAGCTCCCACCCACGCCGCCTCATTTCACCACACGAGGATGCTCTTTTTGTGATGTGCTTGGTTAAGGAGGAAAAAAGTGGCCCCAAGGTAAGGATGCTTAGACCCTATTGAGCTGTATTATAAGGTGAATGTCACTGTCACCTAATAATACAGTTCTATCTAGCCTGGCACTATCATGGAGTAGGGAGATGATGTGACCTTCAATGGGATGGAATCCTCTAGACTATAGAGGCTTCCCAAGTGTTTTTTAGTTGGTAACTAAAACTTTTATTCTCAAATAATCTATAAAGAAGAACAATGTATGCAAAGACTATAGGGAGCTACTGTTTTAAGAGTCACTTTCAGATTAGAGAGACGATTTTTGTAGCTCAGATGTAAAGGCGCATTTGTAATTATGTTTTGTGGGCTTCCACTTGTCAGGCAACCCATGCATCCTTATTCTGGTTTAAATATAATGTATTAGACAGTTGTGCGGGGGACTGTCCTCAGGGAGCGTGGATAACCCATCGACAGACACTTCAGGAAGGCTTTACCTTAGTGAGTTTGCTCTATTTATCCCCACCTCAGGAGTTCACAGACTTGATCTGTCAGTGCAGAAGGGCCAATTCTAAGAATGCTTCATGTATTTACATATGATTGAAAAGGATAAAGAGAAGAAAGTTCGTGTGTGTGTGTGTGTGTGAGTGTGTGTGTGTGTGTGAGTGTGGTGTACATGGGTGTGCTTACCAACATGTGTAGACATTGAGTTTCTTCTTTCCCTTCTCATCATATGTTTTTGAGACAGTCTCTCATTGAACCTGGAGCTCACTGTTGGCTAGGCTGTCAGGCCAGCAGCCCTTGGGATCCATTCATCTCTACCCCCAGTTTGGGAGTTATAGACACATACCTCTGTGCCCAATTTTTTTTAACCTGGGTGCTGGGGGTCCACATGCTTGCACAGTGAGATCCTATACACTGAGCTATCTCATCTTTTCAGTCTTGAAAACTATTTTATGATATGCACACAGGTCTTCTGGGTTCTTAAAGATTCTGACATAGTGTGTCTGGCAAAGGTATTATTTCTAAATGCTCTTCTCAGAGTGGTGCTTGTGTGGCTTTGCAAACTTCTCTTGAACTTCTTCCTTCTTTTACCTTGAGATGGGGAATGATTTGGCCCAGACTGGCCTGGAACTCACCATGTAGCTGAGGATGACCTTGGACTTTGGATTCTCCTGCCTCTACCTCCTGAGTGCTAGGTTACATGCATACACTGCTACACTTGGTTTCTGTAGTACTGGGAATTAAACCCAGGCCTTTGTGCATGTTAGGCTACACCTCTCGCACCATTATGTGCATCTTATTCTACTGAGATTTATTTAAATATGATCTTCCCATCTTTCTCTGGATGGGGTATTACACTGCTGAGTATATTTCCACAAAATGTTCCCCTGTTCCCTCTCTTCCCCATGGTTATGTCTAACTTGCCTGTGGGCAAGTGTCCTCCTGGCTCAATCCCAGCCTCAACACCTATTGTGTACACCACTTCTGTAATATGAATAAACCCAGAGACAGATATTGGGGTTCTAGTGGGTGGTCAGATAAGAAAAGCAGCCAGCCACTAGCTCTTACCTCTACCTCAGACTGCAAGGGTGATCCTGGCTCCACAAGTCCTCAGAGTGCAATACTCTATCCACGAATCCTCAGAGACAGTCGCTTTCCCTATCTGAAACTAAATCTTTTTTTTTATTTAATCATTTTTTATTTGAATTCTGAAACTAAATCTTGACATGAGATCCTTTGCTTCTTCCTTTTATATCCCCCTATTGCTGGGATTAAAGGTGTGTGACCCGAATGATGAGATACTTTTGTGTGAGTTGTTTGTCTTTAGGACTGGATCAATGTTATGTAGTTTAGCATGGCCTTGAACTAACAGAGATCCATCTGACTGTCTCCTGAGTCCTGGGATTAAAGATGTGTGCCACCACTGCCTGACCTCTATGGCTTGTGGCTAATTTTGCATTCTGAACCCTCAGGCAAGCTTTATTGAATCCTAAATAATGTATCATCACAACTTCCACTGGTCAAGGTTGCAGAGCAAAATCCTGTGTTCATACTGTTTAGGGAGCCTCAGTGTTAGTCCTGTGCTGGGTGGAAGGAATCTTACTTTCCTCCTGAGTCATCTCTCAGCAATTCTTTTTAAATTCTGTAGGGTATCTCACCCATTCCTGGAAGTCATTGGATGCTTAGAGCTAAGTGAAATGACTAAACAGGTATGAACTCCCACCATCCAGCTCTGTTCCGTATTCCTGAGTTTCCACCAGAAGAACCCATTGGTCCTGTCTCAGACTGGCCTAATGCTCAGAGGCAGGTGTATCCCTGGGGCTCGCTGGACGGTCAGCCTAGCCTATTGGACAATTTCCAGGTTGGGGGAGACCCTGTCGCCAAATAAAAACTAGGTGGATGGTGCCTGACATGTGAGGTTGCTCTCTGTCCTGTACCCCCCAACCCTGAGTTCTTTAGCCAGATGTTTCTTGCAGATACTACCTCCTGGCCCTAGCCATGCCTGAAACTGGGAGAGGATGTTTTGAAGGCGTCATTGGAGTCTGCTGCTGGCTGCATGCAGTACAGGGGCAATGAGTTTCTGGCAGCAGGGGGCCCTATCTTGTGGAATGGATACTGCCTTCCCCCACATCAGGCCTACTCCCTGACAGCTTCCTCCCATTATACTGCCCCGCGTGGGGAGCTCACCCCCACCCAAAACACAACCCTCTCAGGAGTTCTGGGCGTTTCAGACCTTGGGAATCAGCTGGTTAGCTGTGTTTATTAGAGGGCCTTTGTTTTCTTCTTTGAAGACAGGAAGCTCATTAGCAACAAGCTAGAACAATCAACCTTTAACCCAGGCTTTAAAATGTCCCCTGAGGAGTGAGGGGGAGGGCTTGGTTGGGCATAGCCAAATCAGTTGCCAAGATGCCCAATCAGGACCTAGGCAGGCCACATTCCTGAGATTTTGAGGTTCCCCTGGGGTGTCTGCTTTCCGTCTGTGATCTATCTCACAGTTAGAAATATCAGGAAAAGCTGGGACAAAGTATAATGTGGTAATTAGTGACAATAGCCCTAGAGTCCAGTGATTGGTTCTATGTTATAGTCCAGTCACTTACTAAATGTGGCCTTGGGTAAGTTATTTAACCCTAGATTCCTTATCTTTAAAACAGGGATACATAGTAAAAATACCCTTCAAGACATGATGGTGAGGTGTAAGTGATCTCTATCTGTGTTATTTATAGAAGAATTCATTAATTCTCTGACTCACCCCCTTGCTGTGTGAGATGTGTGAATGAACAAGTCAATGACTTGATTTTGAGGAGGTAACTACTCAGTGAGACAGGCGAAATGTGTGTGTCATTATAAGATTTATAAATGTATGTGTCATTATAAGATTTATAAAATGTATGTGGCATTAAAAGATTTATAAATATATGTGTCATCATAAGATTTGTAAAATGCACACCCCAAGCTTTGGGAGCATGCTGAGGAGAAAGGGTGTGGGTCCAGTGCTAGTGGTGGTTCTGGTATGACAGTAGAGTGTATTAGGATTCAGTCACAGCATAAGGTCATAAGGTGGTAGTAATGGTGCTGCTGAGCATGTGATGGTGTGATGTCATAGTTGCAGTAACAGTCACTATAGTGAGGACATGGTGATGGTGTGATGTCATAGTTACAGTGACAGTCACTACAGTAAGGACATGGTGATGGTGTGGTGTCATAGTTGCAGTGACAGTCGCTATAGTGAGGACATGGTGGTGTGTGATGTCATAGTTGCAGTAACAGTCGCTATAGTAAGGACATAGTGATGGTGTGATGTCATAGTTACAGTGACAGTCACTACAGTAAGGACATGGTGATGGTGTGGTGTCATAGTTGCAGTGACAGTTGTTAGAGTGAGGACATGGTGGTGTGTGATGTCATAGTTGCAGTGACAGTCGCTATAGTGAGGACATGGTGCTGGTTTGATGTCATAGTTGCAGTAACAGTCGCTAGAGTAAGGACATGGTGCTGGTGTGATGTCATAGTTGCAGTGACAGTCGCTATAGTGAGGACATGGTGCTGGTTTGATGTCATAGTTGCAGTAACAGTCGCTATAGTAAGGACATAGTGATGGTGTGATGTGGTGGTGGTGGCTTGTGTAAAGATGGAAATAATGATGTCGCTGATAGTGGTTGGGATTTCAAACAAGGTGTCAGTCATTAGAATAGTGGTCAAGGTGGTGGTGACAGAAGTGTTAATGCTTTGGGTAGTAGAGCTAGGAGGGTGACAGTGGGTGGTGGAGTGACACCAATGACTTGAAATGAGGATAATGGTGGGTAGAGGTGATGTTGACTTGCCATGAGAACGGTGGTGACAATGGTGCTATTGTGATGACTATGTGGTGGGGGTGATGGTGCAGGGGCTCTGTGATGGTTACTGCTGATCATCAGCTTGACTGGACTTGGAATTGCCTAAGAGATACACCTTCCAGCGTGTCTCTTCAGGGTGTTTCCAGGGAAGTTCCACCTAGGTGGGGAGAACCACCCTACATGTGGAAAGCACCATTCCATTTGGTCCTAGACTGGATTAAAACGGAAAGTGACCTGAGCACCAACATTCAGCCCTCATTGCTTCTGATTGCAGAAACTGTGACCAGCCGCCTCATGCCCCCAGGGCTGTTCCTTGCCCACCACACAGTGGGCATTCTTCACTGTCAACCTGACTGCATTTAGAATGACCTGGGAGACTGGGGTCCACCAATGGTTGTGTCTGTGAAAGTGTCACAGAGAATAAATTGAGGGGGAAAGAGCCACCGAGAGAGAGAGAGAAAGAGAGAGAGAGAGAGAGAGAGAGAGAGAGAGAGAGAGAGAGTTAGCCTTCTGTCTTTTTTCAGCTCTTTTGAGGTGTGAGCAGACAGCTTCATGCTCCTTCAACCCACCCTGGCCTAAGCTGACTTATCTCCGTGTCTTCCCTGCCACAAATCGTGAGCCCAAATAACTTTTCTCCCTTTACTTGCTTCCTGTCAGATATTTGTTCATGGAAATGAGAAAAATAACCAGCGCACCACGCTACCCGCATCTCACTTTTCCTTCTTTGAAATGGCGTGTGCATAGCACTCACCCAGAATATGCTGCTTGTGCTGGGCCCATGACAACGCTGGTAGCTCCAAACACGCTGGCTCTAGGGAAACAGATGATGTCTTTAAACAGAGTGCCAAGAGACCCTCAGGAAGAGATTTTGTCTGTCAAAGTCAAGGACTGTACTGTGCAGAAGCAGAAAAGAGACTTTCTAAGTGGTGCTGATACAGTAATGAGAGGACTTGTCCTGGAGGCACAGAAATGACAACACAAAGCATAAAGGCCCAGGTAAGAGCTTGTTCTATCATTCATTCATTCATTCCTGAGACTTTAACTTGGAGCCTTTTTCATGCCACACACACTCTGACCACTGAGCTCTATTCCCAGTATTGTTTTGTTTGTTTGTTTTACCAGGTCTCATGTAGCTTTGGCTGGCCTTAAACATACTATGTCACCGAGGATGACCTTGAATTCCTGATCCTTTTGCTTCTACCTCTTAAGTACGGAGATTACAGGCCTGCACCACCATGCTTGGAGGGGAGCAGGGTCTCAGACAAAAGTTTTCATCAGAAAGAACAGACATTAATGAAACAGGAGCAGAAAGCTACTTTGGAAAACACAGTCAGCCCTCTGCAGAAATTGCAGCAGGTATTTTACTGGGGTGCTAATCCTAAGGGTGTCAGTACTGGGGTGCTAATCCTAAGGGTAACAGTTTCTTTCTCTTTTCTGGTGGGTCAATGGGATTTCCCCATGTCAATGGATAGATAGCTTATCCCTAGCAACATCCTGGGCATTATCTTATCTTGTGCCTGGTGGGGTTTCTCCTATGAGGAGGCAAGGAAATGAGGGACACAATTGACATACTGATAACAAATGGACTCTTGAAACTTCTGTGGGTTAAGGGCATGGCAGCCTATGGCAGCCTGTGACAGCCTGTGCCCTTTGTCCCCAGAAGTATCCCTATTGACTGTTTTAGCATCATGTAAGTAGATAGCAATTTTCAAATGTCCTGCTCACTGGGATGCGACATCCATTTGTTTATTGGTTTATTACATTTTATGCCTATGGTACTTTGAAGGAGCACTGTTAGGGAAGGTGGAGAAAGAGAGAAGGGGATACATGAACAGGGTAGCCAACATGATGGTTTTATTCAACTTATTATACTGTATTACCAGAGGGGAAGGGGCGTTCTTATCATAACTCTACAGGGAGTGGCGGGAAACAGAACTGAGAGCTGAAAACCTAGCTTGCCTGCTGCCATACTTTCTCTGTCTTTCTTCACACCTAGGAAAGCCTCCTTGTTATCTGGGAGCAGCTGGTTATCAGCTGATACTTTGGTAGGATTGACTGTGATAGTACCATGAAGTCAGCCGAGTTCCCAGCTAGGAGGGAAGCAGGCATGGGTCAGCTGCTTTCTCCATATGCTGCCGCCTGCTGGGCTTGGCCAGCAAACAAATCTTGGTAATGAATGTGGAGGTCCAAGCTGTAATCACAACACTTGGAAGACAAAGGGAAGAAGGAGTTTGAGCCTAGCCTTGGCTACACACTACCCTGGGCTTAATGAAACCCTGAAATGAGCAAGCAAGCAATCAGGCAGGCAGGCAGGCAGGTGGGTAGGTGGGTGGACTGGCAGGCAGGCAGGCAAGCAAACTCATTTCAAGAGCTTTGAGTCTGAAATGAGAATCCATGAGGATCAGAGCAGAGAACCCCCACTTTTGAACAGATACACAATTGAGTCTATCAGAGAGCAGAAGCCTCTCTTTCCCCATAGCATCCTGCTTGTCCCCCCACTCCTCCCAAGGCACTCCTGATCCTGGAAGAATGGTTGCATTTCCTAATGTAGGGACTGGTGTGTGCTAGAGTTGCTAAGATGCTTCCTAATCCACAGTTAAAGACCACTCCCAGGGCTGCAGGGATGTCTCATAAGGTCAAAGTTCAGCTTCCAGCCTATACGTTGTCATCTTAGCTCTCACAGTACACTTCCTTCAGGTCTAGTATCCTTCATCTGGTTTTGCTGGTATCTCTCTTAGAGAAGCAGGCTTTTAAAGAGGTTTTTACTTGCTAGCTTTATTTCTCATTGATTTCTAAAACATTTGTATGTGTGTCATGCTGTATATAGTACACAAAATAAAATATGACTAAGTAAGTTGTTTCTTAGTGTTTATTCATTGCATCAGTGTCTTAGTAAGGGTTTCTATTGCAGTGAAGAGACACCATGACAATGGCAACTCATATAGGAAAACATTTAACTGAGGTGGTGGCTTACAGTTCAGAGGTTCAGTCCATTATCATCATGACGGAGAGCATGGCGGCATGCAGGCAGATATGGTGCTGGCTACATCTTGATCAGAAGGCAACAAGAAGTGAATTGACACTGGGCAGTATCTTGAGCATAGGAAACCCCAAATCCTGCCCACACAGTGACACACTTCCTCCAACAAGACCATGTCTACTCAAACAAAGCCATACCTCCTAATAGTGCCACTCCCTATGACCTTATGGGGACCAATGACATTCAAACTACCACAATCAGGTTAAGATACTACGATGGTTAATGCTAATTGTCAACTTGACAGAATCTAGAGTTGCCTGGAAGCTAGGTCCCTGAGCATGCCTATGGGAGAATGTCTTGATTACTTTAATTGTAGGAAGATTCATCTTAATTTTGGGCAGACTATTCCCCCAGAAAAGCAAGATGAACATTGGCATACATTTCTCTCTCTGTGTTTCCTCATTGTGTATGCAATGTGATCAACTCATGGGGGATGTCCTTCTGTACATATGTTTCTCTTATTGATTGATGAGTAAAACATGGATTGGCCAGTAGCCAGGCAGGAAATATAGGCAGGGCTACCAGACAAGGAGAATTCTGAGGTGAAGAGGCAAAGAGGAGCCACCAGAGAGGTGCCATGTAGTTGCCGAGGAAAAAGGGGCCTCACCAGTAATCCCAAGACCATGTGGAAATACTTAGATTACTAGAAATTGGTTAATAATTAAGTGAGAGCTAGCCATTAAGAAGCCCAAGCCATCAGCCAAACATCTTATAATTAATACAAGTATCTCTATGTTTATTTGGGGCTAAATGGCTGAGGGACCAGGTGGGACAGAATCTCCGTCTATAATCAACTGCTTTAGACTCCTGCTACCTTGATTTCTCCCACGATGATGGATAGTATCCTTGGGCTGTGAGTCAGAGGAAACCCCTTCCCTCTTAAGTTGTTTTTAATCAAAGTAAAAATAAAAGAAACCAAAGATGATGATGCTACAGTGCTATATGAACCCTAAAATTTGGAAGTTTATGAGGCTAAATACACAATTCTCATATCCAGAGCCAAGATGATTGGTCAAGAGCTGTCTTGGGCAGGAGCTCTACCCCAGGCAGTGAGTCAGTGTTCTAGTTTCCTTTTATCTTTTGTGACAATTGTTTTATTATGTTCTCTTTAAGATGGCTACAGAAGAGGAGGAGGAAAATGGAGGGTCATCTATCATCTCAATTGGCTGGGGACTGTCATTCAGGTGTGTATCCTGGGGGAACAATGAAACAGGTTGGTGAATTTTAGGCTTGTGTCTGCCACTGTTATGACACTGAACCATAGACTGCCCCACTTGAGCCCACAACTCAACCCCAGACATAACTAGGAAAGCTACATGTGTGCTTGTCCCTGACTTCAGCCCAAATTTCTTTCTTTCTTTTTTTTTTTTTAGATCTCCAGTTTATTTTATTTATTTTTTTTCAGATTTTTAAAATTTTGAATTAGGAACAGGATTGTTATACATGACAATCCCAGTTCCCTTCTCCCTCCTGTCCTCCCCTACCACCACCCCCAAATAAGACCCTACCTATCACATATCTTTTCTGCACCCCCTGGATGGTGAGGCCTTCCATAGGGTGTCATCAGAGTCTATTGTATCCTTTGGGGTAGGGCCTAGGCCCACCACCTTGTGTCTTGGCTCAGGGAGTATTCCTCTGTGTGGAATGGGCTCCCAAAGTCCACACCTATGCTAGGGATAAGTACTGAACTACTGCAGGAGGTCCCATAGATTTCTGAGGTTTCCTCACTGAAACCCATGTTCCTGGGGTCTGGATCAATCCCATGCTGGTATTCCAGCTATGAGTCTGGGGAGCAAGAGTTCCCTGATGTTCAGGTCAGCTGTTTCTGTGGGTTTCACCAGCTTGGTCTGGACCCCTTTGCTCTTCAATCATCCTTCTCTGCATCTGGATTTCAGTTCAGTGATAAGTTGTGTGTGTCGGCTTCTACTACCACCAGCTGCTGGATGAGGGCTATCAGGTGGCATATAAGTCAGTCATCAATCTCATTATCAGGAGAGGGCATTTAAGGTAGCCTCTCCTCTGTTGCTTAGATTGTTAGCTGGTGTCATCTTTGTAGATCTCCAGACATTTCCCTAGTGCCTGATATCTCTGTAAACCTAAAATGTCTCCCTCTATTACGGCATCTCCATTCTTGTTATCTTCAATTCTTCCCCTGACTCAACCTTTCTGCTCACTCATGTCCTCTGCATCCCTCCTCTTCCCCCTTCTCATTCTTCTAGCTCCCTCCCCCCTCTTCCCGTGCTCCCAATTTGCTCAGGAGATCTTGACCCTTTTCCCTTCTCCAGGGGAGCATGTATGTCTCTCTTAGGGTCCTCCTTGTTTACTAGCTTCTCTGGCAGTGTGGATTGTAGGCTGGTAATCCTTCACTCTATGTCTAAAATCCACATATGAGTGAGTACATACCATGTTTGTCTTTTTGTGATTGGGTTACCAAATTTGTTATTGAAGGTAAGCACAAGCAATTGGAGCTGTAACTGATTGATAGCATCTGTGTTTGGCATGTGTGAAACCCTGGGTACAATCCTAAGTATCAATCAACCAACTAACCCACAACAAAAATGGAATCCTGAAATTATTTGTTTTTTTATAATCACACTTATAGCTATACTTTATTATATGCATATGTAACCCTAAGAGATGTATTATTTAGTTTTACTTATTTTTGAACTATATATAGTGGTATCATAGATAGGCTTCCATTTGATTTCTCTTTACTTAGTGTTGTGTCTAAGATTATACAGGGCTATGGAGAAAGCTCCAGTTTGGCTTAGACATCGTTTGTGCTACTAAGATGAGGAAGGGATTTCAGACATCTGACTTCACACATCCTATTTTCTGGGACACAATGCCCAGGTATGTGGTGGAAGTTTGCTCTGGGTATTTCTGGGAGCATGATTGTTTTAAATGGATTCACATGTTAATCAGTCAGCTTTGAGAAAGTACAGTATGTGTCTGGTTCTCATCTGCTCAGCTGAAGGTCCAAATGGAATAAAGGGTGATTCTGCCAGCAGATAGTCTTTGGACTTGGACTGGAGCATCTCCTGCCTGCTGTTCTTCAGCCTACTGGTTCACTCTGCATTCTGGACTTGCTAGATTCCATGGTCATGTAAGCCAGTTCCTTAAAATAAAGCTTTCTATTTTTATACACATTCCATTGATCCCATTTCTCCAGGGAGCCCTGAATAATACAGTTGTGTTTGGATGGTTTCCTGACTTTTTTCTTCTGTTGTGAACTGATGTATACTTTCTTGTCTGTGTTTTGGATGCTTGTATAATGAGGCTTTTCTCTAGGAGAGCTTTTCAAAGGTCTGATGGGTGAAGAAGAAAACTCTTTGTTTGATTTACATTTCTGTGAATACTACTGTGTGGTCATCTTTCTTCTCTATAGCTTTCTTCTTCTTAGGGAAATGCTTGTTCCAAGTTTGATAAAGATTTTCTTCTACGGTTTCCACCCTTTGGCTTGTCCATGTCAGATACTTTTAGTTATAGATTTTTATTTATTTCCTTCATGAGCTATTCAACTCTTAAGTTTGTTGACAAGTTTTGTTCACTGAACTTTTGATGCTGAGGGTTTTGTTTTGTTTTTAAACTGATTTATTTTCATGTATGTGTAGGTGTGGGTGTGTGTACCTACTGGTCCCTGTATGTGCAGCATGTTCATACAGTGCTCCAAAGGCCAGAAGAGGGACTGGAACCCCTGGAGCTGAAGTGCAGGCAATTGTGAGCTGCCAAGTGTGACCTGGAAACCCAACCTTGGTCTTCTGCAAGAGCAGTACTGCAGAGTCGTCTATACTGAAATTCTTAATTCTAAAGTTGAATCCATCTTTGTAACTTGTATTTCATTTGTGAAACAGTTGATCTTAGAGATAATCTTCCATATTGACTTTAAAAATCTTAGCCTTCTCCTTCACATTTAAATTCTTTAAAAATTATGTATTTACTTATTTATGTGTGTGAGACATATATATATATATATATATGTATTCTAGATAGAGAAAGATATATCTATATCTATCTATCTATCTATCTATCTATCTATATATATATATATATAGAGAGAGAGAGAGAGAGCACTGTGTGTACATGCACCTAGAGACTGCTGGTTGACATCAGGTATCTTCCTCAGTTTCTCTCCATCTTATTTTTTGAGGCAGCATCTTCCACCAAATCTGGAGCTCATTGATTGAGGTAGACCAGCTGTGCTGCAAGCCTCAAGGATCCTCTTGTCTATTACTGTTTTTCCGGTGCTTAGATTACAGGCACATGCCTGGCTTTTAAAAAAGGTGGATGGGACACTGGATATCTAGATCTAGGTTCTCATGATTGCATATGAAGCACTTACTAACTGAACCATCTTCCTAGACTCTAGGTTGAGTTGTGATGGCTAATCTCAGTTGTCAACCTGACAAAATCTAGAACCTCCTGGGAGATATACCTTTGGGCATAACCTCCTGTGAGGGATTATCTTGATTTGGTCAATTGAGGTTGACAGATCTGCCCCTGAAGGGGGCACTATTCCCTGGACTGGGATTCTAGACTGCATAAAAAAGAGAAGTGAGCTGAGTACAAGCTTTCATTGCTCTGCTTCCTGACTCATATGTGGTTATGACCAGCCATTTCCATTTCCTGCCACACTAACTTCCCTGTCATAATGGACAGGTACTAGTATGTGATGGACTGTATTTGGGACTGTAAGCAGTGATAAGCCCATCTCTCCTAGGCTACTTTAGTCAGGATGTTTATGGCAACCACAGAAAAGTGGCAAACATAGGTGTCACTACAGCTTGACTCACAAATTAACCAAGGGACTTCATTTAATTCTAACAGAATGAAGCCAGAGAGCAATTTTGTTACCAAGATAACTGAATAAAGGAGAGCTCCTTCCTCTTGCAGGCCTAGTTGTAGACTTAGAGGGAGGAGACGATTGTTTCAAAAATCCATTGACAAGTTAAATGGCCATCATAGCATGGATCTAACCCCAGCTCTTGTGAAACTAAGGTGAGAGGACTGTGGGTTGAAGGCCAGCCTGGGAAAAAGGGGAAGATAGTCTCAACAGATTTTAAAAAATTGTCTTAACACAACTCACTTTTATTGAGTACCTACTTATTTCAGGTACTGTACCAAGTGTGATGTTGCAAAGAGACCTGGGACTCTTCCAGGAACTGTAGGTCTTGGGGCAGAAGATGTCCTAGTGATTGTTATCAGTGAACCCCTTAAACCTTTCTTATGGCTGGCTGGCATCTGAGGGCTTCTGAGCTGCTAGGGCCCAAGTAGATACAACAGGTTGGTGTTTTTTTTTTTTTTTTTTTTTTTTTTTTTTTTTTTTTTTGTGTGTGTGTGTGTGACATAACTTGTTGTAAACAATTGGGCATTCATCCTAAGTTTTATTTGGAGTCCTGGGCACAAGCATGCTCCATCCCTGGCTCACCAATCACCTGAAGGCTGCTGTGAATGGGGTCCAAAGCAGAACTGAGAATTTACTGAAGACATTATGAGATTTTTGTTGGTTTTTTGTTGGTTTTGTTTGGGACTTTCATTGCAGTTCTTGGATGCAGACTTCCTAGATGATGATGTCATAACACAATCTTCAAAGCATTGGGGGTTAATTTAAAAACATTAGTTTCACTTGATAATTGCATATCTGTGAGGTACGTGGGATGTCCGCTATATGTTACATGGTTGGATGATTAAATCAAGATAATTCACAAATCCATCAGCTTATATGCTTATTATCATTTTTCTATAGTGAAAACATTCATGGTTCATGGTTGTTTGTGCAGGTCATGAAAGCCTACTTCTGTCTGACTGAATTTTGAATTCTGGCCAACATAGCTCATTCTGGCTCATTCATTCTGCTTTCTTAGCTTCTGATAACCACTTCTGTGAATTCAACTGTTTTCTTTTTTATTGTCTCCCCTTCCCCCCACCCCCGGACATCATCTCACTGTGTATTCCTGGCTGGCCTGGAACTCATTATGTAGCTTAGGTTAGCCTTGAACTTACAGAGCTCTACTTGCCTCTGTCTTTCGAGTACTGGGATTAAAGGTGTAAGCCACCATTGCCAGACTTCTACTTTTTTGTTGCTGCAAATGAGTGAAGCCATGTGCTCTTTGTCTCTCTGTGCCTGCTTATTTCATTTAGCACAATGCCCTCCAGGTCCACCCAGGTTGCGCAATAACAGAATTTTCTTTCTGTAAAGCCCAAAGTAGTGTTCTGTTGTATATACATCCTATACTTTGTTTTTTTTTTAAATCCATCCATTGATGGAGACAGTCTGGTTTCATATCTTGGCTCCTATAAATAATGCTTCAGTGGCACATACATGTCTCTTCTGCATGCTGATTTCAATTCTGTGAGCTCGAACACTCAAAGGTGGGTGACTAGATCCTCAGGTAATTCAAGATTTACTTTTTTGAACAATTTAAGGGTTAACTTATTAATCTCATTTTAGAGAAGCAACTTTGAGAGCATGATAAGTAATAAGCCAATTACAGCCAATAAGTAATAAGAAGTTACATTAAGTCCTTTCTAGAAACAGGTCCAAGTCAAATAGTTTGAATGCATTGTCTACAGTCTCACAAGTGGCATTGCCAGGGGTTCCCTTTGGATAGATGACAAAAGGATGAAGGATACCTGAAGAGATTAACACAAGTGAGCAGAGACAACAGGTGCCAGATGGAGTTTGAACCCCATGAGTCATGTTTTATGGGGTGTGTGTGTATGTGTGTATGGTATGTACATGGTTGTATATGTGTCAAATGTATATGACTTTGTGTGTGTGGTGTGTATGTACTTGTGTGATGTGTATGTAGTTGTGTATGTGGTGTGTATATGATTGTGTGGTGTGTGTGGTGTGTATGTGGTTGTGTGCATGTGGTGTGTATAAATGATTGCCTGTTTGGTGGGTATATGTTTGTAGGGTGTGTGTGTGTGTGTGTGTGTGTGTGTGTGTGTGTGTGTGTGTGTATTTGTGGAGGGAAGAGTCTCTTACTGAACCTGGAGCCCACTGATTAAGGAGTCTAGGCCGGCCAGCTAGCTCATTGATCTACCTGTTTGCCTCCCAGCACTGATATTACAAGTAGGCTCCATGCTTAGGTCCTGGGAATCTGAGACTATGTCCTTATTCTTGCCCGGCAGATGCCTTCCTGACTGATCCACCTCCTTAGCCCAGGCCTTTCTATACCCATTACCTAAGCAGCATGACTTAGCACAAAGAGACTTGGACTTAGAAATGCATGGTTTCCCTTTGTGTCCCAACTGCCTCTGGTCACCTTGCTGTGTAAACTGTTAGCACCCTCTGGGAGACCTTAGAAACACTGGGGCAGTTTGTGGACTATCCCTTCCTTTGAATCTGCCAGTGATTTGCCTGCTGATTGAAGCTTTGCTCTTTCTCAGCCTCGGTTTCCCCCACTGTTTGGACAGCATCATTTATCCCCTTCTTCTCTGGCCTACTGTAGAGATCAAAAGACAGGCTGTCAGTGGAAAGGAATCATAAATTTAAGAGTGTACCCCAAAGGCCAAAACCAAACAGTGAACAGAGCATCAAAACTTGAGAGACAATTTGACAAACAGATAATGTGTCTTATCCCGAGGCCCGGCTGTTCGGGAACTCATGGTGCTTTGTGCTGTGTCAAAGAACCAGACAGCAGAACTGCCTTTTACAAGCAGTTCCTGGAAATCTCCAGCTTTATCAAGGAATTTGGTTGCTCCAGTTCACTGCTCAGTGAAAATAGCTGGGCCTTAATGGGGCCCAGATGCTGATACAGTCTCCCACCTTCCCCCATTGCATAGATGTGTTTCATACCGAATTTCACCTAAGGAATTTTAGACTTTAAAGATAATAATCAAAACCACTGCTTGCTTCCCTTTGGGATTCTTGCTGATTGGAGAGATCAAAGATGTTCCTCTCACACAGTGAACACAGACAGAGAGTTCGGTTTCTTGCCTACTAAGGGATGAATGAAGGTAACAATGGCCACATGAGTTGCCCCAGGTAGATCAGCTCACAGCCTGTTCATTGATCAAGTTCTGACAGCCCTTCCTTGCCTCATGCTATCAGTGAAGGTGGCAGCCTGCTAATACTATTAGCTTCTGTTTCACATACAATTAAATGGACGTCTTTGCTGGGTAATTCTTGGCATACCTAAAAAATAGTTCTCTGTTTCTAGGTGAAGTTGAGATGTTTAAATTCCAAACAATGAGCCATTCCCAAGGGCCTCTCACACGGAGGTTCATAGGATGGGAATCTGGCCCAAAGGAAGAGCACCCGCCATGGTGGCCCCTCATTTTGTCTGGGGGAGGTGGCCTGACTTGACTCTCTGTGAAGAGCTGAGAAATAACACAACTCTTGACTTTTGAGTGAGCCAGGCACTCTCTTCCAGTCACTTGGGGAGACCAGGCTGTTTTCATTACAGACTCCTGGAATGCATGGGATCTGCTACAGGTCACCAGGGATTTCACAAACCCCCAAAGCAGGAATGGCAGAAATTTGACTTTTGGAGCCCCAGCCACTCTGCTATTTGCTCTGTGCTTGTTCTGCCTTCCTTAAAGAAATGTCTGACACAAGACTGAAAATTCTTTGAGAGGGCCAGGGAGGACATTGTCCCACAGATACACTCCCTGACTGCTTTGCCAAGGGTATCTTATTGGCAAAGGCATGCCTGTGGTGGGGAGGGGGTTGAGCTTGGCAACTTGGCTTTGCCATTTACTAGCAGACAGACTTGAAAAGTGGCTGGATTCCTTGGGAGTTCTATTTTCTGGCTCTAAAAAAAGGGCAAGTAACATCTATGAGGGTGCTGGTGGTGAACTCTCAGGCTGTGGCCAATCTGAATTTCTCTAGAAAGATGTTTGCTCCACATAGGAAGCCGACACTGTCAAATTTTATCTGGGATGCCCTGGTGCTGGAATTACAGGTGGTTGTAAGCTGCCTGATGTGGGTGCTGGGACCTGAATAAGGATTCTCTGTGCACTTGTAAGCAATGAGTCATTTCTCCAACTCTGCAGCTGCAGTTGAGATCTTTATGAGGGAAAATGTTAGTTAATCTATGTGAGGGGCAGGCTAGACCATGTCAGAAGGCTAGACCCACATCAGAGGCTGCTTTAGGTGGGTTGTTCAGATCTTCTATCTAAATCAGCTCAGCAGTATGTAGGGATGTGCATGCCAAGGGCTTTGGTGACAAGGAGGACCAGGAAGACTCAGCCCTGAAGTCAAGGTCCAGAAGATTAGGGGGGGAAAACAGTTAAATGGACAATTCCCAAACAGTGAAATGAAAGTCACAAGGAGGTCGACTGATGGGAACCTGTATGGTAAGAGAAGATGGGGGCTAAGTGACAAAGAGACAACAGGGGGTGCTGTGCAAAACCCTGCAAATGATACTCAGTGTGATTGGAAGGTGAGGAAAGACTTTGAGGGACAGCAGGGATGAGAAAAAGAGGATCTGCAGTTCATGACCCCCAGGAAGTTACAGCAGGTTTAGGGGTTTGGATAAAACTGGGTGTGAATGGGAGCAGCTGAGTAATATGGAGGTAAGGTACCAAAGTCTGATTGGAATTTCAAGTGAATGATAGCATTGGTGGGTTTAGAGTGTAAGCAGTTTCTTTTTGTGTCCCCAAGGGCTCTGAACCCCCAGCTCCACTCTGACTCCTTCCTGGCCCAAGAGCCTTCTGAGGGCAGGAAGAACCCCAACCCAATCCCCCAGTCCCAACAGAGTGTCTCTATGTAGTAGGAGCTCAATAAACAAATTTAAAAACAAGTTATAGACAGGTCCTTATTATGTAGTCCAGGTTGGCCTTGAACTTTCAGGTTTGGGAGCTTGAGTTATCTTATCCTGAAATAAACATGTTTTGAATGACAATGATAATGATGACAACAACAACTACTATTACTACTAAAAACAGAGCATTAAATAATTCAGAAAGGAGTAGGCTTGAGTCTGGACTCTTACCTACCATGAGTTCCCTGTCTTTACATTAATCCCGTGAAGTAGCTAACTTTATTACACCCATTTACAGAGGAGGAAACCAAGGCCTAGAGAAGTTAACTCCCTAGCCTGAGACTCTATAGCTAGAAGAGCTAAGCTTAAAATAGACCTCAGGGTCTCTTCCCCTGAGAAAAGAACTCACCAGGTAGCTAATTGCTTAAACAGCCGATCTCCATGAG
Source organism: Cricetulus griseus (assembly GCF_003668045.3). Classification (NCBI taxonomy): domain Eukaryota; kingdom Metazoa; phylum Chordata; class Mammalia; order Rodentia; family Cricetidae; genus Cricetulus; species Cricetulus griseus. The sequence continues at coordinate 151,552,897 of NW_023276806.1, read as the reverse complement.
AAAGTCCAACCCCAAATTCATTTGTTGAAGTCTTGATCCTCATATATGGAAGAAGGGTCTTTGTGTGAGTGGGCCATGAGGATGGAGCCTTCAGGAATGAGATTATTGCCCTTGTAAAAGGCACCTAAGGATGCTTCTGAGAGCTGTAGGTCATGACAGTGTGGTGAGCTATGTGGGGTATTCTCCATTGCCCTCTTAGAAACTAGAATACAAAAAGGTACTCTTTGGTAGTGAGAGAAGACAAGACAAGGCCCACCTTGGCAAGATGAAAAAAATCTGCTTTTTTGGAAAACACTTTAAAATTAAATGAACTTGTTTTTCCTAGACATACTCATGCCACACATGTAACTCTAGTTCCACAGCTCTATAGACTAGGACAAGTTTATTACTAAACTCTCCTCAATGGCCAGCCAACACACTCAGAGAACACAGTATAGTGTAACTAGAGATCTTCATTTCAACTGTAAGTCCTATGGCCCAAAACCTAGAGTCAGTGGAGAACTGGGAAGCAGCTCTTCTGTTTAGCCCATTCCCGAGCTTCCCGTGGTCACAGATCCCTTTCTATCACCTGCCCAGGTGGAATGTCTTCTGGTGGTGACAATGATAATGTCTTTTCCTGACACTCTCTTTTCTTTAGCTCCTCTCTCCTCTTTCAGATAGAGCATTTTCAGGACATTTATATCATTTGTACTGATGACATGCAACAGAGAGTTCCTGACTCTTCTGCTCTACCAAATGTCTCCTTTTATTTTATTTGTACTTAAAGTCATAGCTGATCTTCAATATTAGGGACTGGGTGATGATAATGGTGGTGACAGTAGTGAGGATAGCAATGGTAGTGATAGCAATGGTAGAGGTGATATTCAGGTTATATTGGTGATGGTGATGATGGTGGTAGTGGTGATTTTCAATGTTGAGGTGGTAAATGGTGACAGTAAGGGTGATGGCAATGGTAGTTTATAGTGGTGGTGGTAATAGGGGTGGTGGGTGTGATGGGTCTGAGAGTGGTGGGAAGGGGTAGTAGTGACTGTGATGGTGTTGATGGTGGTGGTAACAGTGATGGTGATGGTAGTTGTCATCATGTTGACAATTGTGATAGAGGCTGGTGGTGAAATGGTAGCAGTAGTCCTGGTGATGTGGTTACATCACTTTAAAATAGTAATCTCAGAAATTGTTAGTTGTTAGTAGTTGTGTTTTAAATCACAGCTGTGTCACCAGGTACTTGAAAAACCATTGGAACATGACTCCTTTGAGATGATCAGTTTTCTTGTTTAGCATCTTGAAGTCTGTGTTTCTTCATGTGTAATCTGGCCTCAGACACAGCAGAGTGACTGCACAGAATCACCAAATTCTGTCTGTGAAAAGTCATGGGAATAATAACTGCTAGTTGTTGGCCATCTACTCAGGGAGAGTTGGAATGTTCATATACATTATTATTAACTCTTAAAACAGTCTTGCAAGCATTATTTTGCATGATTTATTCTTTATCATAATTTGAAAAGAGCTGACAAAATTATAAGTATTCGTGACTTTATAAAATTGCATTGGATGTAAAAAGAAACAATGGTATAGACTGAAGTGGATCCAGCAAACAGGCTGAAAGGCCAGTGTAATGACCTCTTCATATTCCCAGGACAATGAATTGGGCACCTGACTTCCTATCAACTGTCTCTTCTTTCAGACAAGGTCTATGTAGTTCAAGCTAGCCTTGAAGTTGGCTATGTAGTAGAGGATGACCTTGAACTTCTGATTTTCCTTTCTCTACCTCTCTAGTGCTGGAGTTACAGGTATATGTCACCATTGCAGTGCTGGGGATTGAACCCAGGGCTCAGTGCATGCTAGGCACTGAGCTACATTCTCCAGCTACTGGCAGCCATTTTGAAATTTCCACTTAGTGCTTGGCCCTTCCTCACCACCTCATTCTGTCTTTTGCATTTACGGATAGGGGCCAAATGGGATGGGCTATAGCTTCCTTTTAAAAAGAGAATTTACTGGCCCACAAGCGTCTTGAGATTTGTAAGAGGTGACAGTGCTTAAACATTTGTCTCAAGGTTGTATGAGAGACATATGACCATCTCTTCTTGTCGCTTTGGGTTTCTACTGCCATGAACTGACTCTCTTTTCCTTCAGAATTCCCTTTTTATAGACTGGCTGATGGAGATGTCCCGAGCAATGTAAGACTACAAGGCCTGATCCTTTGAGAGGGAAAAAAGAGTCTAGGGGGGAACGGAAGGTTTTTCACATCTCCCCACCTGTGGGGATTCTGAGACTTTATTAACACACTAACTGTTCTCCAAAATGGTTGCCATCCTGATACTCACATAATGGGGAATTGCTCGCCTAGAGAATGTAAATGTAAATCTTAGTCTCCTGGCTCATTTGTGTGCATGCAGAAGGGTGCTGTACTGGTAGATATGGGTGGGGGTAGGGCAGTGAGAGAAGCCAGGGCTCTGTACCGTATCTCCTTGTTTAGAATTCTTTCTCTGAGATGTGATATGATCTCCAGGTTCTATTCATCTCTGTCATCCTGGGATAGGGAGTAATGCCTTCCTAAGCTTGTTTAATTGTGTGGCTCCTCTTCTGTACCCTGGTTTCGTTGATTGAGGATGCATTGGTGGAGAGGAGAGTTGCTGTACTGGGGTGATAACAGTGAACTGATCACAAGTAATGAGTGTCAGGTACCACCCTGGTCACTTCATGTATCCCCTCCTCTCCAACTCCTAACAGGTACTATGATTACATCTAAGTATGCACAAGGAAAAACAAGGTGGAGGAGGTGAAAAAAAACTTGTGATGTCTCAGCACATACTTGTGGCACAGGTAAGGATTAAAGCCAAGACCAAGACTCCAGGATTCATGAACTGAACAGTGGTTTATGCAGTGATCTCTCAAAACAATCCTAGCAGGTTGTCATATAGTTCAGCAGCCAGAGCCATGGCTTTGATGGAAGCTCTGCTAGAGACAGCAGAAGGACTGTGTCACCTCTTTGGGATTTGGAGTCTTGAACTGTCAGGTGACACTGTTGGTTCAGGAACTCCAGCTATTCTCTAAGACATCACCTAGGAACAAGTGGCAGTGATTCTAGAACAGTGTCTATGATCAGAGCTGGGAGACACTGCTATTTTTTCTTTATGGGTCCCATGCCTTAGAAGAGGCCATTGGCTTTGAGACTATAAAGACCCTACTTTGTTTGGAGGCTAAGGTTGAATGTGTTGCTGTGTGAGCTCTGGAGCCTGTGGGCTAGGGTCTGACCCTGGCTCCAGCCCTGTGTTCTTCAAATCCTTTTGTTTCTGAGTCTTATCCCTGGTCTGAGGCATGAGGATGATAAGAAATTCTGTCCAGTGTACCCCAGAGTTCCTCAGCTGCAGTGCTGAGTACATGAAATCTCTCCTACTAGAGAGGGTGCCATGCTTTACTGCTCTCTGCCTGGCAGGGACTCTGTTACCTAAAACAATACCCAGGACTCCAGGAAAAGCCCCAGAAGAGAGCACCTGAGGCCAGAATTAATCAGGAGAGGGTGTGGGCATGATTGTCTCTGAGGGGTGGTAAGGACACTTGAGAGAGAAGTGGTTTATAGAGAGAAAGATGGAGGGAGGGAGAGAGAGACAGAAATAGAGAGGAGTGTATTATTGGCACGTGCATGTGAACTGAAGACTTGAAGGTACAAGGTGTGGCAATTCCTGCTACGGCTTAATCTCACAGCTCAGGCCTCATCAACTGATGAGGTGTGGGGAGATGAGGGCCAGTGGGATTCCTGCTCCTCCCTTTAACCTGGGAAAGGTCCTACACTATCCGCTCCCCACCCTATCTCCATCTTTTTGGAATCTTGAAGCCTTTTGGGAAATAAGAGTTGTCTTGTCAATGTTGTTGGTGCGCTTTGGTCTGGAAGCCTAGAGGCCTCTGCTGGCCATGTGTTTTCAGCATGTATCTACCCAAGAATGCACCTGTCAACCTCAGCAGGGAGAACAAAAGCTTGAATCTGACAGGAGAAGGACAGCTAAGGAGCAGCCCTGGCCCATCTGCCAAGTGGCATTCCTGAGCGAGCAGAGATGCAGCCTGGAAGACACGCACACTACTTGAAAAAAGTCTTTCATCCAGGCAAGAGGGGATCAACACATCTGTATGGCATTGATCCCCCACTTTCTGCATGGGATTTGGCTCTGAGCTGGGGGTGGGTATCACACAAAGAAAGCATCTGAAACATCTGACATGGGCTGGGCTGTGGACAGGCAGCGTTGTGGGAGAGAGGAATGCAAGGTGAAATGTTTAATTTAGTTTGGCTTTTCTTTCATTTTTTTCAAACATTTATTTTTGATGATGTATTTATATATTTATTATTTGGGTGTTATAGGTGCACACATGTGCGTGTGTGTGTGTGTGTGTGTGTGTGTGTGTGTGTGTGTTCAAATAGGTGGAGGCCAAATGTTGATGTGGATGTCTTCCTCAGTTGTTACCCACCTTATTTTTTGAGACAGTCTCTCATTGAACCTGAAGTTCACAGTTTCAGCTAGACTGGCAGCCAGTGAACTCCATGAGTCCTCCTACTGCCACTCTCCAAACGCTAGGTTAGAGGCATAGGCCAATGTGCCTGTTTTTTCACAGGGTGCTGGGGATCCAAATTCAGACCCATACGCTTATGTGGCAAGGCCTCTACTGACTGAACCATCTCCCCCAGCCCCTGCTTCTTCTCTCTTTCCAGAATCATGTTTTTTTTTTTGTTTTGTTTTTTGTTTTTTGTTTTTTTAATCTTATGTTTTAACACTGGTCGGGGTGGATCATGTAACATTCCTACTTTGCACATACATAGCTTGCTTTGTCTTGAAAGGGAAAATACACCCTGTCACAGATAGCTCATGACCTCCTGTGTGAGAGACAACTTCAGGGTTCTGGCTCCTGGTACGATTATTTTGGTTACTGTTTAGTGTACTGAACATGGACTGAGGTCCCTTGACTCATAGCTGAAAATGTATCAAAATCTTAAGGCATGGTGCTTTCCATGGAACACAAAGGTTGTAGCTATGCAAGAGAGAAAATACTTTATGAAAGAAGAAACAAGACCTTTGCACATGGGCAGAGCCAAGTATATCCATGTCCTTAGAAGATGGTTTGGTCAATACTTTCTGGAATGAGTTGGGCTGTTTTAGCATAAGGCCACCACATAGCTCATGGATAGAGTCGGGAGGCCTGTGATGGTCTACCAAATGTCCTTACTAAAGGCCCAGTGTGACAGTTTAGTTCTTAGGTGAAGGCCAAAATCAGATGAGACAAAACATGAACTTCCTCACCCAAGACCTAAGGAGACATGACCATGGTGACTCAGTGACTTGACAATTGAGTTTAGGGGCCTTCATCAATCCCTTGAAGTATTTTCTCTAATAACAATGACTGAGATATAATTCATTCACTATGAAATTCAACCCTTTAAATGTACATTCCAATGGTTTTCAGTGTATGGTTACAGCCATGCATTCATTACCACTAATTACAGGTAAGTTTTCTTAATCCAAATAAAACCTCTGTGCCTGTTAACACCCACTCTCCACTTCTTTTAGAGGTGAAAAAGCCGCTAGTGTGTTTTATGTCTCCATCAATTGTATTATTGTAGACTTCTCCTATAGATGACAACATTTCATCTTTTGTTGCTTATCTCAGCATGGTGTTTTCAAGGTTTACCCATATTACATCATACTATAGCTAGTATCCTAGATTTTTCCTAAATGCTTGTGTGTTGCTTCCAGTGTCCTCTTGAGAGATGCTTAAATATTCAGAAGACTTATGGTAAGTCTTCTGGCCATTGAGGCTATGCCCTTAAAGCAGGTTTTAGGGCCTTAGTCCCTTGCCTTTCTTGTCTCATTCATCTCAGACCTATGTTTTATTTAGGAATGAGCATAAATCCCCCAATTTCACTTCAGCTACTCTTTCCAGATTTCCCATAAACTAGATATTGTCTCCTTGAGTATGCTGGCTGTCTCTTATTATGCCCCTCATATTAGGTCCTTCCTTAATGTTTGATGAGTGAATAGTCAAGTTTAAAGATTAAAAATTCAATTAAATGTTATAATTTTTCTGTAAGAACATGACTCAGAGGAAAGATGGAGATTATTTCGGATAGGATATTCATTGACTCTCTTTTCTATGGAAATTGTCTAGCACCCATGCCTGATCACGCCATTGCCCTCCTCATGAACTCATGAGAGTGAAGGGAACTTCACTCTCCTTTGCCATGACTATTCTGCTGGGGATTAAACTCAGGTCCTCATTTACTATCCACTAAACCTTCTCCCTAGGCCCATTTCTGCGCCCCCCTTTTAAGCTTAGTCTTTTAGACAGGGATCAGCTTTGAGTAAAAACAGATTGTTTTCTCCATTGAAGGCACAGGGAGGGTTGAGAGACACCAGCTTTGACAGGCTCACAGGAAAAAGAGAAAGACAGGTCAGCTGGTCAGCCTGAGAAACTAGTTATTTGGTTCCTTTTGCTGCTAGGGGACCTTTTAGGGAGGAGGCTCTGGTGCCTATTATGAAGTTCTGTGTGCTTTGCTGATGTCATCTCTTTTTTCTGATTGCCTTGGCACTTAAGGAAAGTTTAACTCTCTCACCAGAGCTTGAGCAAGCAAGTTGGGATGGAAGTGAATAGAGATCTGGGTTTTGTAGCTGGGTTGAGGTAGTGGCTATTGAAAGCTGGACTTGCAACTACACTAAATCCTTGTAGAAATCTCTGGGAAGGCTTTTGGGTAGTTTGGGATAGTTGTAGCTACACATCAGGGGCCCCTAGTGTGGCTAATCTGGGTACATCTCTCTGTAGCAAACCATGGAAAATGCTACTGGATCTCTTGTCCAGAGGTCTCTTGTACCCATTTCCCCCACTCATTCTTTCTCTTTTCCTTGCTCCCCTATTCTACTTTATTTAAAGTAATTTGGCTTCTCATTCCTGCCTACTCTCTATTAATATAATAAAGACCTAGTAATGGACTAGATGGCCAAATGGTCATTCATTTTTGGACATTGAGAGGCAGGATGCAGAGGTGGTAGACAATATATCTTTATAGTTTAACATTCCTTGTATTCATCACATATTCATTAGTGTAAGTAAGTATGTGCCCTTTAACTCTAATTTTTTAAATAGTGTAGGAGGAGAGGATGCCTCTATTTTTAGGTGCGCACCATTTGTGGAACACTGAGCCAGACATGTAGTTCTTACCCACTAGTACACAGATTGCCTTTGGTAAGCATGATCGTCAGTTGACAGGATTTAAAACCAACATGGAAACAGATCTTTGTGTATATCTACCAGGGAGCTGCTAGGATAGGTCAACTGAGGTGGGAAGTCCCACCCTAAAGGTGGGTGGCACTATCCTATAGTTCAGGTCCTAGACCAGATACAAATGAGAAAACAAGCTGTGTACCATCATCCACTCTGCTTCCTGACTGCAGGCTCAATGTCACCAGCTGCATTAGGAGACAGACAAGTAATACTGTGAGTTAGTTGACAGCTTTGGCAGAGAGGGGGTCAAAGACATGGATACTATAAAGACTGTCGAATGGCAAGCAGAGTACAAGACATTTTTCATGTACTGTCTACAGGATGTTTAGCACCTACTGTGCCTATAGTACTCTGTAAAAGGCCTTTTATTCTCACCCCTCTGTCACATTTGTCAATATCACAAATTGGGGAATATGGCAGCCATTCTAGCTATTAGGAACATCACTATGTAGATGGAAGTGTGGGGTTCTGAGAAACACCAACTGCTTAAGTTTCCATAGCTAACAGGGGTGAAATGGAACATTTCCCCTGGCCTTTCTCTGTCACAACCAAAACGTTCTATTTTAAGTATTTAAAGATGAGATATGTAGAGGCCAAGGATGAGGAAGTCTACTTTCACAAACAACATAAAAAACCCAACAAACTAACTCCTATGCCATAGAATAGGAGTCCGAAGAGGATGGGAGAGTAGAAGACACCACACTCCATTAGCTTATCAAGGGAGACATACTGACAGTTTTGGACTGGGTCATTCCTTCTCCTGAGAGAGCATTTTGTGCATTGCAGGACACGCTGTATTCTTGTTATCACCAAAGCCCCTTCTGTTTGTGACGCAAACAGTCAATGTTGTCAGATGTACCTGAGTGTCTCAGGGGAGTGGCACCACCTCTCCTTCTGCAGACTCGGGGTGCTTCTTTAAGACCTTCTAGGTCGCCTCTAGCTCCAGGGTTATAGTCAGTAATTCTCTGCAGACATGAATGAGTGAGGGGATGAATGAGAGAACAGCAGAAGTCAAGACAATTGCAGGAGAGTCCATCTGCATACTCTATCCCTGTGGCCTTGAACTACTTATGCCCCTGGGGTGCTCCAGATGATATTCAGATGGAACTGTGATGGATGACTCAGGCGTGAGATGAAAGGGCCCAAACTCAATCTCCTCTACAGTTTACCTCTAGCTAGACTTCTTCCTGGTGCTTTCAAGACTATTAGATGAAGACTGCACGCTCAATGGCAGTCTCAAATGGGAGCAGAGGAAGGGAGGGAGGGGCATCAGGCTCACTGTAGTAAAGTGGGATCCCATCGCTCTCCACGCTAATGCAAACCAGCTGCCGGCTGGCCCCAGCTTTCGAAAGGATAGAGCAGGCAGAATTCTTGGACACTGAGTTATTCTTAGAAGCATGTGCACAGTCCCCTGGCAGGGCTTCCTGTGAACTGGCTGTTGCCAGCCTCCTGTCAGGATGCTGTGCCAGCAGACCCAGAGTGATTGTTTTCACGTATGAGAAATAACTTTGGGGTTTTAATTTCAAATTACCTACAGAGATGGAGCCTGAATATGGTGAAGGGTGGGAAAGGCAGAGAAATCGGGATGAAGTAAGGAGGGAGGGCAAAGGAACAGTGCCTATTCAGTTCTTCATCTCCTCATGTGTATAGAGGTTCTTCTCCTGGGGTGGGTGTTTACTGCTAGGTTCTCATCATATCAGACTTCCACGGGACCTTAAAGGGCCCAGGTAACCACAGGTTGATCTCAGCGTGTGCATTCCCATGTGTTTCTAGCTTCCCTTTAGGGAGCACTTTTGTGCACTGGGCTCAGTGTTCACAGGGGCACTGTGTGGTGGATGTTACTGTGAGTCCTGGAAGAGGAATCTGCCAGGACTCCATACTATCAAATGGCACAGGCAAAATTTGAACTCAGGTGAGCTAAACCCTACCTTCCTATCTGTGTTGAGTACCACGTCAAGGCTGAGCCAGACGTGAGGCTATGAAGCTAAATAAAACAGCTGGATCCCAGCTCCTGAGCCTTGCTGTTGTGCTGCCTGAAGGAGAGGCAAGTGGATAACAAGGGATGGCAGTCAAGCAGGAGGTCAGAACTACTATAAACTCTGACATGATATGACAAGTACAGCTTTGATTGTGAGGAAATGCTTGGGTCTTACATGGGCACCTATGTGGAAGGCCATTGAAAAGGAGTACCTAGGCAGAGGCCAGTGCCTGCAGTGATGTGCTCAGTTTGAACTGAGGACACAGAGGATGAAATCACTGAAGGACAAGCAGGTGGCTCTGAGTAGAACAGGCCTCACAGGACAAAATGAAGTAGCTTGAACTTTGCTTGTGGGAACCAAAAAACTCCATGCATCCACTAGGCATTTGCTTGCTGGCCTTGAATTTATTGAGCACATATTCTGCCAAGTAGTTAAGGAGTCTTAAGCAAAAACAAATACCTAAATCTCCCTTCAAAAGAAACCCAAACCAAACAGCATTGCCCTCAACAAAAAAACCAAAACAAAACAGAAAAAAACAAAGCAAGAGCTTGTTTGTGTTGTAGTGGAACAAAGGGTACATGTGTGGAAAAATCATTAAAGGACTAGCCACAGTGGATGAGCTGATAGATGATACATGAATAACCAAGGGCTAACAGCTAGGAGATCAGGGGCACAGATAATCTCAGGAGTGACCTCTCCTCTTGGCAAACACGGAAATGTCTAATGATAATTTTCTCGGCAAATTCATAGATGAATACGCATTCATGCCAAGGGAAGTGCTTTTGTGCAGCTTTGCCTCTAAGACATCCAGGTCGTTGCTCCATCAATGGAGTGCATGTCTATTACTGGCCATTTGCATATGGTTACAGACCTATTTAGGTCAATGTCAGTTACTAGTTATTTAGTAAAATAACTTGAAATAAGACAAGGGGAATGAGAGAATGAGAGTGGGGGGGAGAGAAGGGAAAGAAGCAGATGGGGGCTGGGGTGAGGCACAGTTTTTGTGAGTGCCGGGTTGAAAACTTTGAAAAGACCAAAGAGAACTGAGGCAGAACTTGCTTTGGAATTAGGTATGGATGAGACAATGAAAGGACTTGGGAAAATCATAAAATTCTAACAAAATTCTGCACTCAGATAACTTTATGGGGCTTTTTAAGGTCTCAACTTCCAAGAAAGTCCTGCTGGAAACTGTAGATGAGGTATTTTAGGTGTGGTTTATATAAAACGATGACAAGCACCCATTCTCAGAGGAAACCCTTGGCTCCACATCAAACAAGTGTGGGGATGAACGGACATTAAATGCTTTAGGTCAAAATTAAACAGGTTTGAAGTGTGTGTGTGTGTGTGTGTGTGTGTGTGTGTGTGTGTGTGTATGTGTGTGTGTGTGATTTCCTAGCTTCCAGAAATGATTTTGCTGATGTAGAACATGTATCAGGGACTGTGTTTGATGGTAGAATGGGTTGTTTTTGGTGACATGAATATCTAGTGTCACCAGGAATCTGATCAAGAAACAGGACTGCCAGCACCTTCCTCCATGCCTCATCCTAACCACACTTTCCTGTCATGGGCAGCTGCTATTGCCCAATACTGTAGGTGATATTGGTTGCTTTTGCTCTTTATATGAGTTAATGCAATTACACACACACACACACACACACACACACACACACACACACACACACACACACACACTTCAGATTTGACTAGTCTCTTGACTTACTTTTTTGCTTGTTATCATGCTTGTAGAATCCATCCACACTTTTCTGAGCAGCAATAATTTGAATCTCATTGTTCAGTATTCTATGAGCTGTGTGGTAATACACAATACACACTCAACAGACAGTTTTTAAAAAAGTGACTAGTTGTTTGAGGCAGGGTTCTCTAGAGGAATAGAGCCCAAAGCATGAGTGTGTCTTACAAAGGGGAATATGTTAGATTGGCTTACACGATACAGCTGGGTAGTTCCACAGTGGCCAACTTCATGCTGGGGAGGCGGAGAACACAGTCTCCGTTCTGTCCACAAGGCTGGACAACTCAGCAGTCCTGTCTTGTCACTGAAGGTCTGGAGGATTCCTGGAGTGACTGGCCTTCAGTTCACATTGGATGACCAAAGAAGTTGGGTTCTAGTGACAGCAAAGGATGGCAGTGGTAACAACAACCATAGCCTAGATGCTCTCACCAGCAGGAAGTGACTTCAGGGAAGCATGTGATGGTATTGCTCTTTCTTTAGACTGATTTCTGTCTATGCTGCCATTGGAAGAAGCTGTGGCCAGAAAATTCTGCATGTTCTGGTAAAGGGTCTTTGTCCACTGGTTAATTCTTTTGGGAAATGTCCCAAGACCCATCCAGAGGCATTTCTCTTATGGAAGCCAGAGCCAATCAAGATAATCCAGACTAACTGAAACCAGTGCTACACTGCATATGTATTAATGTTTACTGGACACCTTGTAGCATTCCTGCAGTCTGAAGCTATCTGGTATTTTTCTCATGAGTAGAAGGTTTGGGGAAAGAGTATCACAGAGGTGAAATATTTATCTTACCACACTTCACTTAAGGAATCTGTGGTAGTTTGAATGTAATTGGCCCCCACAATCTTATAGGGAGTTGTATTATTAAGCGGTGTGGCATTGTTGGAGGAAATGTCACTGTGAGGGCAGGCTTTGAGGAAAACACCTGGTGTGTCAGTCAACTTCCTGTTGCCTGCAAGATGTAGGACTCTCAGCTACCTCTAGAGCACCATGTCTGCCTGCAGGTCACCATGCTCCCAATATGATGATAATGGACTGAACTTCTGAAACTCTTTTCCTTATAAGAGTTGCCTTGGTCATGATGTCTCTTTCCAGCAATAAAAACCCAAACTAAGACAGAAGTCACAATGACATTACTGGATTTTCACAATCAACCATTCACCTGGCTTCCTCCTCCTCCTCCTCCTCCTCCTCCTCCTCCTCCTCTTCCTCCTCTTTCCTCTTCCTTTTCTTCTTCTTCTTCTCCTTTTTCTGGAGCTGAGTATTGAATCAAGGGCCTTGCAATTGCTAGGCAAGCATTGTACCACTGAGATAAGTCCCCAGCCCGCTTCTTCACTTCTTAAGTTCACATTTCCCTGTTTCTTCACTGTAAAGTTGTGATTTTTTTGTGCTGCTCTGTAGTAGATATAGATCATGAAGTCTAGCTCGTTCTTAAATGGGGAGGAGGAGGAGGAGGAGGAGGAGGAGGAGGAGGAGGAGGAGGAGATTTTGATCCTACTTTCTGGAGCTGGAGTATATAATTATTATTTACAGTTATTCTGAGGGAAGATGAGTTTAGTACAATTCATTCATTCATTCATTCACACATTCATCTCAGCATTTTGTAGTTTGGATGATAACCCAACACACATTATTTATTAGTTATTTTCCCACCTTTGACCACTGGTGCTCCTCTAGGGTGGCTCTCGTCTACCCCTGAAGGTGTCATGCCCCATCCTCTTGTTTTTTAAAGCACACTCTCATTTTGTGACGTTAAATAATAGCCCAGGCCAATGCTGTCTTGCTCCTACATCAATCTTAGAATCAGCTTTTCCTCTAAGAAGTCCCGATACCATTTATTGGAGAACAGTGTTCTAAACACAGGACCTCAGCTCTGGGCATTTCATGGTGGCTTCAATCTGCATTGCCCATGAAGACGATTGCCTTTCTTCATGATTGCTGGCCATCTGGACACTCTTTTTAATAAAATCTTTCGGGAAGTCATTTGCATGTTATTTGTTTATTTATGTATGGTGATGTGGTGTGTATGCAAATCACTGGACACCAATGGAGGTTGATGGAGAGCTTGCATGAGTGGGCTCCCTCCTTATGCCACCTGTGTTTGGAGGATTGGACTTAGTCAGGCTTGGTGGCAAGCCCTACTAGCAGGGCCATTTCTCCGTCCATGTCCATTTGCCTGTTTCCTACTGGGATATCTACATTTCTGCCACTGTGGGTTTCCTCTTGCTATATATTCCGGATTTGAGTCTTGCATTAGGTCTCCTTCCACTCTGTAGCTCACACCTCCCTACTGTCAATGTCTTTGACAAACAGGCCTTCTTCCTGTTTGTCATTTCCTCCTTCTGGCTGCTTTCAGGCTCTTATGTTACTTGTGAAAAGTTTCTTAGTTTTGCCTTTCATATATAAGGTACAATGCACCCATAATTGATTTATGATATAGTGCAAACTGAAGCTTAACGATTTTTTTGGTGTTATTATATAAGTCACCTTTGGGTTTTCATTTGTAATTGCTTATTAAGAAGATTGGAATTTGAGTTGAACTGTTAGTTGAACAGATGTTGCATCTGGTCACCTTGCTAGTGTCCTTATTTCAGTGAAGAATCTTTTTTATTTTTGTATGTATACAGCCATATTGCTTGACAACAAGGCCAATACTTTTACTTCCTTTTAAATCCTGTATAACATTCATAATATTTTTCTTTCTTTATTATGCTGTAAAAGCTTTTAGAACAATGCCAGGTGAAATGTTAATAGTAGACCTTGTCTCATTTTTCAATATTCCTTTAAGAGTCTCTCTCTCTCTCTCTCTCTCTCTCTCTCTCTCTCTCTCTCTCTCTCTCTCTGTGTGTGTGTGTGTGTGTGTAGACTTAAAATATTTCATTGTAGGCTGACTTTTTAAAGATTTTTTAAATGTTGTGAATGAATGTTGCTGTTATAAATAAATGCTTTTTCTTGGCTGGTGAGATGGCTCAGTGGGTGAAAGCACTTGCTGCCAAGCCTGACAACTGAGTTCAATCCCTGGAACCCACATGGTGGAGGGAGAGACCTGGCTCCTGAAAATTGTCCCCTGTCTCCCATGAACACATTCATGGAGTAAAATAAAAGTCATAAATCCCTCTCATCACCTGTTGGCCTTATAATTTTTCTCTTTTATTGTATTATTGAGGTGAATTTAATTGACTAATTTTAAAAGTAAAATAAAGTTTGTTTCTATAATAAACCCCACCTACTCATCATATGTTATTGTATTTGTGTATGATTAGGTGATTCTTAAAATTTTTCAAGTATGTTTAGAAAGACCTAGCTGTAACTCTGCTGTTAGTTCGAATTCCAAGGTCCCTGCTGGCTGTACAAGATAAATGTGGACCATTTTTAAAGTTCTTCTTTCCTTTCCTTCCCCTTCCCTCCCTCCTTTAAAAAATACTTTTTCAAATTTCTCCATTTACTCTGTCAAGATAAACACCAGGATTCCTGAATGTGCTGAGGAGGTCAGGGTCACAGCTCAGTCACCAAGCTCATGATCACCTGGTGTACGAACACGTGGACCCCAACTCTCATCTGCTTTTTGCTACTTTCAGAATTTCAAATGGAAACAACTCAAAATTCCTTGGTTATTGTGTCATTTAATTAATTAATTAATTATTGATTAACCGTGCCAGTTTAATTATTTAACTAATTAACTGATTAATTAATTAACTAATTAGGTCAGCTTGACTCAAGCTTAGGTTATCTGGGAAGAAGAAACCTCAGTTGTGACAATGCCCCCATCACCTTGGCCCCCAGCCAACCTGTGGGCATTTTTTTGATTGATAACTATTGAGGGAGGGCCCAGCTCTCTGGTGGACAGTGTATTCCCTGAGCAGGTGGTCCTTGGGTAAATATAAAAGCAAGCTGGGGAAGTCACAAGGAACAAGTTACTAAGCAGTGTTCCTTGGTTGCCTCTGCTTCATTTCCTGACTTTAGGTCCCCGCCTTGGCTTCTCTTGATGATGGGCTGTAACCTGTAAGCCAATAAACCCTTTCATCCCTAAGTTGGGTTTGGTCAGCGTTTTATCACAGTGTTTTATTCCCCATCCATGCTGACATCCTAAACAGTTCATTGGCAGGAAATCCAAGGTCAAAGTTTATCTTCCTATGTGTCTCAGTTTTGTTTTCAGCCTTCTGTATGGTGTGGCTGCTTCAAGGGCAAGGGTGCCGGATCTCTTCCTTCAGGGACTGTGGTCCCTCCAGACCTGACTGACTGCACCGAACTCAGAGCATCATTTTCTGTTCCCAGATCTGGGAGAGAGTGTGCTGACTTAGAATCGACTGGGGAGGGGCAGAGACCCTCTACTCAAGAATCTTCCCTTTGGTTGCAAGAATGATGAGCTCTGCCTCTCCATTTCTTCCCTTTGGTTTTCAAGGTCCTTTCTAGAAATAGGCCATACCATACCCAACCCAGCATGCAAAGGCATTGCTGGAGTTGGGAATGTGGGGACCCTTGCTTGAGACACACTGAAGCCATCAGGGGCTCTAGATAGTTGCCCTGGTCACATGGCTCTACTTCAGTTTTCTCTGTCTCTCTTTTCCACACACTTCTTGGGGTCCTGCTTCATATCTGAGAACAGCAGCCATGTAAGGAGACTCTGACCTCTAAAGGTCAGGCTGCTGCACACGTCCCTAAAATACCCCTCCCTATCAAGAGTGGGGTTACTTGGTGAGGGCCGAAGAGGCAAAGATTACCATCAGATACCACCAGAGACTGAGTTTTAAAATATTTACTGAGGTTAGAGTGATTTATTGAAGCCTACTTTATACACAGTGAATGCACTCTCTTTGGGACCTAGACAACAAGAGTTGACAGATGTATATAGTCATGTAGACATGGCCACAATGGAGATACAGACCACTGCCATTTTTGTAAAAAGTGTCACGGACCCTGCTCAGTTTGTCTCTCTCAGTCCTCTTTTCAACAAAGGGTATGTTGTTTGGAATGGACTGTCTCCTCAGAAGGCAACACTCACCTGCCCTCTCTTTCTTTAGATGGGAGCCTCAGAAACATCTTTCTAAGTTCAAGACTGGTGGGTGGTGTTGAATAAAACTTAGCCCATTTGTGAGATTCTGGTTGGAGGGGAAGCTGGCAGAAACTTACATCCAGGGGCAGGGGGAACTGGAGCTGAGAATGGGTGAGAGGCTGGACAGAGGGGCAACATCAGAAAGTAAGATGAAAAATCAGTCTGCAGGCCTCAATAGTATTGTGTCAAAAACAGCACCTGGCTGAAGAAGTTCTGATGGAACTGAGAAAAAGTGGGTCCAAAGTCTTGCTGATTCAGTGTGTGCACCTGTACTTGTATATGTACTTGAGTGAGTGTGCTAACATGAATGTTTGTGTGTATGTGTATGCATGTGTGATAGTACATATGTAAGCACTTGAACATGTCTGCACAAGGGTGTTGGGAGCTGCAAAGTACCTCGCCCAAAAGATGGCGCCGGTTTCCGCCTTCCGCCAGCCCGACGGCGAATGCTCTCTGTGGTAAACAACTCCTAATTTGGTAAAGGCCATGTATCATCTTAATTCTGCTTGGAGACAACCTATCCTGGTGCACCACTTAGGGTTAGGTGATTGGTAGATGTAGACTATATCAGGCCCCGTCTTCCTCTACCCGGGGCCGCCATTCACTGTAAAGCAAGGTTCCCGAATAAAACTGTGTGAAGAAGATTCCTCGGTGTTGCATCGTTCTTGCTGGTCAAGGGTGGACGCGACACATGGGTTTATGTGTGCATGAAGGTATGTGTGGATTCATAATCTGTGTCAAGATACTGGAATATCTGGAGACATGTTGGCTCACATTTTTAGTGAGGTGGGAAAACTTGGAGTCTCTCTCTTCATGCCTTCAACCTCCCTGGACTGACTCACCAACAAACCCAGGCTGGAGTTGACTACAGGAGTATGCAGTGGGCTGCAGCAGCATGCAGTGGGCTGACTTCCAGCTGCAGGTTCATGAGCTGCTAACCTCTGGGTGCAAAGTATGTCCCAATTCTTGATAGTGAAGGAAGTGTGAACCTCTTTGTCTGCTCTCTTCTGCTCTCCCAAGATGTTACCACTGCATGGAAGGGTGGCCTGCCATCCCCAATGCATGGAAGAGTGGCTTTTCCTCATCAGTGCATGGAAGGGTGGCCTTATCTTCAGACTCTTTCTTCTCCTAGGGGTCAGGAGATGTTTGCAGGTCCTGGAAATTCATGGTGCTCTTGAGTTTGAGGAAATCTTACAATCACTCCCACACAGAAACATCTTTCTATGTTCTTCTACAGGTGCTGTCTGTGGATGCTGGCCTGAGGAAGGGACTCAGCACACTGTGTTTTTATGGATTGGTAGCCACATGCCAAATTATAGAAAGAGAGCATAAAATGAGCCCAATGTCTCCCTCATGGCCTGATGGTATTGCAGGTGTGGGCACTTGCCCAGAGCAAGATCTTTGTTTGTTTTTTTTTTTTTTTTTTTTTTTTTTTTTTTTTTTTTTTTTTTTTTTTTTTTTGAGACAGCGTGTCTCTACATAGCCTTGGTTGTCCTGGAACTTACTCGTAGACCAGGCTGGCCTCAAACTCACAGAGATCTGTCTGTCTCTAAGTTCTGGGATTAAAGGTATGTGCCACCACCGTCCATCTCAGAGCAAGATCTTGTAGGAGGCTCTTGGCACCAAGGTATCTGGGACTGATTGCTTCCAACATGTTTAGCCTGAGGCTTATGGCCACATGCACCAAGGATAGCTGTGAATACAGCTGATACAACACTGCAAATTTACTGTAAAGATTGAGATAATGATGGTGGTGGTGATGGTGGTGATGATGACTGCTACTCAGTTGCATGATTCTCAGGTGTGAACTGGGCAGATGGCATTGTCATGATGCACACCCTCTGCAACACCCAAATGGGCGGCTTATCTGAGCCTGAGTGCTTTACCAAAAGACTTTTGAGCTCTTCCATTAAGAGGTGCAGCTGGTTGGCCACCTTGAATCTGGACTCACCTCTGGCCTTTGTAGTCCAGTAGCAAGTGAGGAAGTCAGGTTGCACTCATGACCCTGGCTCTTAGCAACCTGGTGTATATATCTTCTCTAAAGTATCTGTCTGTGTGACCAGTTGGCCTAGTCTGCAGAGCAGGCAGGTCCACATGCAGAAGAGCTTATTGCTCTCAGCCAACACCACGCTAGACAAGTCGATTGTCCATTTGCTCCCAACCATGAGAGACAGTCCAGCTTGGATACAGACACGTACCTATGCCCAGGGAAGAACTTCAGACTGCTTGGTATGACTCTGGGTTTCTCTCTGGGCAGGCCTTCTCTGTGCACAAGTGCCAGATAGGTGCAAGACTTGGACTTTTTGGAGGCCCAGGGACCAACTAGCCCTTCAAAGAGTCCCTGGTGATAGTTTCTCCCCCACTCTTTCCCAGCCTCCCAGCTTAAACCATCTCTTGTTAGAGGCTGCAAGAACTGTTGAAATGATGTCTATGACTTTCATAACATTACACAGGGTGTGTGGGAAGAACGCAGAGAGGTCCTGCACTGTGACTTATTTTCTTCACACCATTTGCTTGGGTTGGTTGTAGGAAGACCTGCTGAGCTGAACTCCTCTGAAGCTGGGGAAAGAATGGGCATGCCAAGTGGAAACAGCAGAAGCAAGATGCCCATAGAGAGGAGTGGGGAATGAAGAGGAGAAAACTCCATTCAGACGGAGAGAGTGCTTCCGAATTAGTTTGAGAATTCGTTTTTGTTGTTCTTTCATTTATCTGCTTAACCTGAGTCACACTGTGTAAAAATAAAATCCATGTGTGTTTAAGGTATACAACACAGAGTTTTTCAAACGAAATTTATTATTTTGCTAGTTATTATTATTATTAACTATTAGTGTGTGTGTATGTGTGGTCTTGGGATTGAAAACTCAGGTCATCAGGCTTGGTAAAAAGCTCCTTCATCCACTGAAGATGTTGCCAGCCTCAACATGATGTTTTGAGATGAATACTCATATGTACATACACATGTACATGTATGTGACAGACATACATATGCATAGTGAAATGAGTACTGGCCAAGCCAGTGAGCACACTACTCACTATGTAGTTACTTGTCTTGGGTGCAAGCACCTGGAGCCTACACTTTCAGGAAACTTCCAGTATACACTACAGTGTCATTTAGTATTGAGCTCATGCAGGAGATTAGAGCTGTACACGGACTCATCCCATGGTACTATAATTCTGTACAGTTTGATTGACACCCTCCCATGATGTCAGCTCCTGGGAACCAGCATCCCACTGTCCACTTTTGCAAGACTCATATTATTAGATTCATAGGCAAATGACATCATGGAGTATTTGTCTCTTTGTGTCCAGCTTATTCACTTAACAAGGTGTCTCCAGATTCATCTATGCTGTAGCAATACCCTTCCTTTCTAAGGTCTAGTGACACTTTCTTATTTGTACCACAGTTGGATTATCACTTTATCTGTTAAAGGTTAACCCAATTTTCTCACTACATAGCCCAGGCCTAGGACTTGAACTACTCATTCCTTTGTGTTTCAAGTACTGCTCATACCCTGGCTACTGTGAAAGATGTAGCTATAGATAAAGAAGACCAGGCATTGTAGAAGACACAGATTTCCCCCTTTTTTATATACCCCCAGACGTAGCATTTCTGGGTCATAGTGTAGTTCCATCTCTCTCTCTCTCTCTCTCTCTCTCTCTCTCTCTCTCTCCCTCCCTCCCTCCCTTCTTCCCTCTCTCCCTCTCTTTCTTTCTTTCTTCCTTCCTTCCTTCCTTCCTTCCTTCCTTCCTTCCTTCCTTCATTCAAGTAGTTCCATTTTTAAAATTTCAATGAAACACTATGCCCTTTCTCCTCAATGGTTGCATTAATTTACATTTTCACCAACAGTTACCAAGTGTTCCCTTTCTTCCGTACACTCCAACACTTATGATCTTATCTTTTTTATAAAACCCATCCTACCAGACTTGATATGATGTCTCAGAGTATTTCAGAGTGATTTTGATTTGAATTTTTCTGATGAGTGATTTTGAGCATTTTTCTATACCGGTTGGCAGTTTTCTATGTCTTTTTTGGAAAAATATCGATTTGCTACTTTTGATCATTTGTTAATCAGATTTTATTTTCATTGAATTGTATGAATTTCTTGTGTGCTTGAGATATCAAATAGGTAGTTTGTAAATATTTTCTCCTAACCAATAGGCTGCCTTTTCACTGTGTTGATTATTTCCTTTGCTGTATAGAAGACTTATTTAATTGTTTTTGAGGCAGGGTCTGCTGAGTCAAAGGTATCATGTATCTCTAACTCTCCTCTTCCTCCTCTTTCTCTTCCTCTCTCTCCATTTCCCTTCCCTTCTCCCCCACATCTGCTAAGACAATCTTACATAAAGTGACTGTCAGTCTTCTCCCAGTGTGACAAAACATCTGAGAAAATCATTCAGAGAGAAGAGAATCAAGTCATGGCTTCAGAAGTTTCAGTTCATGATCACACAACCCTGTTACTATAGGCTTGTGACAGCTCAGTCCATTATAGTCCATTATGATGGCTGGGAGGGAGGGAAGAAAGGAAAGACAGAGAGAGAGAGAGAGAGAGAGAGAGAGAGAGAGAGAGAGAGAGAGACTTTAAGGTTCCAGTATCATCCTCAAAGACATATCTCCCAAAGCCCTAACTTCCTTCTGCTAAGACCTTCCTCTTAATGGGTCTATCACCCAATATAGGCTGTTGGTCAAGCCTTTTCCATGTGGGCCTTTGGTGTATATCCTATATCCAAATTATAGTAGCAATTATAAGGGAGTGGAATCCAGTCACCTTAGCCGTAGTCTGCCGCTCTGAAGCATACCACCTGCTCCTCTGTGTTTCAGTGGATGTCACTTAGGGTGTGTCTGCTGAATAAGGTCTGTTGCAACAATTCAGTTCTGCCCTAGCAGCACACAGACAGCCACAGACAATCCATAGAACAGACAAATGAGCATAGTTAAGTTTGAACTTTACTTGCAGTAATTGCCTAGGGGCCAGCTTTCACTAATGGACTCTAATTTGCCAACCCTGAAATTTTACAGCATAGCAACACTGTTGATCTGAACCCATGAGATTTTTGCAAGGGATTGGTCATGACCTTATAATATCCACTTTATGATAAACTTACAGATATTTTTCCCCCTGGAAGCTGTATTTTACTGAGCAACTGGTAGATTTTATCTCAGGAGCACTGCAATTCGAAGTTATTGAGGGGTGGGGAGATGGTTCAGTGTAAAGGCATATGCTTCTGAGCCTGATGACTTATGTTGGATCCCCGGGACCCACACAGTGGAAGGGGAGAACTGACTCTCTTAAGCTGTCCTCTGACCTCTACACATGCACTGTGGCACTCTCTCTCTCTCTCTCTCTCTCTCTCTCTCTCTCTCTCTCTCTCTCTCTCACACACACACACACACACACACACACACACACACACGAACACATGCACAAACACACACACACACACACACATACACACAAACACGTGTGCACATACACACACAGGCACACACACACACACACACACACACACACACACACACACACACACACACACAGGCACACACACATGCATGCTCACATGCTCCCTCCCACATAATTTATTTAAAAAGTTGTCAAGGTAAAACACACTGAGAAAAACAATATCGAGTGTATATTTTTCAATTTATTTGGGTTTCTTCTTCACCTTGGCCATAGGAAGCTCAGTATCGTTGAAGTAAAGCCATCCAATGTTGAAGACACGGTCTTCATTTTCTGTCTGTGTCTTAATTTTTCTTACTTAACCCACAACTCAATTCATGCTTCCCTGCCACATCATAGTGTTTGTCTTAAAACCTCTCTGAATAAGACTGGGAAAATGTTTTGTTTAAAAATTTTATTTTTATGTGTATGGGTATTTTGCCTGTATGTGTATCTGTGTACCACATGCATACCTGGTGCCCTTGAAGGTCAGAAAAGGCATTGGATTTCCTGGGACTGGACTTATAGACAGCTATGAGCTGCCATGTGGGTGCTGGGAATGGAACCCAGGTCCCCTGCAAGTTCAGACATTGCTTTTAAGTACTGATCCACCTCCCAACCTCAGGAAAATGTTTTATAAAATAATAAAGCATTGACTTTTGGTATGTGTGAGGTAATGGGGGCGGAGCTGCGATGGGCAGGGATCATGGCTCAGTGCTTCTGTATCCATGAAATCACAGGCTGTCTCACAAGGGTGCTATTGTGCCTTGTGTGTCTGTGGTGACTTCATTGCTGGGCTGTCTCCTTCCAAGCTTTCTTGCAGCCCAGGGAAGGCTTCTGTAGAATGGTTCTTTGGTGAACCCAGGTCCCTTTTCAGTCTCTCTGGAGCAGGTTACGGCAGTGCCTGAATGGCTAGTGTGTTGCCTTTGTCAGCAGGGCTGGTGGACCCTAGGTACCCGAGGCTTCACTAGAGAGACCTAGCTCTTTTCTTTGTCATGAAATGATCTCTCCAAGGTCAAAAGGTCTTTGGTAGCTCTTCTCTGATCTTAGCATGGATGCCCTGGAATGCTGAAATTTTCCTTGAGGTCTGTGTGAACTGTAGTAGATGTGTAAATGACTGGATGGTGCCTGAAGAATCTATCACAGTGTTTAGCCTCAAAAAATGGGTTAATGAGGAAAACTTAAGCTACACTTTTGCTGTTCGGAAGCCATAGTTTTGTTTGTCTTCAAATTGTTCCTGCTGTCTCACTGAGAAACAGCACAATATGTCAATGTTACTTTCTAGAGACAGACTGCATTGCTCAATGCCTCTTATACATGTCATACCATGTGTGAGCCTGTACACATGACCTGACTTCTCTGTTTTCTTATGTATGAAATGAGGGTAGTGAATGTCTGTCAAGTTCCTGCTTCCTCTCTTGGTTTGCCTTCCTTTTGGAGAAGCTGACACAAAAAGATACATGTGGAGGGAAACTGAAGTATCACCTGTGTGAGCATGAGCATGCCTTCTTCCAATGATCCCAGCTTTCTGGCAGCCACAGCCCTAGCTTGCCTCTGGCCTGCAGTCTCCTGAGAGACTCCGAGTTAGAATCACATGATTGATTCTGATCTCTAAATTTGTAGAAACTTATTGCAAATGGATCCTGCTCAAGGACACCAAGTGCTGGGGCAATTTGTTAGGCTGCAATATATAACTGATACAGGTGTCCGTGTGCAAAAGGGACTTATGCTCCTCCCAGCAGGGAGCACAGATCTTAACAGAGCTGGGAGATGAATAAGCCAAGCACTCCTGTGTGTGGGGAAGTGAGATGTGGAGTGTGTGTGTGTGTGTGTGTGTGTGTGTGTGTGTGTGTGTGTATGTGTTATGTGTATGTGTGTGTTTATGTGTATATATGTGTGTGGGGGTGTGTGGGTGTATGTGTGTATATGTGTGTATGTTTATGTGTATGTGTGTGTTTATGTGTATTTATGTATATATATATGTGTGTGTGTGTGTGTGTGGGTGTATGTGTGTATATGTGTGTATGTGTTATGTGTATGTGTGTGTTTATGTGTATTTATGTGTGTGTGTGTGTGTGTGTGTGTGTGTGTGTGTGTGTGTGTGTGTGTATGTATGTGAAGGGGATCCATTATAACACTGGTAAGAGGAGACTTCATGCAGTCAGAGACACTGAAGTTATGTCTTGAAGATGTGCAGAGGTAAAGCAGGCATGGGGTGGTGGGAAGGGCATTTTAGAAGGAGCAAATATATGCAGAGGCCTGGTTGAGGTGAGGGATTTTGGCAATGGGAAGTGGAGCACTTGACACTGGGTTTGGAGCTGGTAAAGGTGTTTGGATTTTAAAGAGTTTTAGGTAGAATTTTAGAACTATCAGCCTGCTTATCACATGGAGAATAGATAGAGGAGGATCAGAAAAAGAAAGAACACAACCATTAATTTGCATTTATCTGCTCTATGATGATACTGTATTATTACATTATTAAATATGTTACTTTATTTTTTAACATAGAACTCACTCTGAATACATGAAAAATGTGTTTTATTGAAATAATTTTGAGTTGTGATGATCTTCTCATGATATTGTTATCAAATGAGGCTGACTACCTTCATGATTGATGGCACAGCCATCCCTTTGTGTCTGAGGGTTCTGGGCTGGTGGATTCATACATCAGAACATGGTGTGTCTGTCTAAGCACATACACACTTTCTTTGTTCATGATCCCTAACAATGGAGGGTATTGACCATTTGCATAGCAGTTACATTGTGTTATTCCTCTAAGTCATCCTATCAAGAGGTGATTTGACGTATATGGGATGGTGTGTGTAGGTTACATGTAAGTATTAGGTCATTAGTACAAGGGACTTTGAGTATGCTCAGAGTTTGATTTACATGGGTATCCTAAAACCAGCCTCACATGGATACTGTGTTTAAATGTGCTTCAGGTGATTTAATCAGTTTCCAAATGATGCATATTTAGGCTAGTTTTTTTTCCCCTTCTGTTGTAAGAAGTATAGGGGTTGACATGAGGAAGGTCTTGCAGAACCTTGGCTGGTGAGTTTTATTTTCTGGTATGTTTTAGCAGCGAGTTGGAAGACAGATGGGGGGGAAGTGTGTGGAAAATGCGATGGACTGAGTCCCCACTCCTCAGTATGTTGTGACATCACCTCTGGTATTCTCCGAGACATTGTCGGTATGGAACATTCCACTTCCTTGGGGCCATATATCCTGAATTGTTGTTTGGGAAGTACTCTCCCAATCCGTGCTGTGAATACCCTACCTCAACAGCCCCTGCTTGCTTCACAGCCTACTCTTGCTCTGCCTCCATTCCGCATGAGTTCTTGTGCAGATTCTTGGCCTGTAGCACAATTCCTTTTCCCCGTGTTTACTTTCTTGTTATTGTTTTCTTTAGCTTCACCTGAGAAACATCATCTATGTAGGTATTCTGTAGTCTTCTTTTCTCCTTCCCCAGATAGGGTCTCCTGTAGCCCAGGCTGGTCTGGAACTCTATGCAGCTGGGGATGTCCTTGAACTTCTGATCGTCTTGCATCTATCTCCTGAGTGCGGGATGACAAGGATGTGCCAGGACACCCAGTTGTCCTCAGTCTTGTTCTACCCTTCAAGGGGTTGGGATACATTCTCACACATGTGTGGTGTTCTATGCTCACTTCTATCTCTGAATTTAGAACAATATATCAGAACAATTGTATGCTTCTTTTACTCATCTAACTTCTTTCTACTCATCTATGAACTTGTCAGGGGAAAATAATCATAATTTCCCCCTCTCTGTTTTACACTCACTATCACATCCCAGCTGTATTGCTATATATAATGATTGGAATACTTGGGCATCAGGCAAAGTTTCACTAGCAGGGCAAATGAGTCAACAAGCCCTAGTGAAAAACAAGCAGTGGCTGGGATTCTGCTGGGTAAAGATAGACTAGTGGTGGAAGAAAACTGAATTGCTAGGAGAACTGAAGTGGTGGAGCATGGGGTCTATCCTGGATAGGAAGGAAATGAAAACCCAAAGGGCTGGTAGAGAGGAAACAGAAGCATCAAGGACCCCAAAGCTCTATGGGTTTGAAGGACAGGTGTGGTGAGAATAGTACCAAAGTTGGGCTCCCACTTAACCAACATAAGTGGCACCTAGGGGAGGATTAAACATGCAGTTAAAAACATATACCTCTTACAGTTCCTAGGTCAGTATTCTCAGGTGGAGTCTGGGATTCTATACATTTGACTGACATGTCAGGATAGTCTCACTGAAGATATTTTCTTGAAATGGGGTCCTTTGTTAGGAAGTAAATTGTTTAAGATTTCAGAAGTGAGCCGGGTGTTGGTGGTGCATGCCTTTAATCCCAGCACTTGGGAGGCAGAGGCAGGCGGATCTTTGTGAGTTCGAGGCTAGCCTGGTCTCCAGAGCGAGTGCCAGGATAGGCTCCAAAGCTACACATAGAAACCCTATCTCGAAAAACCAAAACCAAAACAACAAAAAAAAAATTCAGAAGTGTGTTGGGGGGGTTGCTTCTCCAGAAGTCAAGGTCTAGATGTAACCCCAGCAATAGATACTTGGGGAAGATCATGAAGAAAGTTAGAGTAAAGGTCCCAGGGTGCACTGGGTCATCCCTGTGTATATGACAATCACTCACAAAGATGGCTTGCTTAGAGGTAGAGAGGCTCAATCTCATTCACCAAAGTCTTCCAGAAGGAAAGGAGTGGCTTAGGGGTGTTTCAGGTTATCTTCGTGCTAGGGTGGAGACTTTGAAACTAATAACTATGGTTCTTGGGTCTTATGGCTTGGGAATGTCACACAAAGGCTCAAGTGTTTACAAACTGGGTCCAAGGCTGGTGGGGGCTATTCTGGGAAATTGTGGAACCCTTAGAAGGTTCCCTAGCTGGAGGAAGTGGGGTTGCTGGTACCAGGTCTTGAGGTTTATAAACTGGCTCTTCTCTCTCCCTCTTCCTCTGCTTCCCGATCTTCCCAGATGAAAGCAAGCAGCCTCAGGCTCCTAGCTGCAACAAACTCACTCCCACCTGCTGTGATAAAATACTGTGGCCAAGGCAATTTACAGAAGGAAAGGTTTATTTGGGGCTATGGTTCCAGAGGGTTAAAGTCCATGATGGTGGGGAAAGCATGCTTGAGCAGCAGACATGGTGGCCAGCACAGAAACTGAGGGCTTGCATCTCAAACTGCAAACAGAAAGTAGAGTGAACTTGAAATGCTGAGTCTTCAAACTGTCAGTGGTGGTTTGAACAAGAATTGCCCTGATAGGTTCATACTTGGTCCCAGTTGGTAGTGCTGTTTGAATAGGTTTAAGAGCTGTGGCCTTGTTGGAGGAAGTATGTTAT
Source organism: Cricetulus griseus (assembly GCF_003668045.3). Lineage (NCBI taxonomy): Eukaryota > Metazoa > Chordata > Mammalia > Rodentia > Cricetidae > Cricetulus > Cricetulus griseus. The sequence goes on along the minus strand of NW_023276806.1, from coordinate 151,526,076 downwards.
TGTGGAGGTAGGCTTTGAGGTCTTACATGCTCAAGCTAGGCCTAGTGTGGTAGTCTCTTTCCTCTTCCTATGGATCAAGATGTAGAACTCTCATCACCAGCTCCTTCTCCATCACCAGCTTGAACGATGCCAAGTTTCTACCATGATGATAATTGTAGGGGAAGCTGTAGCTATGCCTACTTAAGGGCTGGCTACAGGTGTGTCTGACCATGCCCTCGAATCTATGAACCATAAGCAAACCATCAAAATTAAATGTTTTCCTTTGTAAGAGTTGCTGTAGTCATGGGGTCTCTTCACAGCAATAGAAACCCCTAACTAAGACAAAAGCTAACTAAGCATGAGCCTGGGACTGAACCAGTGAGCAGTGTTCCTCCATTGTTTGTGCTTCAAGTTCCTGCTTCGTTTCCTGTCCTTGGTACCGTCAGTGGTAGACTGTGACCTGTAAATGGAAACAAACCCTTCCCTGTCAAGTTGCTTTTGGTCCGAGTGTTTCATTATAGCAACAGAAAGGAAACCAGTACTGCAACAGCATCATTTGAAAACCTGAAAGGTATTGGTTCAGGTCTGCATAGCCACTCTCAGATGTAGGAGCTGCCATGATCTTCCTTTCAAAGATGAGGAACTGGTAGCAGGTACGTGTTAGCTCTCTCACAGGGGCTCACTGTGTTAGGTGCTGAAGTCTTTGGGGAGAAGAAACTTAGTTATAGCTAGGGTCCAGTAGGCTGTAGGTATGTGATACAATTCTATTGTCAGATCAATTAATGATACAGATCAGAGGTTGTTGGTAAGCTGTGCTAGGTACTGCCATTAGCACTGAGCTCATGTATCTCATGAAAGAGTAGTGAGAAGCAGGTATGTGAGGTCTGTGAAGGCACAGAACCCTGTATAAAAAGACAACATTAAGGATCCTCTAGGTGAAATGAAAGTGAATTCTAGATCCTTGGGACTCAAAGTCTGGTTTCCGGAGGAGCAGCATCTGGCATTTGGGAATTTGGTAGAAATGTGGTTGATGGGCTGTCAAGATGGCTTGATTGGTAAGGAGATGGTTTGAGAACCCGAGTTTGATCCTCAGATCCATGTAAAAAGCTGGTTTGATGGAAGTGCTTGTAACCCCAGCACTGGAGAGAGGGGCAGACACGTGGATCCTTGGCATTTACTGGCCAGCCAGCTGAATTGGCATGCTGCAGGCCATGAGAGACCCACCCATCTCAAAATAAGGTGGATGGTGACAGAGGGACACACTGCAGCTTTTTAGAGTGTTAGAAATGGCCCCTCTTCAGAAACACTGAGCTAGAATCTACATTTCCACAGGTCCTGGTGAGCCCTGTGGGTTGACACCTGAGAAGCAAAATGGAAACTCCAAGTTACTCCTGTTCAAAAGCAAACACTGTGTAATACCCAGAGGTAGGTGGCGTTTGTGAATAGCATGGCTAAATGTTCCCTCCACTCAGCGGGTGTCAGCCTACTGCCACCAGCATGCTGCTGCTGACGAACAAGACAGGTAGGGAGGACAAGGAAGGAAAGTAGTATTCCTGCTCTCTGAAAGCTTTACTGTCTAACAACTCTGGGAGTCCATGGGGGGAAAAAAAAATACATAGCTACCAGTGGTTTACTTGCTCTTCAGCTTAAAGGCATTAAACTATGCAAAGTGAGTGTGCCCATCAATCTCACCTAATGAGTCCACATTGAGCTGTTTACAGAGGTAAATTCCCAGGTGGAATTCATAGACGCTCCAAATTGGACATCAGCATATTTATGACCCATTTGGCATCTTTCTTGGGACTGAGACAGACCTGGGAACCCCTCTATAGCTGGCTTGGCAATTGCTTAATCTAGTTGACAATCAGCTTAGCACACAAAGAAGACGGAGGAATCACTCTACTAGGGAGCTCCCTGCCCTCCTGTCTTGAGAAGAATGTGGGTTGACAGCCACACAATTAAAAGGGGATTGATTTATTGAGCTGGAATGCTCTGACCCTAATCTCAGCATCTCCCTGCTTCATGCAATCACCATTTCCAAACAAGAGCCAGCCTACACAATCATCAGGGAGCGAAAGGCATTCTTCATTTACTGAAGGTAGCTTCGCCCCAGGAGCCCATAAAGCAAAAACCATATAAAAGAAGTTTAGTCCTGCATGAGGGCCTGGATAAGGATCTGGAATTCAGCAGGGAGGGACAGCTAAAACCAGAAAGCAGGCAGCAGTTATGAAAACTGTTAACCTTGGCTTAGAGGGGGTAGGCGATGAAGGGGTTAAGAAGTTGTGGGCAGAGAGCCCCCCTTCTGTCTTCTATATGATGAAACTGTAAATTTTGGTTCGAAATCAAGGCTTTGGAATGTTGGTGGGAATGCTGGTAGGATTCGGGGGGCAAAGAAGTCCCTGGATTTGAAATCAGTTCTCTCTGATCTGTTTCATCAAACTCATGAGCAAAATCTTGCCCTGCGCACACACAGAATTGTTTCTGATTGTTGGGGTTTGAGGGGGCCACCTAATAAGTTGCCATCTCTCTTTTCCATCAGGGTTCTAACTCTGGCTGAGAAGTAAACAAAACAAAAGACATGGGCAACAGAGACCCAGGCACACTTTGGCCTTTGATGCTGGGATAAAGTGATCCTGGGAACCCTGACCACTCATTATTTGTGGCTTCTGGATTTCTTGGTTCATCGCTTCCAACCTACAAAGATGACTGACCCCATTCTGAACAGACCAGGAAAGGCCCAAGGAGATGTGCTGTGAGACCAAGTCCTTGTGGGCAAACTGGCTATACCCAAGAGAAAGAGAAAGACACTGGGGCATGGTACAATTTCCTCCCTGAACTTATCAGAATAAGGGAATCTTTTCCTATCCTGGAGCACACTGGAGTGAGTGAGGAGACAGAGAGAAAGCAGAAGGGAGGTGGGACCTCTCACGCGCAGAATGAATCATGGTTCAGAAAGGAGCATGCTCCATATCCTCACCGTTTTAAAAGTAGTGATAACAATAGTGGTAATTGAAAGGATTCAGGCACTATGTTGGCCTGCCCTTGTTACCTGGCAGAATGCACTCAGGCAGTTCTCTGGTCAGCCCAGGGTTCCATGAGTCTGCACACAGGTGTAAAGGATCCCTTTAAAAGACCCATCCACCTATGTCCTCTTCCTCTCTTGTTCCTCTCGCTCCCTCTCTCTCTCCCGTCGCTTTCCCCACCTGTAATAATCTCTAATTACAGGTTAATGTATCTCACGTTTCGTGTTCCATCACACCGGTTCCATCTAGCGCGCCTCTTTAACTTAAACAAAAGAACAACAGTAATGATATTGAATGAGAAAAAGAAATGGAAAAGGAAGATGTGGTTGCTCTGAGGTATGGTTGAGGAGAAGGTTTATTGTAGATATGAGGGGGAGCATTGCCAGAGGAGAGACATCTGGGAGAGTCCAGAGTGAACTTGACCCTGTGCTGGGCTATGTGGGGTTGGGGGAACAGGAGATGAAGAGACCAAGAGGCCAAAAAAAGGACCAGTGTAGCCAGATGACTGGATTATATAGAGAAGAGCCCAGGAGGAAGGGCAGCCCAGCCTCTGACTTGGTGAGTTCAGGATGGGGGGTGGGTATGCCAGCCATAGCCAGTAACAAACAGGGACTGAGAGATGCTGGGAGAACCTGGTGGCCAGGTCCAATTTGATGTGTTAAACAGGCACCTCAGCTAGCTGTTTGTCCCAGGTTTGAGCCCCAACAGATACTAATAATGAAGTCAAAGTTCACATTTTCCTATTCTGGGCAGATTTTCTGTTCTGATTCTGGACAGAATTCCATACTTTATCATTCTTCACAATTCACTAAGATCATTTTGTTATTATCTCTTTGCAGCAAATGAGAAAACGGAGACAGAGAGGTTGTATTCCTTGTCCAAAAAGAAACAGTAGGAAGCAGAGCTACTGTGCAAACTCAGTGTATCGATCCATCTTGAGGCCTGAATTCCACAGCAGACTGCTGAATGTATGAAGTAAGTAAATGAATGAATGAGGTAAGGGGGAGGTTAGTGACTAGCATGGAGAAACGTGTTTTTGGCAGTCACCTCATCTATCTTTTCCCTCAAGAGCTCACCCTGAAAAGTGTGTGTGTGTGTGTGTGTGTGTGTGTGTGTGTGTGTGTGTGTGTGTGTGTGTGTGTAAGAACAACTGTAGTTGCTCCTCAGGTACCATCCACCTTGCTTGGTTTGAGACGGGGTCTCTCACTGGCCTGGGATTTGTCAAGGGCACTGACTTGGCTGCACAGCCTGCTCTAGGGATTCACTTTCTCTACTTTTCTAGCACTATTGGATCTGACTTTTTGTTTTTTATTTTTGGAGTGGGTTCTTGGGATGCAAATCTGGTCCTTATACTTGCAAAGCAAGTGTTTACTGTTTGGGTCTCCACACCCAGGTCTCCACACCCAGATTCTTTTTATTTTCTTAAGTTCCTTTAAGGAAGCCTGGAGAGGCTGCTGAACCCCACACAGATCCCATACCTGAGCTGTGCTCCTCCACATAGATCTCATACTTGAGCTGTGCTCTGGCCGCCTGCTTAGGACTCACAGCTGCTACTTCTCTGGTTGTTTGTTTTCACCCTTATAGTCCTTTCCCTTTGAGGAATAAATGCCACATCAACCTCCTCAACGTCCTCTGCAATCTGAGTCCTTGATGAATTGATAAAGGGCACAAGGGACACTCTTATTTCAAAGTGGGATCACCTCCATGCACAATTCCTGGTACATGGCTCCCCATGGGGATCATGTTTCAGTGTGATACCTGCTGAACCCGCATCTTGGCTTAGTTTTTAATTCCTTCCCTTAGCTTTTGCCCTTGATTCTGTTGTAATTCACACATACTCAAGTCCTTGTCTCAGGCCCTCCTCCTGGGAAACCAGATCCAAAGTTAACTTCCACGTGGAAACCAGTCAAAGGATTTGCCCCAGCAGTGCCCCAGCCCAAATCTAGGCTCTTACCACTTCATGATGAGGAAAGATTGCACACACTGAGAAAATCAGGGGAGGCTGTTGTACCATCAACTGGATACAGTACTGTGATGGTCTGGATGGAGCTGTGACCGTTGAGAGTTGTGCGTTTGTGCCACTGGTTTTTTTTTTTTTTTTTTCAGATTGTTTTTTATTTGAATTAGAAACAAGATTGTTTTACATGACAATCCCCAGTTCTCTCTTCCTCCCGTCCTCCCCTACCACCCCCCCCAACTGAAACCCTACTTATCACATATCCTTTCTGATCCCCCTGGAGGGTGAGGCCTTCCATAGGGTGTCATCAGAGTCTGTCATATCCTTTGGGATAGGGCCTAAGCCCACCACCTTGTGTCTTGGCTCAGGGAGTATTCTGTGTGGAATGGTCTCCCGAAGTCCATAGCTATGCTAGGGATAAATACTGAACTACTATAGGAGGTCCCATAGATTTCCTAGGTTTCCTCACTGAAACCCATGTTCCTGGGGTCAGGATCAGTCCATGCTGGTATCCCAGCTATCAGTCTGGGGAGCAAGAGTTCCCCGACGTTCAGGTCAACTGTTTCTGTGGCTTTCACCAGCCTGGTCTGGACCCCTTTGCTCTTTATTCATCCTTCTCTGCATCTGGATTCCAGTTCAGTTCAGTGATTAGTTGTGGGTGTCTGCTTCTACTTCCACCAGCTGCTGGATGAGGGCTATCGGGTGGCATATAAGTCAGTCATCAATCTCATTATGAGGGGAGGGCATTTAAAGTAGTCTCTCCTTTGTTGCTTAGATTGTTAGCTGGTGTCATTTTTGTAGATCTCCAGACATTTCCCTAGTGCCTGATTTCTCTGTAAACCTAAAATGTCTCCCTCTATAAGATCAAGATGGAAAGAATACCAAAGTAGGATGGGTGAGTTTGGAAGGAAGGGCAACCTTGACTGAGTTGAATTGGGCCCAGAGTCCCAGAAAAGACACAGCAGCTGAGCAGTCAAGGGGCTGTTATGGGTCTAGTAAGTAAAGAGACAAGATGCATGCAGAGGAGACCCTGCTGCACCATCCTGACCAGTGGTTATGCTGCTATGACTTGACTGTGAAATGTCTCCCATGGACTCCTGTGTTTGGACACCTGGTCCCTAGCTGGTGGTGCTGTTTTCTGGGTTATAGAATCATTGTAAAATGAAGACAATAGCCTAACTCTGTTCTGGTCACAACTTCTTTGTTTTCTGATCCTTCCAGATAAACGTGGTACTCTGCAAACTCCACCTACTGTAGAGCCCTGCTAGCCACCATGCCTTCCCTGCTATGAGGTGCTGAATCCTTTGAGCTATGGACCAATCTAAATTCTTCCTCTCTACAGTAGCTTTTGTCAGATGTTTTGTCATTGTGATAAAAACAATTGGTCCACATACTTAGTGGAAAACCTATGGCGCCCACCGTGTGCATCTCTCCTGCTTGGGGATGGAGTCCAGTAGATGAGAGGGGAATCAGAGCAGGTGTCTAAGGGGATGGAGTCCAGTAGATGAGAGTGGAGTCAAAACAGGTGTCTAAGGGGGTGGGAGGAAAAGGGGACAAGAATGGATTCAGTTCTCCCAGAAGCTTATGCTTTCCCCATTTTCTTCTCTACTTCCTCTCGCTTCCTGGACATGGAATGCTTCATTTCCTTTCTCACTAGGAAGTCTTTACTTTTTTCTCAGTTTCTCTCTCACTTTCCTTCATGGCCCAATTTCTTGGTATTCATCCAACCAACAGTTAAGGGTCAAGCACCTTTCTAACCATTTCAAAATAGTTTCCCTAGTTGATTACTAGGTCAAGACATACAGTAAAACATGAAAACATTAAATGGGACAGATTCAGTATGTGGTTAGTAAGCAAGTATTTGTTTTTCTGTGAGTCCCATCTACCCTGACAAGTTGCAGAGGTTCAGGCGGCAGAGATCCAAGCCTATACTCTGTTTGCCCCAAGGATCCAGGCTCAGGAGCTTCCCCACCACAGATGTCAACACACACTTGTTGATTCCTTGACCGAGTGACCATATTGGGTCACAGATTTCAGGCCTTTTGCCTTTGGACTTTGCCCATTGCACATCCCACACACAGTGGACCAGGTGAGCTGCCTGTTGGCGTGTGACCAGTAAATCTTGACCTGATAGCCTTGCTTCCCTTCTGTGCAGTCAGGAAGATGGATGTGAGGACAGAATGACACACTCTGTCCTCCTCAACAGGATAGGGCTGGGTATATGTACTTGTATATATACATATATATTCCCAAATATAACCTGGTGAGTTCATATAATGTGTGGATATGTAACTTGGATGCACGTTTCCAAGGGCTGACCTTTTGACACTGGACAACCACTTGGTGTGCTCTTCCCTGGTGAGGGTTACCTCTCCCACTCCCAGCTCTGCCCAGTTGCCTGCGGTTCTTTGGGTGGAAGACTTCCTCATTCTGTTTGGAATGTTTCTTGGTGTCCTCCTTGACTATTACATCTGGGTTTGATTGAAGTCTTGTGTGTAAACCTTTAGGAGCCAGAAAAGGTAAGCAACAGCCTTCTTGCCTCCCTTACACCCAGACTCATCATTTTCCTTCTTAAACTGATACCCTCCTGGTCCCTATTCCTTGTCACACTTGGGCTTGGAATCTTCATTTCCCCTTTCTTCTTCCCCTAGTAATTTACTAAGAAGCTAAGCTGATGGTTAGTTTGAATTGTCAACTTGACACAATCTAGACTCACCTGGGAGAAGAGCCTCTGAGAATGTCTGTGGCCATTATTTCAATTATCTTCATTTTTGAGGGAAGACCTGCCCACTGTGGGTGGGACTGTTCCCTTGGCCTGAAGGAGTACTGGACTGTATACAAATGGAAAAGCCAACTAGTTGATAGCATGCATGTACTGATTTATTGCTGTTTGGTCTTGACTATGGATATGATGTGACCAGTTGGTTGCTACAAGGTCCTGCTGCCTTGACTTCCATAAAGTTGTGAGTCAAATAAACCCTTTCTCCCATAACTTGTTTCTATCAGAATATTTTATCACAGCAAAATGAAATGAAACTAAGACACCAGGTCTCCCATATTCTGGGTTTAATTTTCTCCAATCCCCATCATTTCCATCATTGGCCTTTGTTCTCCTTCCAGTACCAGATCCTCCCCCAGCGGTTCTGGTGGTGGGTGTTAACATGCACACTGTTGTCTCTGGCAGGGCTTTCTCCTCCTTTCAGATCATCAGGCACACACAGAGACCCAGATTCCTGAAAGAAAGTGCTCATGCTGTGTTTGGCAGCCTGTGCTCTGCAACCCCCTCTCCTTCCATACCCTTTTCCCTCATGGCTGCAGCCAGGTGTGGCCCTCATGGTTCCTGCACATGTCTCACCTCTGCCACCCTCCATGCTCTGCTCACACTGTCTCTCAAGCAGACCACATTTCCTTGTCCTTCAAGGCCTGGTTCAGAAGCAAATCCCAACAGCTCAACAGACCAGGAGCTTGCCCCTACCCCTGCGCTTGGCATTCTAATTACAAACCTTCAGTATAGCATTTATGTCCTGCTCTGTGCTCTAGAGACCTTATGCTTTTGAGGACTCTGATGTGAGGATTCTTAGGGGATGCAACTCTTTGTCTAGAAGATTCTTTCCTGAGTCCAGTGCTAGAGTGAGGAGGGCAGATTGGATAGGAAACTTGATATTACACAAAGGGATTACTGTGGTTTATTGGGGACACATGGAGGGGTAGCTGGTGAGGGTGGTGAATGCCATGTGTCCTGCACAATGTTGCCTCTTTCAATGATTCTCCAGACCTTTAGCAGTGTTGCCATTCTGGATGCAAGGAACATTTCTGTGCAACCAGGGAGAATCTGGGCCATAGATCTGGGCACTCAACTCAAGAGTGGATGGGCCATGGAATTATGAAGAGAGGAGTGGCTGGGTTCCCACAAAAGACAAGACTTTGTTTTGGACTAATTAAATATCATTTTTTCCCTCAATGGCTTGGTGGTTCTCAGGCGGCATCTGGGATAACTTTCTTGTCCCATTTGGTACAAGGACTAACCCCTCCCCCCCCTCCGTTTTTAATCTTTAGCTCAATATCTGGCAAATCAGTTTCTGGGTTTGTGTGTGTTTGTGTGTGTGTGTGTGTGTGTGTGTGTGTGTGTGTGTGTGTGTGTGTGTGTGTGTGTGTGTGTGTGTGTGTGTGTGTGTGTATGTGTATACATGTGTATGTGTGTACACACATGTATAAGTGTGTATGGAGGGCAGAGGGTGTCTTCCTCAGGCAACACCATTCATTTTTTGAGACAGTTTCTCTCTCTCTCTCTCTCTCTCTCTCTCTCTCTCTCTCTGTCTGTCTGTCTGTCTGTCTGTCTCTCTATTATCTGGGGGCTTGCCAATTAGAATAGACTGACTGTCCATCAAACCCCAGAGATTTGCCCATCTCCATCTCTTCAATGCTGGGATTACAAGGGTCCACCATCAGGCCAAGCTTCTCAGTGTGTGTTCTGGGAAGGCAAACTTGGGTTCTTGATTGTCAGGCAAGCACCCCAGTCCCTTTGAGATGTAGAAGATTCTCACTTGGGTCCCCTCACACAGAAAGACAGTTGGGGTTGCACTGGAGCACAATCTATTTAGTTGCCTTTATGACTGTGTTATGCTTCAGGGAGCCACACCAAGCTCCACACAGGGGTTTCAGCACTTCCTCCTTTGTTGCTGATGAAGGAATGAGGCTCAGCTAAAATTACTTGCCCAAGTTCACGTAGCTAGTCCTGGAGAGGTATGACATTCAAACCCATATTGTTTCTTAATGTAAACATTACAGTCGTAGCCACTATGGTACTATGTCTCCAAGTAGACATTTGGCAATTGAATAACAGTATGGTGGCAAGTATGGCCAGGGGTCAAGTGTCTAGGACAGATAGGAGAGCTTTTGGCATTGCAACAATTGTGGCTTATCCCTGAGGACGTATGGTGCTGCTTTGGAGCCATCAGGTGACCTCGCCATGGTGCCCCTGAAAGGATAAGACCCCATAGGAAAGCTGACTTCTGATGAAATTCCCCCAAAGCAGCCACTCTGTCACCAGCGCTGTCTTAGGTCATATTTTAACTGCTGGCTGGGACACAAAGCTATGGGATCATAGCTGAGCCATCTGACTTAAAAATATGTAAGGACCAACTTGGGAATTTTATCACATTTCTGCTGCCCAGGCATGAAGTCAGCTGGCCTGTGCTTTTCACTTGTAATTAGCTGAGTGTTTTGATTTTTTTTTTTACACTTTATGATTATTTTAAAAAAATGTTCTGCCTAGACTGTGGTGTGAGGCATGCTTAGAGCCACCCCACAGCAGCAGAGAGGTGAGTCATAGCCCTACAATCTGGAGGCTCAAGGGGATGGCGGGTGCTGGAGAAACATAAATTATTGTGATTGTCTTGAAGGCACACACTGAGTTAATTATTGTGTCCTTGCCAGCTGCCTTGTGCCTTCATCAGCACTGAGCAAATGATGGTTTTTGGAGGGAAAGGAGACCTGGAAGCCTATGGTCTTCTGATGGAGTTTGGAACAAAACTCCCAGCAGCAGCTGGAACCTGTGTGGGTCTACTCTAAGACACTTGGTGTGAGAAGCCTCACTTCATCTGTATTTTTCCAAGGCAAATAAATCTGGCTTTGTTCTTCACCTGCCATATCTGGCAGGAAACACATACAAGTGAGAGAGATCCTCTTAGGGAACAAAGGAGAAGGGGGCATTTCTCTCTTTCTTGGGAATATAAGGAATCCTTGGGAGTGAGATGTTTCTGTAAAATCTAGCAGGAAGTGTTTGGGCTTGAGCTAACAGTGGGAAGTTCTTGCTCCTGGTCAGCACACACCTGCTTGAAGGGGGCATCTCACTTCCCCAGCCCAGTCCAACCAGGGCCTCAGCAAAGGCACCCACAGGCTGTTGTGGCCTGTTCATTTTCCCAGCTGTTTCCAGCCCATGCTGAAAGTCTCCATGCTTGGCCACAGTTCCCAGTCTCAGGGAATCCATATAAAGTGATTTCAGTCTTGTCAATCTTAGAGTGAGTCTCCTCTCAGGCCATGCAGTTAACTCATCTCTTTAAGCCATTGGAGGCAGGCGGGGAGGGAAGGAGGGAGAGATGAAGGAGAGACAGAATGAAAATAAACCTAATAAAAGCTAGAACCAAACCACCACCACCCACACCCCCACCACAATCCACACTACCACCACCACAGCACCACCACCTCAAAACCAAACCAAAACAATCAGATGTTCTTGGCTGTTTACTCAGAAAAGGAATAAATGGCTCTTCTTAGTTTTTTGGGCCTCTTCTAAGTTCTTCTAGAACAAGGCAGAAGTTTCTCTCCCTAGGTCCTCAGCACCTCGGCTGTGTGGTCTTAAGAAAGCCACCTCAGTTTTCTGGGGCCGATCTCAGCAGGATGTGATGTCTTCCCTATAAGTGGAGCTATCAGAAAGAGTCAATGATTCGGCCACTTAGCACAAGACCCAGGCCTCAACTCTGCTCTGTGAAAGTCAGTGTGGGTAGAAGGCTGAGCCTCATGAAGGTGTCTGTAGCTTTCCCATGGTTGTGGATACAGGTATATTTTGTTTATACCAGAATCCTCAGCAACAGGGACCTTTGTATGTACTTGAAAGCACATGGTTATAGTTGGGAAGGTGGTGGGTAGGGAGGGGCTGGAAAGCCGAGTTTCCCTGCTTAGTCCAGGCTGAACGACCTTCATGGTGACTGTCCATAGCACACCCATGTGCAGAGTCTGGGACAATGATATCAAATTGGATGTTGAGGCAGGCATATTGGAAATTCTTTTCTAGCTTGGGCTACACAGTGAGTTCAGTGCTAGCCTGGGTTACATAGGTAGACCTTGTCTCAACCCTCCCCTCCGAAGAAACCCATTGTAGCCTGGAAAAAGATAGCTACCTAGTGTGTTGTGGGGTGGTTTGCTGGTGCTACAGCAAGATGCTATAGGATAGACCATTTATAAAGAAAATAAGTTATTTCTCAGAGGTCTGAAGGCTACAGAGCCAAGACAGAGGGACCAGCATCTGATGAAGTCCTTGATGCCATGCATGCTATAACACAGTATAGGGGCCATATGGTAAGAGAGAGTCCATGGAAGAGAGAGGGCATGGAAGGATCCAGAGAAAACTAAGGGAGTCAAACTGGCTTCTAAACACCTGTACCTATGAGAACCGACTTGGCTCTGTTGTAATGCCATTAACCCCCGGGGGTGCATACCTCTTTAAGCCACATCACTCAACATCATTGCAATGGGAATTCATTTCCAACATAAGTCTTCAAGCCATAGTACTTCTCTCAGTATAGCTCTGTATATAATGCTACCAGAAAGGAAAATTTTGCATGTGTATATTGGTGTGTGTTTGTGTGTGTGTGTGTGTGTGTGTGTGTGTGTGTGTGTGTGTGTGTGTACTAGGTGTGAGTGCTAATAAATGCCATGAACAAAAATAATCTTGGGAGGAAAGGATTTATTTTATTTTATACTCCCAAGTCACAAGTGATGGAAATCAGGGCAGGAACTCAAGGTAGAACCTTGAACCAGAGAACACAACATGGAAGGATCTGCTAAGTAGCTTGTGTTCTCTGGCTTACTAAGCTAGCTTTCTCATATAACCCAGAGTCACCTGCCTGGGGATGGCACCACTACAGTGGGCTGGGCCTCCTCCATCAATTAGCAATTAAGAAAATGTTTCCACAGACATATTCACAGGTCAATATTTGGGGGGGGGGTCTATTCTTTAGTTGAGGTTCCCTCTCCCCAGGTGTGTCAAGTTAAAGCTCTGACATCACCCCACTGTGATGTTTTCATTGACTCACCACCTTACTTAGTTCAAGCCCCTCTTTCTCCACTGCATCCCCCATTTTTCCTTCTCTTCACTGGTCTGGGCCCATGCAACCCCTCATCTCTTGCCTAAGTTATTGATGTGCCCTCTTTGTATTCTAGATCAACACTTGTGTGTTTATGTTTCTCACATTTCAGATAATTCAAAAATAGTTTCTTGTAAGACTGTCATCCCTGCAATTGGATTAGTTTTGGAGGTAGTGTTAATTCATCAACTCACATAAAGGTCACATGACATAATGCCAATAAAAGTACTTTTGAAGTGTAAGATGTTGTACCAATGCATCCATCTGTCCTTCCATTGACAGAAGAAACTTTTGTGAAGTTTTCTGTAGGTACTGATGACACTGAAGGGGGGTCAAGATGTTTAAAAGGAATCCAGGGCCTCATAGGACACACTGTAATAGATTATAATAAATACCACAACTACCCCATCTCACAGGTAGTGGTGGGACGAAGCAGCAATGAGTCTGGACACATTACTGTAAATACAGGTGTTCGAGCCAGTCAAGTGACTTAGTGAGTTCAGGCACTTGCCTCCAAGCCTGATGATCTGAATTCAGTCTCCAAGGAGACAGAGATAGAAGGAGAAAACTGACTCTTAGAAGTTGTCCTCTTACCTCTACATACATTCTAACTGCAAATATATGTGTCATAAATTATGTCATAAATTATGTGTGATAGATATAATAGGTATAAGCAGAGTAGGGTCAACAAGTTTTGAGTGAGCTGGAGAAAATAAGCTCTGTGTTTGGAACAGACTCTAGAATGATACCAGTAACTGCCTGCATCTCTCTTGTGTCTACAAAATCAGACCTGTGTTCAGGGTCTATACCTTCTGCACAGGGTAGGTCACTGGTCATCTTGAGAAATCAATTTTCTCATCTGTCAAATCTGCATGAGAAGCTTTCATAAGGTTGCCATAGAAACAGAAAAAGATCATTTCTTCATAAAACAAATGGTTATTGAACACATGCTGTGCTGGACACTGACTTGCTGTGATGGTCTGATGTCCTTTGATACTCAGCCTTGGTAGCTGACACTTGAAAGCTGTACAGTATCTTCACTTCAGGCCACCCCGTGATTCCATTCCTTGACAACTTGTTTCAGGATTCTATTGTCATAAGGTCTTCATAAGAAAGAAACTACATGAAGGGGCTCCTGGGAGTATGGGGAATGGGGACAGAATTTAGGCTCAGAGACATCAGGCTAGACTAGGAGTAGCTAGGTCTTTGAGTTGCAGCAACAAGATGGTGGCTTAAAGAATCCAAAGTTGTTTCTCATAGTCCTTGAGCTGGCAGGCACAATTTCAAGATGGCAACACATGTGGCAGGTTGTGGGCCTCCTTTGGTTTGTAGATAATACTTTGTCATCAAAACTTTACATGATGGAGAGAGACAGAGATCATCTCTTCTTGTGTCTCTTGCTATTAAAGGCCGTGAATTCCACAGTGAGGCTTGCCCATCATGATCTAGTTGTCTCCCAAAGACCATACTTCTAAACATCATCATGCTGCGGGTTAGAGATTCAACCTTAGAATTCTCTTGATGTTTGTGAGGTACATTTCAGTTCATAGAACAGAGAAACAGTGAGGGCTCATTAAAGATGCTGAGACCAACACACAAACATCTCTTGGCTCTTTTCTGCCAAGGCCACTGGAAAGAAACCTGACTTTTTAACGATGTCTCTTGTTTGGTTCAAGATTTATTGCAAATAAACTTCCTTTGTCTCTTCTATAATCATGTCATCGAGTGGTTCAGAGACACATGTCAACAGAGCTGGACAGGAGCCCAGGATGTTTGGGCTTGTCAGTAAGTACTCCAGTGGTGAGGAGAGTGGGGAGTAGGAAAGGGAGGTGCTGGCAGGCTTGCCAGAGAACCCTCATTAAACTCCAGGAGGGGTGGGGGTGAGACATCCAAACCTTGGGTCTGGCAGAGTTTATGTCCGAGTGGTAGGAAGCAGAGCAATTTCATGTCTCTGGAAACCTCTTCAGCTATTAGGCTCCTTTTCTCTGCTCCTTTGTCAAGACTAGGCTCTTTAGTTTTGACATTTAGTTTTTACTTTTGGATTTTTCCTCTCATTACAAATATGTGTTGTGAATTCAGTCCTTGGAAAACATTGTAGGTCAGAAACTGGAATGTTAGTGGTACATGGGACCTGTAAGAACCAAAGATGTAAGGTTCTGCAGTGGTGTGTGTGTGTGTGTGTGTGTGTGTGTGTGTGTGTGTGTGTGTTTGTAAAATGCCAGGGAAAGCTCCAATACTGTGGATGGGGGTAAGGTCTTGACTCCCTAGCTGGTTTCCATCACCCACAATTCCACAGGGCTCTGCTCACATAGGCCCAGTACAGAAAGTGCTTCTGGGATTGTATAGTTCTGTCTTCACACTCCTCCTCTGTCAGCCCTTCTTTAAGTGTCTTGATGAAGTGCGGGTTTCTCTAAGAGCTTGGAATACATCCAAGAAATGTCATGCTGGAGGGGAGCACTGGCAGGAATTCTCCTGTGGAGTGGTGCTGGGGGAGGGTGCATAGCATTTTCTGCAAGGCTGTGGAAAGGACCCCTTTAGGCACAGCCCAGATTAGGAACTTCCAGGAGACAAGGACATATATACAGTATCACTTTGCCTTTGCCTTTGTATTGCTTCTTCCACATGCTGGGTCAGAGCTGACCACACGCCACTTCGAGGACTCTAAATAAGGATGATCATTTGGAGTAAGCTGACTGCTACCCCTCATTCTGTGCCTCTTGGATCTCCTAGCAAGATCTCAGTTCTGGGGGATAAACACTTGAGTCATAGTTAGGCAGGTACCACACCTCTTCTTTTTCTATACTTCCCCCCAGATTTCTACTCCATGATAGGATGTTTGGGGGTACAGTACAAATCTGAAAGCACCAGTGGGTGTCCCAGAGCCTCTCTCCAAAGCCAAGTTAGGAACATTAAAGAAATCGATTATTTATCCATCTGTAGCTACTTCTGTGGAAGCTAGAACAGAGGAGGTTCATCTACTGGATGGGAGGATGACTATCATAATTCCTGTCCTGGGCCATACCCAGAGTCCTTGTAAATCGGGGCCCATCATGTTATGTTCCCAGTATCACAAGCTGGCATTTGGCTTTGACTCTTCTCTGCCAACTCCACAGCCCTCCGTCCAGTCAGCCTTCGTTACCAGCAGTCCTGGTAGAGAACTATCTTTCGATGTCTAACTGGCTTAGTGTTCCCTGCTGAGACTATTTGGTGGCATCCTTTGCTTTTGAATCAAAACATGAAAAGTATTTGTTTCAACTTTTACTCCTGTCCCTTATGTTCTGTGCGTAGACATGTGCCTTTCCTCATTCCTCAAATGGGTCATGCTTCCTCCATGTGTCCTCATGAGATTGCTTTTCCACCACAGCCCATAAGCCATTAGACCTCTTTCTACCAACTCGTACTCTACCTTCATGTGCTCAGCTCAGTTTTCACTTGCTCCAGGAAGCCTTTCTAGCTCTGAGTTGCTGACCCTCTCACCCATGTCTGTGACAAGTCCTTCTGCACAAGTCATTCTCTCTGGTGTCTAGTGTGGCTTCTAGGGAACAACAGCCCATGACTGCTGCTAGCCTTACCTTCCATTCCAGACCATGTGGGTCCCCTTCATCTCGTTACGAATTTGCCTGAAGCAAAAAAGAAAGAACCGTGGAAACCATAGTTGGTCATGTCCACACTGGCACAACTTTCTTTTACTATGGAGACATTCCACATGTTATTGGTTGTTTTACTTGCTCTCAACAGTGAGCTCTCATGTAAGTGGCAATGTGGTTGGGCAGCAGGAAGAGGGACTGATTTTAGGCAATGTCTGGAAACCCTTGTAGCTTTCTTCCCTTCTCTCATTTGTGATGGGAACATTGGAGAAGGATTGATACATTCCTTTTCTCTCTGAGGCATCAGAGATTTAACCAGGCTTCCCCCAGGAGCTGTGTATCAGATGAGCCCTTAGGAGGCCCTGGTGACAGGAGGAGCTTCCCCCTCTGCAAAGCGAATGCCTTATTGTCGCCTTCTTTTTTCAGCTTTCTTTCTATTTATTCTTTGTGTCTTTCACATCATGCATCTAGATCCCCTTCATTTCCCGTCCCTGTGTATCTGCACTCTGCCCTTATAGCTCCCCAAATAAAATTAAAGAGGAAAAGAAAAAAGAGGGGAAACATTTTTTTTTTTCATGGAAGCTGTAGTGTGACTTAGTGAGTCACACAGTAAACCCCTTTATCCATACATCTTTACTTGCAAGTGTCCATTGCAGAGTCGTTGGTCTGGTTCAAGGTGTCTGGGTTCCGCTACACTATTTATGCGGGTGTCACTGGAACTCCTCTTGGCTATCCCTTTGTTGCCCTTTATTGTGGAAATCCTGCAGCTTTGGGTCTGAAGGACTGGTTCCTTCATGTGCTCCAGCAGATCACAGATGAGGTAGATATCTATGATGTTTTCTTAGCACCTACATGAGCCAGGTTTCCCTGCTGCCAAAGTGACAATATCTATTCTTACTTTTTGAAAACCTCACCTATCCTTTCAGTTTTATAGGAAATGTATGAATAAAATGTCAAGAACTGAAAGAATGGAGATTGCACAAGAAACAATCAAATTCAGAGGAGAAAGCAGGAGGGGCATCAGCCTCACACAGGACAACCTTATGAGCAACATTACATAACAGCGTTGGAAAGTGTCTCCCAGCAATGTTAGTGTCAAGGGAAATGCAGCATTGAGGTGCATTGAGATGTTTTTGGTAGCCCCATCAACTCCATGGCGACTGTGTGCTCCTTACTCAGTCATGTCATCTTCAAGGTCTTGCAAAGCATTTTGCAAACATGCCTTCAACTCTTGATAGCCATCTCCACCCAATTATCTGCTCAAGTCTTTGATAGACATTGTATGGTAACTACTTCCAGTCAGTTCCTTGTTAATTCACAAATGGGATGGTTGATGCTTAGTTGGCAACAGTTACACAGGCACTGTCGGAGGCAGGCTCAGACAGACAGGAGATGCTTGTGTTCTCACAGCCATCCACTCGACTTGTGTACACTGATGTGTATACAGCCTGCCCTGGGTGCCTTTGTTCTTTTAAGAGTGTGACTTCAATGTCCGGGAAAACCTGCAGATACTCCAGGGACTCAGCTGGCTCGTGGGTGAGTCCCTTCCTCTTGCCATATACTTGGCAGCATTTGCAAAGCTGACCTAAAGAGACCCTGGCCTGAGACACAGGGACAATGAGGAGTCCCACATTATTTATGAGTCTCTCTTTGTATTCCGAGTGACCTCTGGATGCTGCTTCTGAAGGTGGAGTTTATCTGCTAAGAAGTCAGGAAGTCATGTGGGTGTGTGATGATGGTTGGAGGGCTAGTGTTGAAGTGTGAGGAGACATGGGGTGAGGGGACAGGTCCAGCTCTTGAAGCCACTTGAGGTGGTGAATGGGACATGTGACTAAGCCCCTGGAGATGGAAATCTGTTGTTTGCTTTATCATTAAGAGACTTGTCTCTGAACAATGGCAGAGATGAGATTAATAACACTGGCTGTGTTTTTTTGCTCCCTGGGTTTGCCAAGGGCACGAGCAGGTCTTCTTCACTCCTGATTCTAAACTGAGACCAAAGGTCAGGGCACACAGGCCTGCCATCTGTGTGGCTGGAGCAAGTACAGCAAGAGTCTGAGATGCCTGTGCTATTGACTTCTCAGTCTGGACCACAGGCTCAACCAGCCCAAGGGGAAGATGAAACTTGGGAAACCATGTACTTTTCAGGATGAGGAGAGAGAGCCTGATGTCCAGTTCTCTGTCTCAGTGGGTCCTTCTTACCATCCAGGCAGCTTTCTCTTGATGTCCAGGGAATAGTCAAATGTGGGACAAGAGACCAGTCTTCCAGAAATCTCATCATGGCAGAGATCAGCATCACTGGGGGAAACAGTCACATCTCTCCATGTTTTTTTCCAAGCCAACCACAGTTCAGTGGAAATGAGACCCTCAGGAGGACAGCTCTGCTGCTTCAGGAAGGTTGTCTCTGCACAAAATGATGGCTCCTTGTGGCAGGCTCCTAGGGCTGTGGTGAGCAAGGCGGGGGTGGTGCCCTCAGAAGGCTCCAAAGGAAGCACATTGCACACAACACAACTTATCTTCGAGGAAGTTCTCTTCAAGTCTGCAAAGCTGTCCCATTCCCTGCTTGTGCAGACTGTAAGAGACTCCTGTCCATAGACAAGAGAGAGTGGTGAAGGGCTCTGCTGCAGCTACAGATCAGGGTGTGGCTGATATCTTGAGGCTTGTTGCTTTTGGAGAATTCATCAGGACAGGAATGAAGACACACATGAAAGTGAAGCTTTAATTCACTCCTCTCTCCCCTCCTTCATCCCTTCCTTTTCTCTCTGCCTTTCTCCCCTTGCCTCTCTGGCCCTATTCTCCTTTTCCTCCTTCCTCCTCCTGCCTTCTGAAGCAATGCTCCCACCAAGACTTCCTGAGACAAACATCTCAGTCAAAAATCACACTGCGTCCCCAACAGCCCAGCTCAGCCCTGACATACCCATATTTCATGGGCAGCCACCCATCTATCTATCTATCTATCTATCTATCTATCTATCTATCTATCTATCAATCAATCACCTGGGGCCACCAAAGCCTTCCTATCCATTCTACTGTCAGAGACATCATTTGTCAGCCATTCTTGGTGAGGGCTCTTGATAATTGCCTTGGGAAGGAAAACAGCCCAACTTAGTGGAAAGAATGTGGCTTTGGGGGCCAGGCAGATCTGGGCTAGGCTCCCGGATCTGCCACTTCATACCTATGTATCCCTAACAAACATTGTTTGCCCTCTTGGAGTCTGAGCTTCCTTGTTCTTGAAATAAACAATGCAAAGTTGACAACAGTGTCCTTCTTGGGAATTGCTTTGAAAGGAAGAAATTCAATGCCCTTGCATGCAACTTCACCTTCCAGACCCAAGAGGGGAGAGAGACAGGGAGATTTAGAGTTTCAGAATATTCTGCTGTAGCCTGATTTTCTGTGCCCTTTCAATCTGAGACAGTGAGGTTTCTCCAAGACACCGAAATTACAGAAACCTCGAGGCCTTTGTTCCATGTAAGGAAGCCTTGACATAATCTTCCCAGGGTCACCTTCGTCCCCACCCCATGCCCTTGTCCTCCTGATGCTAGCCATATATTAAGGGACTCTTAACACCCCACAATGCCCTGCTAAACTGGCCCTGGTAAGCAATGAATTGCTTGTGTACTCAGGCGATGTATATGTAGCCATATAATTTATAGTATTGACACAAGTCTGCAGGACCCAAGAACCTGGCTGGCCCATGGCCCTTAAGATCTCTGTTGTGAACCTCCTTATAAGGAACTCAAGGCACCTTTGTCCTTCCAGACTTGGGATCTTGGGGCGGGCTCAAGCCAGGAAGGTCTGGAAACCTAGCATGGAGCATGGTGTGCCATCTTGGTGTGTCCTGTGGCTGCTTCTCTGTGGGTACCACTCAAGGCTGTTGTTGAAAGCAACAGATTTAACAAGACAAGGCATTCAAAAGCTAGGGCCCGGTTTTGAAAACTAATGGCAAACTGGAGAACATGATCAGGAGCCACATACCCCCCAGGAAGTCAGCTGCAGCTAAAGTCCCTCTGTAGAGTATGCTCCATGGCTGTCACCACCTGGCCCTCAGGGTTTTGGCATCGTACCTGGTTGCCATTTGATGCAGAGCCTTGATTTTTTCCGTGTCATTGCCTGGCTTACTTAAGAGTCATAGCCATAGCTGAAGCACCCTGAGGACTCTTAGGTCTGTCATGAAGTTCTGGGTGCCAGAGAGGAGGGAGAACCCTCTTTGGTGTCTTTGGAATCTCTCCACTCCAAGGCAGGCGGGTGTTAAAACATTAGTCTGAATGCTAGAAAACTAACAAGCTTCATTTGTTGTCTTTTGAATACAATTTTGAACCCAGGAGGAAAAAAATTAATTGAAATGTTCCTCTCATCCCTATAACCTGTGAGAACTGAAATTCTTGGTGTGTGTGTGGGGGGGGGCAGGCAGCATGGTACAGATATTAAACTGTGTATAGAACTGACTTACTGATTAAAATTTCAGCCATTGTAGAGAGTTGGAATGTTACAGCTCTAGATCCAAACTATATCGGGCTGTTTTAGTCCCTTGATTAGTCATTTGTTTCCCACCCCCAGGTGTGGCCTAAGATCCTTATGGCTTAGGTAAATCCATTTATAATGTACAACTGGATACTTGGCTTCCATCAACCCAAGGGCTAAGAATGCCACGGGAAACATCTGAGACTTATAGTACAGATGGCCCTGCCTACCTGATGTTTCCATCAATGTATTGGAAAAGTGGCTTAATCTGTAATTTGCTTTGACCTGTTACTATAAAAATGTGGTGAAACTGCTTTTATTTTGGAGACTGTGTTTCAGGTCTGTGTCACTCACATTCAGCTCCAAAATAATATTTTATTCCTTTTGTGATTTTTTTGCATCCCTTCTTGGTATAACAACTCAGTGACTCTGTGAAATAAGTCTTCATGGTTATTCTGCATGCTTCTCTCAAGGCTGCTCCAAAGGTCAAGTTGGAATAATATAACAACACAGCACACTGTAAAATTCGACATCAAAAGAGCAGGTGGTGAAGATGTTTTCCCTGTTAGCTGGTGAACCACAGGCAAATAGAATTTGCAACATGGGCTGTTCATTTCCGGAATTTGGTGGGGTGTGCAGGGCCATCAAGGTTCTTACTCAGCATTTCCAACATCCAAAGCTCAGACATAGACAGTGCTTAGCGAGCCGACAGGGGCCCCTGAGGCACACCCAGGTGTGTCTGGTGGATGCTGTTGAGGCAGCTTGGTTGTGTTTGGATGAACTAGTTGGAGGCTCAAGAAAGTCTGGGTTGGAATTGGAGATGAAATCACAAACATGTGTGACCATGGACTTAATTATTGTTAATATTCATGAGCGAATAAAACCCATGTGACATCAGTCTCAACTGTCGGTAGCCAATCAATAGTCACCAAACCCTAAAGAGGCAGGAGCTGCATAGTGGAGGTTGGAGTAGCTTAGCTCCTATGTGGGCCTGTAGGACACAGAATCCATGGTGCATCAGTATCGGAGTCCCTCCTGCAGGGTCATTAGTCACAGAACATTGGGTTTCTGAGGTGGATGTTTGCCACAGTGTAGCAGCCTCCATGCCAAGCTTCAGAGCATTCTGGGAAAGAGGCACAAAGGCAGTAGGATGTGGGGCTGAGACAAGGCAGGGTGTGCCAGAAACCTGCAGGAAAGCTCCCTGGGGGCTGAGTCTATTGCTACCCTAAGTCAAAGGATACCTCCACTCCTCCTGTCTGTGAAAGGCATCTCTAAGGAACCAGCCAATGAGAGATCAATGTGGACTCTCCCAAGCCTCCAACCTGCAAATGGGCGGAGCACCTATGTGATGGGTCCTTGTGCTCAGTGGGGCCACCAAGCTGCCAGCTCTTTACTCCCCAGGAAGTGAATCAGTTTTCACAGTGGGCTGAAGGGACAGTGACAGTACAAACTTGAGTGGATGGAGTGAACATTAAAACATTCTTATTGGTGACACATTTTGATATAGCTCGTTCACACTCTCAGTTGGGCAGCCCCTGACAGGTGAGACATGGTGGCAATGGGATCTGATTTGCTATTTTAAAAGATGTATTTAATGCCATATGGGTGGCCAACATGGAGGGGACAGGCAAGTGGCTTCTGGACTAGTCCTGGCATGGACTAGTGCATGTAGAAGTGAGGAAGACAGCAGACAATGAGGGAGCACGGCTGACTGTTATGACGATTAGTGTTAAGTAGGAATCTGATAAATGGCAGTTAGTATGAGAATTACCCTTAAAGTTATTCATTCAATCCTTGCCATTAGCTAACTGTAGACATGCGATTGTAACATGGCAAAATGGAAACATTTTAATTATTATTTATGTGTGTAACAAACTACTATACAGAGCCTTTCACATGATTGTCACTGTGAGGCAATGTCAGAGTCCTCAGAGAAACAAAACTTATGGGGGATAAGTACAGGAACTGACTGGTGTGATTATAGAGGCTGTGTCCCATGGTCTACATTAAGGAAGGTAGAGACCCAGGTGAGCCGGCAGTGTCATTCCAGTCTGAGGCTGAGACCCCGAGAAGCCAACCAGGTTCTACGTCTGGAGGCAGAAGAGGGTGGCTGTCCCAGTGGGAAGCCTGGCAGAGAGAGCGTGTTATCACTTCCTGGGTTTCTCATCCATTCAAACCAGGAGCAGATTAGAGAAGTCCACTGTCATTGGAAAGGGTGGCTTGCTTTCCCCAGTCTGCCCCATCCTATCTGACCCTCTCCAGGACCTCTGTCAGACACAGTCAAAGAAAAGTGGCACCGAGTATCAGCCACCCTGTGACCTGCTGAGAGACATGCGGTTGTCTACCTTTCGACTCTGCCTACATTGGCTTGTTTCATGCTCCTGGTTCTTCTCCTGCCCCCATTTTATAGAAAATGAAACTGAGGCTCAGAGATCTCACATAACCAGTGGGTGGTGGGGCTTGGTTTTAACTTATGAGTCTGGGTGACTAGTGAGTGGACTAGGAGAGGAAAAAACCCTCAAAAACAAAAAAACTATTCTCAGGTCTAGTTGGGGAGCAACTCAGCAGGGCCAGGCTGGAAGTCTTTTTCCTGGGGCTTGAACAGTTTCTGTGAGGAACTCAAATGTCCCCCAGTGCCCCAGGGCCAGGAGAATACACACCCATTTTCACAGTAGTTCTGTAAACACTCGAACCCCTGGGCACTGGGACTGGAAGCCTCTAGGTAAACTTGTGACTCTCTGTGGTACCCTCTAGTCAAAACTTACTAATGAAACAAAAATTAAAAATTGCCTGACTGTCAGCTAGCCAAGAGTTCAATCGGTCAAAACCAGACCTTGCAATCCCAAGGCCGGCTGCCTGCTGGAGGAAGCCTGATAAGAAAACATGGCCTAGCATGACTTTTAGCTGGCATGGGAAGGGGCCTGGGAACAGTAGTGGGCGGGCTCCAATTCCCTGCATGGTTCCCACTAGTTAATGTCAGTTCCTCTTCTGGAGTTCACCACTCTCTTCCTGGCCCACCCATTTGTATAATTAACTTGGGGACTTGGCAGAAAAGGTATCTCCTGGTAGATACATTTCCCACCCATCATTGGCCTGTTAGATTTGATGCCCTAGATGGTCTGTTCATTTCCCATACATTCTGTGAGGGTGGTGGGGTGTTGGCTACTGAGGTAACTGGGTGGAGTGAATTAAGCATGACTCCTGCCCTTTCCCTGCTCAGAATTTGCTGTGATGATGGGAACAGTCAGTGCTCCTGCCATCCAATTTGGACATTTGAGATCCTCCAAACTCAATCATGCAATTGAAAAGGTGGACTATAATGTTTTTAATTTCAATTGAGATAGCCATGTGGGGTTAGTGGTGTGTATTAGCAAGCACTGTTATAAAGCAAATGAGTGATGGTAAAGAAAAGATTATACCAGAGTCTTCAGTGGCTGTAATGAAAATCTTCATGAGGTTGGATGAGGTACCCACAGCAGGCTAGCCACTCTTGTGCTGGGTAGGATCAGGATAGTTGAGGGAGACAGAAACAAAGCAGTTCTGGGCTCAGCTACCTAAGGTGAAATTCAAGTGTCTCCCATTTGTTAATACCTAGATTTATAAATAAATGGTGAGTGTGAGGCTGAACTAGGGTAGAGAGAGTGGAGTTACACAGAGTCAAATTCACAGTGTGGCAAATCTCTCATTAGCATGCATGATGAGGTCCATGTACCTACTCAATCCAGCTCCCCTTGCTGAGGGCTGAGTTCCAGGTGCACTTTCTGCTTGGAGCCTTCTCTTATTTACTGGTGTAAAAGGAAGTCAATTTTTAAAAAATTCCCATCTGATTATATTGCTCTTATTGAAAATGGGCTAAGTCATGGAAAATGATAAAGAAGAGATCACACTTCTCACCATATATAACTTCACTGTACAATTCCTTTTATAACCTTTGCATTCTTTGAGCTCCAGCTGGTGTCTAGAGTTTACAAATTTCTCTCCAGAGGTGAATAATGCTCTTTGTGTACCCATATTTGTTCTTTCTTTGTGCTTACAAATGTTAGGTTTTGTTCTGGAATCAATGGGTTTAGTTAAAAGCTAACTCCCTAGCTTCCTTGTAAGGTTGGCCCAAGATGGAATAGGAAGTTGTTTGGTGGGCCTTGAGGCCCCTTCATGAGGTTTTCAGACTATGGGTGTGGAGCTTTTGTAGTTTCTCTCTTCTTTTGTTTAGAATTTTGGATGTTCAAGCTAGAGTTACAGTGGCCACCTTGGACTATACACCAATTCTTGGGCTGAAATTATTTGCAAGATGCAGGGGGGAAAGATGAAAGAAATCTAGACCCTGATGACAAACCTGTCTTATACCATCTACCTTCAAACCTTTCTATGACACAGAAATAAACTCTTACCTTGTTTATCCCCCTTTTGATGTGGGTTCACTCATCCATAACTACTGAAAATGTATAATTTATGCTAATATATGTATTCAAGTGCAGCATTTCCATAACTTTTTTGCCTGTCTGATTTTCATCTCACTTGTCTGTCTTATCCATACTCTGGGTAAACACAGCTGTTTCGTTTTGCTTGCCTCTCTCTCTGTGTGTGTGTGTGTGTGTGTGTGTGTGTGTGTGTATCTGTATGTGCCAAATGCAAAGATTGCATGCTTCCAGAAAAACAACAAGAGGCATGAAAATGGCAGAGGAAGGCAATAAGTCATCCCTGTAAATTCAGAGAAAATGACAAGCAATTCTCTGAGGGATTCCTTCCATGTGTCATGGTAATGGCTGCAAACTTTTCATCATCCCCTCACTCTTTAGAAGAGACCTGAGACATACCTCCTGCCTCAGATCTACCATTTCCCATGCATTTTCAGTCCTTTCCAGCTATGCATTTGGTCACTCATAGACTCAGAATTGCCCTCTGTAGGAGCCTTCTCACTACCATTTAAGTACATCTGAATCAACAGTTACCATGGAAATAAGACCAAACCAAGCAAAGGCAGTTGGCTGTGACCCTGTGGCTATTATGTGTTTCTGCAGGATTGCCTATGTCATCATGCTTGTACACATTCATGGAAAGAAAGAATAAAATACGACTCTGACCTCACTGCAAGCACAAAATACCACTGGATGGATATTAGCCCAAACAAACAAAATGGAAAACCATTATGTTTCAAGTCTAGAAGAAAGCAGGGGTATTCACCTTGGAAGCCTTGGGGACACAAAACTCCAAAGCGAAACAGAACAAAGCAACAAACACCAGTTAAGTGAATTTGGTTAAATTTAGAAAGTATATTGTTGTGGATACCTGGGTCTCACTCTGACACACCTGAGAATGACAATAAAGCTTTACTTTGAATCAAAGGGCACAGCTAGCTACTAGCTGACTAAAATTAACCATAGAGGTTTTGGAGGACTAAGGACATATAGAGAGACACAGGAAGTAGTAGGGTGGGGCTTAAAAAGATTCTCAGCCATTTTGGATGGAGGACAGAGAGAGGAGGTCACTGATCACTTCTCTAATCGATATTACCCCATAGCTGAGTTTTTATTGATAAAGAAAAATTAGATAAATGCTTCATTTATCTAATCAAAGTGGGGCATGAGATCATGAAGCAGACACTTCCCGCCAGCCAGCTTTGCAGCCACTAGAGTCACCACCATGGCTGGTTTTCCCTCCCTTTCCTAGGTCCTCTATATGTGAGTAGCCTCTTTACAGCAGCCTCCAGCTGCCACCTGTCCTTGGCCCCAAATGCCACATGTGGCTGGGCCCCAAACACCATTGGAGCTAGCCGCCCACCACTGGCCAGCTCTTTCATTCATGCAGGCCTGCCACACAGGCTTCTTCTGCATGTCCCCCCATGCGTCTGCTTTTCAGGCAGCTGACTCTCTCTCCCCATGGATTATGGGTTTTCCCTGGACCTCCTCTTCAGTCCACTGCCACACCAGGTTGGCCACCTTCTAGGGTTTTACCAGTGGTGACACTACCACACACTTTCAGCCCTCAGTGACACACAAGCAGCTATAGCTGCTCTTGGCCAGGCCATGCACTGCCCACATTTGCTGCCCAGCTGTGCAGTGTAGTGACAGCCAGCCTCACATTTGCCATCATCATCATCATCAGTACATCTGGTGAGACACCTGGGAATTCTTAAGGGGGAATTAAGTGTTTTTCTGTTGTTTGTTTGTTTGTTTTTTAAGGAGTTTTTACCCACATTAAAAAGCAATATTATGCTGCAGGGATTTAGGTCTCTGTATGATTCCACAATGGATGGTTTGAAAATAGAAAAATTAAATGAAGGGATAATTAACTTAGCTGGGGTTGACTTAATGTCGATTATAATCATTATCAGTTTGGTAATTCATGCTTTATCCTTAAAAAGTGGTTTGATATTTGTGCTAAATATGAAAAATTGACTGATAAGATATAATCCTTAG
Organism: Cricetulus griseus; assembly: GCF_003668045.3. Taxonomy (NCBI): domain Eukaryota; kingdom Metazoa; phylum Chordata; class Mammalia; order Rodentia; family Cricetidae; genus Cricetulus; species Cricetulus griseus. The sequence continues at coordinate 151,498,791 of NW_023276806.1, read as the reverse complement.
AAACCCTACTAATGAAACTAAGAAAAATATTCACACAGAGACAGAGTAGTTTAGAGCAGAACTTACTGCACCATTGCATGATGAAACCTCAGTTTATCCTGTCACCATTCAAGAACAACCCCCAGATGACAGGCACCCCCAAGGCTATTCAGAAGTTAACTGGGGTCCTGTAGAAATGTTATATTTGAAGAGATTTAAGGAAGAAGTAGTTTCAGATGGTGTTCATTCACCTTTTGTGAAGCAGATGTTAAATTCATGAACCACTTGGAAAAGAATTATTCCACAACACTGGAAATACTGGACAGATTTAACTACAAAATATTGGAAGCTTGTCCTTCGTTACAATGGAAAACATAGTGGAGAGAGGAAGCTAAGGTCATAGAACAATGAAGTTGAACTAGAGGTATTGAAACTTTCCAAGATCAGCTTCTTGATGAAGGCCAGTATGCTGGTTTGCAAAGACAGATTACATTTGATGATCCCACCTTGGCTCTATGTCATACAGCAGCTTTGAATACTTGGGACAGGGTTGAAGAATCAGGAAAGAGGGCTGAGTCATTTACTAAGATTATACAAGACCCCAAAAAGCCTTCACTGATTTTTTTGCAAAGATTGACTCCAGCTGTAAATAGAATGATAGCAGATCCAGAAGTCAGACAAATATTAATTAATCTTTGGGTTTTGAAAATGTTAATTCAGAATGAAAAGGCATTTAAAGCAAGATCAGCACCAACAGATGAATGGATCTGAATTACAAATGATATTGGATCTCACACTTATGATAATACTTGGATAGGAGAAGTGATTTCTAAAAATTTTAAGGAAAGTCAAAATGTTAGATGTTTTCATTGTGGTAAACCAAGTCATCTACAAATTGATTGTAGACAAGGCATTCCTAGAAACAACTTTTTCTTTCTAGAGATAATCCAAACAGAAGGCCCCAGCCTTCTGGAGTATGCAGAAGGTGTGACAAAGGGAGACATTGGACTAATGAATGTAGATCAACATGGGACAGGTAAGGTAACCCTTTACCATTAGGAAATGCCTTATGCAGGCCCCTGTGTCAAATTTGGTTCAATCATGCCCTGTCAGCATTGGGAACTCCTCCACAGCAATTAAAGACTTAATGCCTGCTGTAAAAAACCATACGGTTCTAGATGTCAGAAAAGCTTCTGTAGATAAAACAAAATTTTCAGGAGAGACCATAAAACAAGTATTTTGACAAACTTTTATAAATGATCAAAGACTAAAGCAAACTGTAAATAAAGGGAATTGTTATTGAAGGTTTACTAGACACAGGTGTGAATGTTACAATAATTTCACCAAAATCTTGTCATTCAGATTAGCCTCTTTGGGAGGTAAATATTCAGCTTCTAGATATTGGAACTTTATCTCAGGTAAAACAAAGTGCAAGACGGGTCGAGTGTATAGGACCAGAAGGACAGGTAGAAAAATTAAAGCCATATGGCTAACATAGCAATGAGTTTATGGGGGTATGATTTGTTACAACAATGGAAAACCCAGTGTATGTTTCTGACAAAAATATTAAAAGGTATTATCAAGAACAGTAACGGACCATTCAGGCTGTACATAAACAGGAAACAACCACTGCTGATGGTTCAAAGGTACCAACAGAACTACCTTTAAAGATGGTTTACTGACAAACATGTCTGGGTGGAACAATGGCCTTAGAAAAGCTGATACAGGAGCAGCTGAATGCTCAACATATTGAAGAATTGCTCAGTCTTCAGAATTTTCCTATATTTGTCACTAAAAAGAAATCTGGAAAATGGAGAATAGTAACAGACTCAAGAGCTATTAATAAGGTGATCCAGCTAATGGGCTCTTTACAGCCTAGAATTCTCTTGCCTTCTTTATTCCCTAAAGGGTGGTCTATTATAGGGATTGATTTAAAAGACTGCTTTTTAAAAACTGTATCTTTATAAGAACAGGAGAGAGAAAACTTTGCATTCTCAGGGTCTGCTTATAATTATTTCCGGGGGGGGGGGGCTGGAGAGATGGCTCAGAGATTAAGAGCACTGACTGTTCTTCAAGAGGTCCTGAGTTTAATTCCCAGCAACCACATGGTGGCTCACAACCTTCTATAATGACATCTGGTACCCTCTTCCATCCTGCAGGCATATATACAGGCAGAACACTGTATACATAATAAATTAAAAAATAATAATTTCCAGCCTGTTTAAAGGTATCAGTGGAAAGTTATTTCATAAAGGCTATTAAACAGTCCCACCTTGTGTCAATATTTTATACAATGGCTATTGGAAATAATTTATAAAGTTTCCTCAATCTATAATATATCATTTTATGAATGATATCTTGCTAGCTGATTCAGATGCAAATACCTTAGGAAAAAATCTTTGAAGAGATAAAATTTTGCTTTGTTTGGGATTGCAAATTACTTTAGAAAAAATACAAAGAGGAGATTCTATCAATTACCTAGGATTTAAGATAGGTTTACTGTTCAACATCCTTAGCCATCAGAGAAATGCAAATCAGAACAACTCTGAGATACCATCTTACTCCTGTTAGAATGGCCAAAATCAAAAACACCAATGACAGTTTATGTTGGAGAGGATGTGGAGAAAGGGGAATACTTCTCCATTGCTGGTTGGGAGTGCCAACTTGTACAGCCACTTTGGAAATCAGTATGGCAACTCCTCAAGAAAATGGGAATGAGTCTACCAAAAGATCTAGCAATTCCACTCTTAGGCATATACCCAAAAGAAGCACATTCATACAACGAGGACATCTGTTCAACGATGTTCATAGCAGCACTATTTGCAATAGCCAGAAACTGGAAGCAGCCTAGATGCCCCTCAACTGAAGAATGGATACAGAAAATGTGGTACATTTACACAATGGAGTACTACTCAGCAGAAAAAAAAATAATGGAATCTTGAAATTTGCAGGAAAATGATGAAACTCGAGGAAACCATTCTGAGCGAGGTAACCTAATCACAAAAAGACAAACATGATATGTACTCACTCATATGTGGATTTTAGACATAGAGAAAGGATTACCAGCCTACAATCCACACTGCCAGAGAAGCTAGTAAACAAGGAAGACCCTAATAGAGATATACATGGTCCCCTGGAGAAGAGGAGAGGGTCACGATCCCAAGGGGGGAGGGAGCTAGGAGAATGAGAAGGAAAGAAGAGGAGGGACGCAGAGGACATGAGGGAGCAGAAAGGTTGAGTCAGGGGAAGAATAGAAGATAACAAGAATGGAGATACCATAATAGAGGGAGACCTTTTAGGTTTACAGAGAAATCAGGCACTAGGAAAATGTCTGGAGATCTACAAAGATGACACCAGCTAACAATCTAAGCAACAGAGGAGAGGTTACCTTAAATGCACTCCCCTAATAGTGAGATTGATGATTGACTTATATGCCACCTGATACCCTCATCCAGCAGCTGGTGGAAGTAGAAGCTGACACCCACAACTAATCACTGAACTGAACTGGAATCCAGATGCAGAGAAGGACAAGTGAAGAGCAAAGGGGTCCAGACCAGGCTGGTGAAACCCACAGAAACAGCTGATCTGAACATCGGGGAACTCTTACTTCCCAGACTGATAGCTGGGATACCAGCATGGGACTGATCCAGACCCCAGGAACATGGGTTTCAGTGAGGGAACCTTGGAAATCTACAGGACCTCCCAAAGTAGTTTAGTACTTATCCCTAGCACAGGTGTGGATTTTGGGAGACCATTCCACATAGAGGAATACTCCTTGAGCCAAGGCACACGGGGGTGGGCCTAGGCCCTATCCCAAAGGACATGATAGACTCTGATGACACCCTATGGAAGGCCTCACCATCCAGGGGGTGCAGAAAAGATATGTGATAGGTAGGGTTTTAGTTGGGGTGTGGTGGTAGGGAAGGACGGGAGGGAGAAGGGAACTGGGATTGTCATGTAAAACAATCTTGTTTCTAATTCAAATAAAAAACATCTGAAAAAAAGATAGGTTTACAAAAATTCCAACCACAGAAATTATAAATCAGGAAAGATCAATTACCAACTTTTCATGAATTTCAAAAATTTCTGGGAGATATTAACTGGCTATGGCCCACAATTAGATTGGCAACTCAAGAACTAAGTAATTTATTTCAAACCTTACAAGATGATAAGGACTTAAATAGTCCAAGAAAATTATCAACTGAGGCTGAGAGAGAATTGGCTTTGGTAGAAGAGAAATTGCAGGATCCACATGTGGATCATTTGTATCCAGAGCTTGATTGTATCCTGGTCATTCTACCTTCCATTCATTTCCCACAGGAATTCTTATGCAGAGAGAAGATAATATCTTAGAATTATCACACAGAGTAAAAAAATAAAGATGTATGTAGAAAAGGTTTCTGAATTGATTATGAAAGGAAAATTGAGACTTCATTAATTATCAGGAATAGACCCAGCAGAAATTTTGGGCCCTTTTGTTAATGCTGAAATTGCCCCATATGGGAAGAAAATGAACATTGGCAAAGAGTTTGCAGTAATTTCTTGGGAGAGATTAGCAACAAATATCCTAAAAGCAAGAGACTTCACTTTATACAAAGAGCTAATTGGATTCTTCCTCACATTGCATGAGGAACACCAATTTCTTGAGCCCTTACATTTTATATTGATGCAAATAAATCAGTAAAGGCAGGCTATAAATCAGGAAATTTAAGTAAAGTGGTTCAAGGCCATTATGATTCTATTCAAAAGTCAGAATTGTATGCTAATCTCATAGTATTATTAGATTTTCCAGAACCTCTTATAGTTTTGGTTGTTAGGCCATCCTTTAACAGTTGAGCCATCTCCCCAGCCCCAGAACCTCTTAATATAATTACTGACTCTTAATATGCAGAAAGAGTTGTTTTATATGTTGAAACCACTGAACTTATTCCAGATGATTCAGAATTAGCTTTGTTATTTATTCAATTACAATAAATAACGAGAAATAGAAATAATCCCTTGTACATCAGATTTCATACAGATATACCAGGCCCTTTAGCACAGGTAATGATGAAATTGATCAGCTCTTGGTAGGAAATGTGCTAGAAACTTCATAAGAAACACTGGGTTTGACGAAAGATTTTTCTATCACTGACAACAAGCTGAAGAACTTATAAAGAAATGTCCTACTTGTCCTTCGTATAACCAAACTCCATTATCTATAGGAAGTAACCCAAAAGGTACTCAAAGAAATAAAATTTGGCAAATGAACATGTTTCATTTTGTGGAGTTTGGAAAATTAAAATATGTGCACTATACCATAGATAGTAGAGCTAGCTACTAGATGACTAAAATTAGCATTAGGGGTTTTGTAGGACCAAGAACATACAGAGAGACACAGGAAGGAGTAGTGTGGGCCATAAAAGATTCTCATCCTTTTTGGATTGAGGAAGGAGAGAGAGGGGAGGTCACTGGTTGCTTCTCCACCACGTCTCTGATCATTCAGGTTCTTACCCCTATATCTGACTCCCAAGTTTTTATTGATAAAAAGTAATTAGATAAACACTTCAGTGTGCATTAAGAGATATCATTAAGAAAGCTGAGGTCTGTAGCTCAGCAGTAGAACTCTTGCCTACTGTGTATGAGAACTTGAGTTCCATTCCCACCACAGGGGAGGAGGGGTTGGGGCTGAGTGAGTATAGGTTGTAAGAAAATAATAGAACTCAGACCACCAGCAAAGGTTATGTGTTCACATTGCTTTAAAGGACTCTTACAACGCCACAGGGCAGTTTATTGAATGTGAGGAAGATGTTCACTCAGCCCACATATACCCCAAAATATTTATGTATCTCGTTGCTATTTGGGCTGAACCTGCAGTGTCTTCCAGGGGCTGGCGCTCTGTGTGCCCCTTTCCAGCTTGCAGTGTTGTTATATTGGGAGGCTATGGAACCTCTGTAGGTGGAGCCCTGCTGGTGGAAGTAGCTAATCAAGGACCAGAGTTTCAGATTTATTTTATTTTGAAGTCTCTGTGTATATATGGGAGTGCAGGATGCCTGCCAGAAGGTGTCAGATCTTCAAGGAGTTGGATGACAGGTAGTCATGAGCTGCCTGATGCAGCCAAGTTTGGGCACTCAGCAAGAGCAGTATATGCTTTTACCTCCTAAGCTGTCTGTCTAGCCCCAGGACCAGACTTTACACCTTATATGTGAGCCCCCATTTTCCTAGTGTGTTCTTTCTGCTTCCTCTTCACCATGATGCAAAAGGTTGTCTTCCTTTGTATGCTCATAGCACTGCCATATTCTATCCAAAACATAGGGCCTGGTTCCTGCCTTGAGTTCCTACCTCGTGTTCCTCAGAGATGGAATGTAACCTGTAAAATGAAATAATCCCTTCACTCAAATTGGTTTTGGCCAGTGTTCCATTTCAATAGTAGAAAATAAAACTGTAACAGCATTTAGTTTTGGCAAAGAATTTGAGCACACACTTCGTCTGTGTTCTTAAAAACTGAGTAAGAACGAATAAAAACCATCGGTTAATGTACTAATTAGTTTGACAAAGCATATTTCAACACAGCACAGAATTCAGGCTGTGGCATATTTACTGATGGCTGATTTGGGTAAGGTACGCAATAAAGCTGAGGAGTAAAACGTGAAGCAGGAAGATGCAAACATTTGTAAGAAGCTGTAAAATTAAAGAGATGTGTTGTTACAGAGAGGCTGTGAGATCTGCTTGAGAAATAGGAAGGCGAACGAGGGGATTTCAGGGTTTGATGAGACCCTCTTTGCCTGCAACTTGAAACACAATCTGTTTTCTGGCCAAACTCCTTTTTTTTCACATCTTCCTGGTCTCACATGGAGCTTCAGATCCTTGTGTAAGTTGGTGACAGAATCCATTTGCTGATGGCTATAGGCAGAGGTCCTGGAAGCTGGCTGCTGGCTGCTGGCTGCTGGCTGGTATCCATTCTCAGTGCCAGAGGCTACCTTCAAGATTCCTCCCAAACATCCCACAATGTGGTTCCTCCTGCCTTCCAAGCCATCAGAGGAGTCTCCCATCTGATCAGGTAAATCCTTACCTGAAGAAGCCCTCCACCAGTTAAGTTAAAGCCTGTTGACTGGTGATCCTAACTGTATCAGCAAGACTGTCCTATGTAGTGTGGCTGGCCACAGAAGTGAAGCTCCATCATGTTTGTAGTCCCTACTGAAGCCCAGGAGGAAGATGGGAGATGGTGGGGGTCTTGTGTATCTTTTTCACATTTTGCCAAGCACAAATCCCTTCTATGTTCTTCCTGGATAATCTCTGCCTATGATCCTCATCTCTTCTTGTTCCACCCTCTGCCTGTTTTGCTCTGTGTCAGCTGGAACTTGCTGGGTGCCTTCACTTTCTAGGAAGTTCCCACTTTCTTCTGCTGTAGGAACTTGCATATGCTCTGTCTCTCTGTCTCTGTCTGTCTGTCTGTCTGTCTGTCTGTCTGTCTCTGTCTCTGTCTCTGTCTCTGTTTCTATTTCTATCTCTCTGTCTGTCCTCACTCTCCCTCATCTAGCCAAGTCTGTCCTCTTTTGGGGGCTGGCAGAGAGCTTCCCTGTAGGGTTATGTTCACTAGAACAGGCAGGCTGGAGATGTAGTCTCACTACACTGAACTCTCGATTTGCATCAAATAGTCATTTGCAACCACTGGTCCCCTATGTCCCCTACTGCACTGCCATCTTCTTAAGCTGAAGAACTGGTTCTAAAGTCATTCACCATTTTATCTCTTGTACCCAGGGTGTTGCCTGGTACCTAGTGGGGCCCAATGGACACACATTGAATACATAGATTTGCATTATGCCTGCTTAGCTGTGCCATGAGAAAGGCTGATCCACCTCCATTCTCCAATATTCTATAATTACACAGTCCAGTCCAAGCACCTCATTGAAAGTGACCTCCAAACACTTGAAAGCATAGGGGCAGTCCTACCCCAACCAGTTCTGCACTGTGGTGTGACTAGACACACCACAGCTGCCCAGACATAGCAGAGTCCTCTTCTCCAGCCTTTGTGCATCCCAATGACATGCCTGTAGATAGAAGGTTGGATATAGCTACCCAGGTTCAGAGACTCATCTGAGCATGTCCATTGCCTTCAGGTGGTTTCTTTTGGCCAAATCGACTTGGTGACGACAGACACTAGTATCCTTTGTCTTTGGTAGTGAAGACAGATGGCCCCCGGAATTCTTTGTCTCATGAAGCATTTAGGACGCTATGATGGCCTCCAAGTGGAGAGTCTGTGCTGCCACTGTTTGCCTTGGGGACCTACTGGCCTCTGCTGGACAGTTGCATGGTCAGTGGTTGTATTCCTTAGTGGAGACAGCAAGCATCAGACCACCTAGGCACAGGCCTGTTTCTTATTTGTCTGTCCCCATGCGGCCTATCCACCTCAGCTGCTTGAGGAAGGCCAGATGCCTGGAAGGAGTCCGAAGATTCAGAGAGGCCTGTCTACCCTGGCTTACTTCCCTTGGCACTAACTTTCTGGGAGAGCCTGGGAGAAGCACGGCCAGGCTAATGTACAGTGTCATGTGACCTAGGAGAGGCCAAAAGCTTTAAATAAGCTATCAAATCTTTAACAGAGGGAGGGGAACAAGCTTGGATGAAAATGAAGGTGCCATGTCTCTCTTGGAACAAGGTGGTACTCCAAAAAAGCTGTGTATAGGGTTCTTCTAGGTCAAGCATGTTGAGAGTAATCTCCAAGAGCTCCTAAATCTTTAAGGCTAGAAGCAAGGGCAAACCAATATCTTAAGCTGCCAACAGTTACTTCTTCTGTTAGGGTGGAAGTGGATCCCATCCCAGGAGTAATTTATTTAGTGAAAAACACAGCAAGTCAGAGCTTGTGGAGGCTGAGTTACAATCCTTTTTCAGAATGGTGAAGTTTGATATAGGGCTTCTCAACAGAGTCGGGATGCTATTCTACATCACAATGTAAAATACTGTAACTCTGTGCCTAAGGGGAGATGGGACTTTGATTTTGGGATGCTACTGATGGTGGGCTGGCCCTTCACACAGTAGTGGCTGAGGAGAGGACTGCTAGAGGTGGGGGCAGTTGCAGACCCAGATGCAATGTTATCTTATATGCTATTACCCCGTGTGAACTAGGGAAGTTTCTTTGCCAGCCACAAAAGTCAGTGTCAGCTAACTACAGAGAAACATTCAGCAATATGGAGGGAGGACCCATGGGACTGGAGGAATAACAGACACTTGAGAATCAGAAAGACAGAGAAGAGCATAGGTCCTGAGAGGCACAAGCAGAGTTCCCTACTATTCCTGGAGCAGACTCACATCACCAGGGGTACAGACTGCCATGGCAGGGATGGCATGGTAGATTGGCTTGCTTCGAAGTGATGGATGCTAATGACTGGTCACAGTGGCATACAGGAAGCAGAAAACATGGGCCGGAAGTAGGCACAGGCTATATTAACCTAGGGCCCACCTATATCTAAAGATAGACTCTGTGCCTAAAAGGCTGCACAACCTCCCCAGACAGTGCCACTAGCTTGGGATCAGGTGTTCAAACACATGACCAACTCAAACCCTGAGAGTAGGCAAAGAGGGATAGTAGGGTGACATAGGCCAGTTTCAGGAGCTGCTGTCCAAGTTCAGCTCTTCTATGGAAATCAGTCAACTTTTGTTAAACAACTGCTTTTTTTTTTCTCCATTTTTTATTTGAATTAGAAACAAGATTGTTTTACATGTCAATCCCAGTTCCCTCTACCTCCCCTGCCCCCCCCACTAACACCCTACCTATACCATACCGGTTCTGCTCCCCGGAAGGGTGAGGCCTTCCATTGGGGGGGGGTCTTTAGAGTCTGTCATATCCTTTGGGATAGGGCCTAGGCCCACCCCCTTGAAACAACTGCTTTTCTTTTGTGCTTTGTGTAAATAACAAAAGGACAAGTGCCTACACTGATAAGGGCTCTCCAATTCCTTGAAACTCTATCAACTGCTCTCTAGGCTTGCTTTTACAGCACACAATGAAATAAATGTTTTGAAATGCATTTATTTTTATGAGCAATGTTAGAAGTACCCAATTTAGATCTTATGCCAATTTTAAAAGTAACTATTTGTGTGGTATGCATAAGTGTGTGTGCATATGGGCACAGGTACACACGAAGGCCAGAGGTCAATGCTGAGTTTCATTCCTCAGGTTCCATCCACCTTGTTTTGTTGAGGAAAGGCCTCTCCCACGGTCCTATATCTCTCCTATTAGGCTAGTCTTGCTGGAATTCTTCTGTCCCTATCTTACCAGCCTTGAGATTACAAGCATACACTACTCTGCCTGGCACCAACTGAGCTATCTCCCCAGTCCCAATCACACTTTCTATCCACTGTTGCCATCAAGTCAATGTACCCACGATACACCCACAGGAGTAAGCATATTTGGTATACCTTATTTGAAATCCACAAAGTCTACTATTTCCCACTAGTCTGTGCCTTTTGGATTTAGATGACAGAATCTAAGATTTGATTTAACTTCTAACTAATTTGTAAACTACAACATCAGCAGCACATGTGTAGTTGGCTTCAGGCACAACTCTACTAGAAACTTGGGAAATGCTGTTGGACTCCTTTCTTCTCCTTCCTCTATCTGATATTGACTTTATTTGGACATTAGTCTTACACTTACTTAGGTATTCTCTTCTAGTAATGGGTAGATTGCTACAGAGGAGCTCATATATGCACCATTTTCTGTCCTTGACCAATTGCTATGTTGAAGGGTGGGGCCCTGTAGTTCATTTTGTGGTAGTGAGGGGGGGTTTACAAGGACCTTGATGACATGAATCATGGTGGTCTGAAGTCCATCGTGACTCTGTGGAATGGACAGGATCGATTTCCAGTGGAAGGGGTTCTGGGAAAACTAAAACGGGTATTTGTGTTGTTCATATTGCTGCACCCCTGAATTCCAGGTTTGAACAAAAGGGATCCTCTCAGATTAAAAGATAAGGAAACAGATGAAAAAGCTGAAGAAATCCTGTGTACTGTTTCACAGTGTGACACTTCATAGACAGAACTTGGGAAGAGGAAAGCAGTCTTAACCCCAGACACATTCATCTAGTGGAGAAAGGGATGGATACAGAGCCAATAACAACACAGCATGGCGGGTGTTACTGAGTGAATCAGAATGGGGGTGTCTGGGAGCAATAAGAGGGACTTCTAACACAGCTTGGGGAACCCTCTGTGAGGCAGTCTAAAGATTAGGTATAGTAAGAAGATGGTGCTAGACGCTGTAACAAGCAAGTTCCCACAACTCAGGGATACCCTCCTTTACGTCTCATTTTCACGACTGCCTCCATGTTTGGTCTGTGATTCAGGGACTCCGACTCCATTCATCTCCTAGGATATGGTGTCCCTCAGTTGGCAAAGAGGGTACAAGCAGGAGAAAACACTGTCTTCATTATTGCTCTGGCTATTCTCACTCCTATTCCCAGATGAGTTTTAGTCCTAGGCTGACTGGGGATGAGGGGTTTGGTGCCAGTTCTAGGCTTGGGAGATTTGGAATCCCATTCTAAACCCTTAGGTGGTTCAGAGACCTTTCGAATCTCACTGTTGCCATCTCTGAGCCCTCAGGCTCCACCTGCTTTGCCCACATCTGTGTGTTTGACCTATTTTCTGCCATGTCCCAAACACTGAAAGTGTGAGCTTCTCATTGCACAGTGTGGCCTGTGAGCTTCTGGTTGCAGTCTGGCCCTGCCTGGCCCTGTGAGCTGATCCTCAGTGCACAGTCTGGCCCTGCCTGGCCCTGGCACTTATTTCACTGTGAGATTCCTCACTGTGGTTTTCTTCCATCAACAGTTTTGCACTATCAGCACCAGCTGCCATCGGCAAATCCATCACATTAAGTCCAAAGAAGTCACACCTGCTTCGCCCAAACTGTTTATCTCAATAATCCCCCTGCAGTCTGAAGTACAAACAGGGGACTATTTATTTTCCCTCTTGACATCTTTGAGGCTGTTAAAAGTCTGAATGTGCTGGTAGTTTACACGAAGCCAACTCTAATTATATACTAAAGTGCCATAAAAGGAAGACCAGGGCCTCATTAGCTAGGGACCTATTTTACATTTTTCTCCTCTGACCAAAACTGTTTAAAAATGAGGGGTGCTATCTCACTCCAGCCAGACATAAATTTCAGGGCTGTGGAAATGCCCTTGCTGAATTCCAGCCTTTCTTATGCCTCGGAATGTTATGTGTCCACCCTGGCTGTGGAAAGGTAACGTTACAGTCCTGTGACTCCCCGAGTGGATGGAATTCGTGCCTCACACAAACAGCACAAGTCTGTGATGCTGACCATGGCTCCTGATTTTTATGCCTGAAGATCCATTGGGGGAATACTTGTGTGGCTCTTTGGGGAAATCTTCCTGGCTTTCCAAGCACTGGGGACAACTGGGTCATGACACCTATACATATAGTCTTATACATAAGCACCCTTTGAAGGGTAGTATCTTAGAACTCACCAAACAGTCCTAAGATCCATCAACTCCATGACTTCCTTCTGTCTGACCCAAGGCTCCACCCCACATCCTGATGGTGTCTCTTTGAACCCTACCTTCTGCTTTAGCGTCTCTTTCTCCTGGCCAGTGCCTGCTCATCTATTGGCAACTTTCTCATCTTTGCCAACACCACCATTGTTTAGGGAAGATCTACTACTTCTGGCTGCTCTAGGGAAGGAGCCAGTTTATAGTTTCAGAGTTAAAAACAAAAACAAAAACAGCCTAACCCATTGTCACCAGGTCCTGTAGCAGCATCCCTGCCCTCAACAGTCCCCATTGACTTCTGGCTCATCTCTTTCCCTGAATGAGCACCCAACCAGGAACTGAAGGGTGAAGGAAGCCTTCTCCTCAGCCATCTTCCTTCCTCTCTTTTACCCTGTGTGTAGATACAACTGCATCTCTTCTGTCCATCTTCCAGGCTAATCTGTCTGTCTGTCTGTCTGTCTGTCTGTCTGTCTGTCTGTCTGTCTGTGTGAATGGAACATGGCTGACAGCTGACATATGAGCAGCACATACCAGTCACTGGGCTAAGTGTTTTTCACATAATATTTCACTCAGGCTTCACTTTAGCACCACAGAGTAGATTTAGTTGTTATCTTTATCCAGAAAGAAGGAAACCTATGGTGGGAAGATAGAAGCCATTCCTTCTGGAAGTGATCCTGTCTGTTGGTGCTGACAAAACCCAGGTCTTGGGACTACAGACACCAGGCTTTATCCTGACTCTAAGATAATGGCATGTGTGTAGACATTAGTTAAACTAGTAAATTACAGCCACTAAGTGCCAGCTCATGCTGCAGTTTTCTGACAGGGGCAATCCCAGCCTTCATTTTATCAGGGAAATAGTTGCCAGAGGGAAGGCTGAAAAGCACCAGGGCCAACCTGCCTTATTCAAGGCATCCAGACATGCCCGTCTTCCTGGAGCCCTGAGCATCCTACTATTGCCTTGATTTCTAGAGATTACTCTGTCTTTCTTCTTTTACAACTGCAGGCTGTGCCACTCAACTGAGTTCCTTGCTGATGGGGGAAGATTTTTGTGCACTTTGAGAGAGGGGTATCACATCTGGATTTTCAGGACAAGTAGGGGTTCACTGTGATACCTTTCTCCTTTTGAGACCTTGGGCAAGTGCCTTCAGCAATCTGGGCTTCATCTGTCTACAGGACATTTGTTTATTTACCTCAGTGAAAGTGAGGAGGAGCAAGAAAGGGAGGGAGGGAGTGGGAGGGATGGAGGGATGAAGGGATGGAGGGAAGAGAAAGGGGAGGATGAGAGAATCGTAAGGTAGTGAGAAGAAAGCCAAGAATCTAACTTGGAGAGCTTGTATCCTGGCATGTGAGAGAATACGGAGCCAGTAGGTCATGTGGCTTGTCCATAACAAACAAACAAATGAACAAACAAAATGTGTGTGTGTGTGTGTGTGTGTGTGTGTGTGTGTGTGTGTGTATTAACATGCCACAGCTCACATGTGGAGATCAGAGGACAACTTGTAGGAGTGAGATCCCTCCTTCCTCCACATGGGTCCTGGGGATTGGTGGTGGCAAGTGCCTGTACACACAGAGCCCTCTTGACGGCCCATTAGCTTCTCCATCTGTGAAAGGAGGATAGTATCAGGACAAACTGCAAAGATTTTAAACGTAAAGTCAGGAGAAAACAGCCCCCAACAAGCACTTGGCTCCCAGTGCTCAGCCACAGACAAAGGGCAGCTGTGTGTATGGATGCCGTCTCCATGTACTGGTTCTAGCTCACACGAGGAGAGGCATACAGAGCACTGAATCAGACAAGAGGGGACACAGGCCTGTCTTCAGAGCTTTGTCCTCTGCAGAGAGCAGAGAAAGTTCACAGATGTCCTCTGAATGTGTTCTATGTAGAGTGGCACACACCAGTATGGAAGGACCCTTTGTTGTTACAGAGAACAAGGAAGAGGTAGATTTAGGAACTCAGCAGGTACTTGATCTCTTTGGGAAATAGACACAGATTTCCTGCTAAGTGGGGTCCCTTGTACAAGGCCTGTGGCCACCTCCTGGATGGAGGTGCTGTGTGCAGAGACCACAGTATTCCTCAGGGGCCATTCACCTTGTTTTTTGAGACAGTTACTGGCCTATAACTGGCCAAGTAGGATAAGCTGGCTGGCCAGTGAGCCTCAGGATCTGCCTGCCTCTGCCTCCCCATTTCTAGGATTACAAGCATGCACTGACATGTCTGGACATTATGTGTAATGTCCAGGTCTTCATGGTTGTGTATCGGGCACTTTACCTGATGATCTTATTGAGTCCATCTTGTGGTTCCTATTTCTAGTACTGCTGTCTGTGTCTAGTTATCTTTGTGCAAACTGCCCTGTGCCTTTTCCCCAAATCTTGTGTGTTTATTTATTATTCTTTTCACCTAGCAGACTGAGCTACTAAGAGCAGGAGCTTCCCACTGCTTTGTTCACTGTGATATGCTGACCGCTTTCTGTAGCATCCCTCACAGAATGACGTTAGAACAACACAAATTTCTAAGACCGTTTGAGTGTGACTGCGAGCAGATGCCTTATCTTCTCTGTGCCTGTTTCGTCACCTGTTTGATGGGTTACAGGAAGCAATAGGGTAAAGGTCTCAGAGGTGTGCCTGGCCTTTGGTGATGCTCGGTGAAGGTGCGCTGCCACAACTGTTTCCTACTAGGTAGCCATATGTGTAGTGAGTCAGTGCTGTGAACTAACAAAGTGACACTGGAGGTGGATCTGTTCCTGTCCCTTATAACTTCTCTGCCACATGCTTTTTCATGGTGCTCGTCTTTGCAGTAGGCTCCGATGTATGGAAGGAGAGTTTCCTGTGTTCAGGGATGTGCTCGGTTATGTTCTCTGAAGTCAGGCTGGCTCACTGAACAGATGAATCAGCTGGAAGTTGGCTCCCATATATCTTGAGCCCAGGCTGTACACAGAAATATCAATTCAGAAGGCCTGGAGGCAAGAGTCAAGCTCCTCAGACCACAGTCACATCATCCTGATGTTGAGAACCACTGATCTCAGGGGAAATCTGAGATAGCCCTGGTGTGTGGGCTTGATTACTCAAAATGAACACCCCTTACCTTGGGAGAAAATTGTGTGATCTCAAGGAGCACAGGAAGAGCTAGGCATGACTGATAGTTATAGAACACATGTTTAGCCTCACTGGAAAGCCAAAGGACATACTAAAAGAATAGTTTAATTTCTTTTTTTTCCTCACTGCCCATAAAATTTTAACAGGAAGGAACATTAAAATTTCCCAGTTGGTTATTTCAATGTTGGATACTGAAAAGTAAAAAAAAAAAATCATCATATCTGACACCTCTTTTAAGTATGTAGATTGGAATTTAGATCTATTACCACAGTTTGAGTCTGAAAGACAGAGGCTGCCTACAACCAGGAAGTGTGAATACATAATATTATGCTTCCAGTTCTGTTTTTCACAAGAGAATAGCCTTAAATCTTGTGTGTGTGTTTGTGTGTGTGTGTGTGTGTGTGTGTGTGTGTGTGTGTGTGTGTGTGTTACAACTTGTATGTAGAGCTAAGGGAACAACCTCAGATGTCAGTCCTTGCCTTCCACCTTGTTTTCAACAAGGTCTCTTGTTTGGGGCAGAGTATGCCAGGGTAACATGCAAGTTCCCGGCATTCCCCCATCTCACTGGAGCAGGTACCACAGACACAACCTGTCTGGTTTATGTGGGTTCTGAGGGTAAAATTTGGCTCCTCATGTTTGTGTGACAAACACTGCACTGACTGAACCACTCCCCTTGCTCCTAAATGAACCTCTTAATCCAGACTCTTCATTTGCATCTCATCAAATTGGCTTATAATCTTAAAATGAAGCCAATAATATCTAAGGTTACATGTGGGGCTTTGTCATTCGCTATTGACATCTGTGTGGAGAACACAGTGGCATAAATATTGAATTTTACAGGCTTTCCTATTTTAGATTTAACAGTTATCTCTCTGAGAAGTTATCCCAAGGAAATTATCACATTTGAGGGCAAATGCTTACATGTAAGAATGATCCTTAGGAGTAATAGAAACAGTATCAATGTCCATCAGGTTATGATTGGCTTAACAAGAAATGCCTCTCCAGACTCTGCTGTAGAATGGATGACACTGTAACCTGTATTGCTTGGCTCTTGGGAGCCTGACTAGGGCTAGCAAGGGAATAAACAAAGCACAGACACACAGACACACAGACACACAGACATAGAAAGCTGGAATGAGGTGGTGAGGTGCACTCTGATGGAGGGTGCCTGCTACTGCTGGCAACTCAGAACCTTAGGCATAACATAGCAGGGGAACAGGCTACTCACTAGTTACTGTAGGAGCTCTCTGTAGCAGTTCTATTAATTTACAGCATTCACAGACTGTAAATATCTGGGAGGAGGAAGCTGCAGTCACTTGTTTGTACACACTGATCCATTGTCCATAAACACTCTGCTCGGACACCAGAGGAAAACTTTGCCTGGTCTATAAGGGAAATGGCTTAGCCAATTTCCCATGGATCTGAGGCCTTGGTCTTTGTCATGGCTGTGCCATGTGAACAGTAACCATTCATTCAGACTTTCCTCTACTCCCTACAGGCCTGGAAGCTTAGGTTTCATTTATAGTTGTTAGAGGCCAAACAACATACTTGCTCTGTGCCTCTTTTATTTCTTAATTGGGCACCTTAACTTGACTATGCCTCCCTCAGTTTCTTCATGAACCCAAAAGTAACAGATTCTCATGGTGTTGTAAAATTGGGGTAACTGTGTCCTTATGGGGCTTATATTGGTCATCTTTTTGCCACTATAATGAAATTGAAGGAATTAACTCATGAGAAGTTAGCATTTCTTTTGGCTCATGGGCATCATTTGTAGTGGGACTTTTTCATCATTGGCTGCCCAATAATGACACAAAGACTTATTAATATGAAAGCTCAGCTAATAGCTTAGACTTGTTCCTAACTAGCTCTTATAACTCAAATTAACCTATTTCTATTCATTTACTTTCTGCCCCGTGCTTTATTACCTCATCTCCATAGTGCCCATCCTGCTTGCATCTCCTGGTGTCTCCACCTTCTTCTTCCCAGTATCCTCTCCACCTAGAAATTCTGTCTAGCTATTGGACATTCAGCTTTTTTATTAAACCAATCAGATGGACACATCTTCACAGTGTACAAAAAGATTATTCTATAACAGTCCATGGCTAATCAACTCTATCACATTTGGGTCTGTGATGAGGTAGTTTTTCCTGAAATTCATGGCAGCGTGGAATTAAGAAAGACAGTGAAGGAGACATTCAATGCATGCCTTCCTCCCATCTAACACACTTCTTAAATATTCAAAACCTCTCAAGAGTACCGTAGGCTATGATCACACATGGAACCCATGGGGTCTTTGGGAGACATTTATCCAAGCATACAACAAAGAATGACACATGCCAACCTCTTGATTATCATGTGTTTGTTGTTTGTCCCTGGAAACTACATTAGTGATTAAACCAGTCATGCAGAAGATCACAGAAGGTCCTTACCAACATTTATAATATGTTCCTTACATCTCTAAGATGCACACTTAAATCAGTTTAATATCTCTGCAACTGGACATATCTGATGACTGAGAGAAGTTTGTAATTGCTCAATTCTCCCTAGACAAAATGTAACCACCATTATCTATGCTTGGGCAAGTGTCAGAAATGCTAGTTTGAGAGGTGACAGAATGGATAAAAGGTGTTATGATGGAGGAACATCTTGTAGAAAATGTAAACACCTTTTTAACATGGAGCAACCAGATTTGCGGGGAGATAGGCTCAATGAAAGGGAAAACAACACTTAAAGTCTGTCCATTGCACAGTTAGTTGCCTTAGCAATTTTCCTAACTTAGCTCTCTCAATAGTTTAAAAGTGATTCCAGCTAGGCATAGTGATACACATTTTTAATCCCAATACTTGGGAGGCAGAGGTAGATGGATCTCTGTGAGTTTGAGGACAGCCTGGCCTACATAGCCAGTTTCAGGACAGCCAGAGCTACATAGAAAGGCCCCATATTTTTAGAAAAATGATTCTGAGGGTTCCAAATATAGGTCAGAGGCAGAGTGAAAGCTGAGCATGGGTGACCACTCTGGCTTTATTCTTCAGTGTGGACACCTGTGTATGTGTGTGTGTGAGTCTGTGTGTGTGTGTGTGTGCGCGCGCGCGCGCGCGCGCGCACACACACACACACACACACACACGTAAAGTGTATTGTCATGATTTAATAAGAAACATTTGCTATTTCTTAGTGAGGCACAAAATGAAGGCATGATGATATTCCACCAACATTCAAGTATCATGGTAAGAGATGCAGTTCACGGAACAGTGAATTAGGGTCTGTGTTTTTGGTCCTTGTGTGTATATAATCATTTCTCTGTATCTACAGTTCTGCATTTGTAGATTCAACCAAATTCAGCCGGTAACTGAACATGTGCAAGTTTCCCTTTGTTAGCCCTAAAGAATACAGCATATCAGCTGTCTTGCATTTCCATTGTGTTAGGTATTGGAGTTCATGCAGGGGATTGTAAAATGCAGGAAGGGTGTGTAGACCTTATGTGAAGACTCTGTGCTTTTCTGTATAAGTGACTTGAGCATCCATCAACCCTCTTGAGTCTACCAAGGGTCCACTCTGTATTTCTACATGTCTATTAGGACATTTGCACAGACACAATGCACCAAGAGTGTCATCCATTTATCTATTCACTAAGACGTTTCTGAGGGCTTCCATGATTTACTTCCCATACTGGGTTCTAACTGAATCTGGTGGTGAAGACTCACCATTAAGCATGTTGTTAGTCTCGATGCACTGAGAAGATTGCTGCCTTAAAGGCAATTAAACAGGAAGGTTCTGGAAGTGTTGATGTGGTAATTTAGGACACAGGGAGCACAAATGAAATGGTGAAATGGCCAAAACTGGGTTAAAGTGGACAAACACATGCTTAGGGACCCAAGGTACAAAGGAAGAGGGTAGAAAAGAGTGCTTTCTGATACTTTCTGGAATGGGGTATGATGCTGGTACCAGTATTTCCATGGTACCACATACAATATTTGCAACCTACAAGGAGCTTGACTGCATTTGAACATTTGAGGACGCTGGGCTATGGAGGAACTTAAGACACTTCCTCAATTTCTTTATTCAGATGCTATCTTTTCATTGAGTGAAACTCTATTTCCCTATCCTATCCTATCCCATCCCATCCCATCCCATCCCATCCCATCCTAAACTATTTAAAACAGTGCCCTGCTCTCCATTGTCAACATTCTCTTACCACTCTAACCTACTTCCCTTCTTTTGAGCCAGGGTATGTATTACAGTTGATGCACTAAATGCTTCAATTGTTCATTGCGAAGCACCAATGACTTGAGAAGATTACCAGGAGCTTCAAGACCACAGGGGACCACAAAGAGCCAGTCTGAGAGAAGGAAATAAGCAGACAGAGTTAAGCAGAAGCTGTGAGGAGATCAGGATTAACAGTACAGCAGAGTGAGCAGGGTCCTAAGGACTCCTGTAAGACCCATTCTCTACCAAGGTCTAACAATGGTAATCCAAGCCAGGTGCTCCAGGCCACCTGCTAACTCCTGGTTAATCCTGACAATTCTCTAACCCACACACATGCTCTTATTGTGCAGATAATCAAATGAAGTCCTTCTCTCAGATTCAGTCTCAAGATTTTACCTTAGGTCCCAATTTATATGCACCACACAACCGTGCTAATACACCCCAGCTGTATTCTGAATGGTTTGGGCATCATTTCCTATGTCTGACCTCTAGGCTAGTGGGGATTTGGTATGTAAATAATATCAAAGACGTGAGCAGGGGAAGCTGAACCTCGCAGCTGATGTTGCCTAAGTCTCCAAGCTCTAAGAGTTTGCAGGCCACCCGGTGTCATATAAAGACTTCTCACTCTCCTTAGTGGCCGCTCCAGCTGCAATTCTTCATGTAATGCCAGAGCCAAATGCAGGGTTTGTGTTTGATTTGTTGTCATAGATGACAGCCTCTCTAGGTTAGCCCATTTGGAAGCCTGGAGAGGGAGCTGGCTTTCTTGTAAGGCGACTGTGAAAACATGCAAGGAAAAGCATTCTTGTGTAACCTGGGGGCTGATTGGGTGAGTCTTTATCAAAATGTTATTCTTCCCCAAAGGCATTCATCATTTCAGCCAGGCTTTATACTGGTGTCATGAAGTGGAGTCTTGCCTCAGGCAGGTTGAAGTAGCAGCATTCAGGAAAGAAAGGACACTCCTGGCTGTATCCAGGGAGCTGCCAATATGATTAATTAGCACTATAAGTCTCAGGTGGATAATAGGGACCAACACAGTCTGCCCTACTGTTTGTGCTTACCATGACATAGGCTGGGCTCAGGTCCTGAATCCATCACCCCCACTCCATCAAAGTGGCTGCACTTAATCCTAGCTTCCAGAAGTTGATGGCAGGTTCTGGCTTCAAACCTAAAAAGATAGGAAGCCAGGCTGGCTTTGTGCTTAAATGCATTCCATAACCCTGAGCCTGAGGTTCCGTTTTCTCAAATTCACCATGCTTCCACTAGCCTCTTCATCATTGGGCTGCTGTTTACATCTCTGTTGTCATCTTCTCCCCCAGCTCCAGTAGCACTCTACTGCCAGCCTCACCAGGTTTCTGTCAGATCTTGCTTTCTTCATTTCCTCTCACCTCCAGCCATCACCTGAATGCTTCTCCACCATACCCCAGAATGTATCCACCTTTCCTCTTTGCTTGTCTCATCCCAGACATCCCTCTAGACCAAATTTAAGTACCATTCTCTTTGTAAAGACTTGCTGTGTCCTCCTGGTGTGAGGAAAGTCCCTCCATTCATACTTCTCTGAAGGATGCGGACTTCTCTGAAGGATGCTGACTTCTTTCTCTAAAGGATGCTGACTTCTGACTTTCTAGATGAATCTTCGACTTTCCCAGCTGGATCAAGAGTTTCATAGTCAGGAAAAGGTCATCTTTGTCATCATCCAAGTTGCAGCCCCTAAGTGGGGTGCCTTGACACAAAAGAGCCCCCTGGAAAACAAGAAATGAGGTGAAATAAGGGCAACTAGAAGAAAGGAATGATGTTTAATCTCAAATATTCTACTTTAGTGTCTGCTGTGATCGAACTCAAAACATCCCCCTGAGGCTCATGTGTTAAACACCTGGTCCCCAGTCCATGGTGTGTTTCAGAAGAGTCTTTGACTTCAGGAATAGACAGAGGAAATAGATGGCGGGGGGGGGGGGGGGGGTCCTTGCAGTCATTTTGCCCCAGCCTCTTCCTGTCTCTCTGCTTTCTGGCAACTGTGATGTGAAGGGCTCTGCTCTGCCATGCTTTCCCCTCCATGATGGACAGACACTTCTGAGGCTGTCAATCAAAATAAACTCTTTCTCCTGTAAGCCATATCTTCTAGTATTTTGTCACTGCAAGGAGAAAAGTGACAAATACAGTGTCCTAAAATCCGCACTGCTTTCATCTGTCCCACCCTCATGCTGTTTGTGTTGCGTGCTGGGTTTGCCAGACCTGCTTATTGAGAAGGGGAAAGTGACCAGAGCCCATCATGAATCAGCAATGTCTTCAATTCACTAGTGTGTTATTAGTCACCATAACAGACATACACCAGAAAACAGCCGTGTACATGAGCAGTGAAATGATCTACTGGAGACAATCTGTGTTTTCCCTTCCAGAATCACCAAAGCAGAAACTTCTGGCACACACCCAGCCTTCACTCTTCCCCTAGTTTTCCTTGCCAGGGTCAATATAGGAATCTCACAACTTGGATTTTGTTCCTAGAAGAACAAATCCTCCTGGAGTCATCGGTATGCGATACTTACCAGTACTGACCATAGGAGCATGGCCACTCACTCACTTACAAGCCTTACACCTTATGATTTGAGAGAAAGCTCAGAATCAGAGTTATGTCTTAAAAGTGGTAAGAAAGTTGCATTGCTTTAAGAGAAAAGAGAACAATTAAAAATTATTTTCACTATGTGTGAGGGCAGCTGCCTGAGGAATCCAGAGGGGCAGATCATGAGCTGTCCAATATGAGTGCTAGGAGGTGAAGAGAGGCCTTAGCAAGAGCAACATGAACATTAACTGCTGAGCCATTGCTCCAGCACCTGGAGATGGAGCTGTCTTTCTTGATTTTTGAGTCCAAGAGCTGGAGATAGCATGCCAGCCTGCCTCAGTACACCTGTAAAGTTTAGACCTCAAAGTAAAACCTAGGAGCCAACATTGCATCAGCCTAAGCATAACAGTTTATTCCTGGAGGATTATAGCTGTTGGGCAGTGGGCTGCCAATCACTGTAACAGATGCCACAGAAAGGGTTAATTTTGGCTCATGGTTTTAAAGATTTCTATGATTGGTTGGTGGTGTTGGGCTTGTGGCAAAACAGCAGTATGGCTGGAGCCTTCCAGTGAGTTTTCATAGAAGAACAAAACTGCTTACTTCCGGGCTTGGAGGAAGGCAGGGAGGGAGGAAGGAAGAGAAAGAGAGAGACAGAGAGTTAGAGAGAGGCAGAGACAGAGACAGAGATACAGAGGAAGACAGAGAGAAGGCACAGAAAGACATAGAGAAACAGAGACAACAGGGTTTCTCAACCCCATCTTCTCAGGCACACCCTGGACCTAAAGACCTCCCCCCAAAGCGTATCTCTTTCAGGCTTCCACACCTCTTACTAGTGCCAGTCCAGGGCTGAAACCTTTGGATACATGTAAGTTTCAAACCATAGTTATCACCCTGTTCCAAAGAGCCACAGTGACTAAAGCAGTCCAGAACTGACACTTGCAAGACCACTGATCCCTGGTGACAAAGCAAAAAGCCACGTCAGCAAGAGACTGGCGAGTTCCAAGCCCTCCCTGTCTGCTAGGGTGGCAGACCTGAATGACACTCTCTGGACAGCAAAATTCCTTGAGCTTTTCAATGAAAAGGAACTCTGTCATAAGTTTGCGAGGATTTTCTTATGAAAATTCCCAGAAATGATTTTTTTCTAAGGTTTGAACAATAGCAAGAATAAACATGAAAGAGGTGAGAAAATGTGTGAGGTTGCAAGGGGGAAAGTGTGGTGATTAGCTTTTGTCAGTGCAACACAAACTAGAGTCACCAGGGAATGAGGAATTGCCTCTCTTAGGTTGGCCTATAGGGGCATTTTCTTGATTAGTGATTGACATGGAAGGGCCCAGTCTAGCAGTGCTGAGGACTCTATTAATGCTACACAGTTTTCCCAAGGCTGTTTGCATAGTAAGTGGTCTCGGAAGACACGGTGTATCTCTCCAGAGCAAGGAGGTGGTTCATATACAAGTAGTACTCAAGATGTGTGTACAGCAAAGATTCTGTTACTCTTCAGGGCAAAGGCCAGTTAGGCTTATTGCCCACTGGAAAAGAACTGGGGTTGCTAGTGCCTTGTAAAAGTTAGTGTACCAGGCTTCTTCTTTGGGGCCACCAACCAGCTCCCAAATCATGACGCAGAGACTTAACATTAGTTATGAACGCTCAGCCTTAGCTTATTCTCCTTTCTTGCTAGCTCTTACAACTTAACCTGTTTCTCTTCATCTACATTTTGCCTCTGGGCTTTTTACTTTTCTTTCTGTATGTCCTACTCTCTGCTGGCTGGAGTCTTCCTCTCCCCCTCCTCCTCTCTCCTCCTCCTCCTTTTCTCTCCTCCTCCTCCTTCTCCTTCTCCTCCTCCGCCTCCCCTCCTCTCCTCTTCTTCCTCCTCTTCTAGATTTTTCTTCCTACTTATTATCTCTGCCTGCCAGATACGCCTATCCCTCTCCTGCCTAACTATTGGCCATTCAGCCTTTTATTAGACCAATCAGGTACCTTAGGCAGGCAAGGTGAAACAGCAACACATCTTTGCATAATTAAACAAATGCAGCTCAAACAAATGCAACACATCTTTACATAGTTAACAAAGGCAGCAGAAACCAATGCAATCACACCTTTACACGTTAAAATAATATTCCACAGCATAAACCAATGTAGTATATCTTTGCCTAGTTAAAATAATATTCTATATCAGGTTATCTCTCTTTTAATTCAACCCATGGCTCATGTAGATGCCACTGGTCCTCTACAAATCACCTAGTGACATTTTGGCTCTTGGAATTGGCATGCCGGCTGATACTCTGCCTGGTCTTGTGTCTGTCAGTAGTGAACTGCTATCTCTGATCCAAGGGTCTAAGACCTCTGCTGGCATCCAAGAAACCTGGGCAGGTTAACTTACAAAGCTGGAGTTCAACAAAGGCTCACAGCTTTTGCAGGCACAGGCAACCAACTGTTTTGCTCACAGAGCTGTGTATGGCTTTCTCTGTCTTCCTCCACTTTTCAAACTTAAGTCAGACGTGATCTTTAGAATACTCTTGCCAATTTCTACCAAAAGTAAAACAGATAAATGGAACCATAGAGGAGGTGTGAGAGCAACTTCTTGGTTCTATACATCAATTGGGGAAAGTAGACATATTAATATGACTATCATCTATCCATCTAATTATTGGGTTTGAGTCTAATCCAAGATGGCTGACTAATATGATGTCAGTATAAGAGAAAGATTAAGACAGAGATGCAAAGGAATAACCAGGTATAGGCAGGCAGACAGAAAGCAACCATGTATACCTATATCTTCAGCTTTCCACTTCCAGAATAATGAGAAAAGAGAGCTCCGATGTTTCAACTGCCTGCCCTGCGCCAGGCTATAGGACTTCGTTGTGGACACAAGTGCAGCATTCTTTCCACTATGAGTCTCTATGGGAATTGAGTCAATAGTCCTCTCTCCTTCTTTAAGCCAGGACCTCGCTGTTTATTCCTGGCTGCTCTGGAACTCACTGTAGTGACCAGATTGGCATCAGGCTCACAGAGTCCCTGCTGTTACTGCCTCTGGTGCTAGGATTAAAGACACGAGCCACTATGTTGGACTCTACTTATTTTTTTTTTTTACTTAGTTTTATCAATTTCAGAAGAAGGATGTGTTAAAAACCCAAGTAAGTATGATTGTGAAATGTATAATCATTTGTTTCTGTCTTAAATATAATCAATTACTTTAAAACCTTTATCTTGGGCCTGTAAGATGGCACAGTGGGTAAAAGCGTTTGCCACCAAGGCCGATTTGGATACCTGGAACCTCCATGGTAGAAGGTGGGAACTCCTCTGACTGTCATGCATGTGCTGTGGCATGTGCCCACCCACACTCACACTAAATAAATAAACAAATAATAAATTAATAAAAAGTTAAACTTTGAATAAAATTATTATATGTTCATTGTGCTATCTAGATCATCTTGGGACAATGAGAACATTCTTTTTTAATTATCTTTTCTATGGAAAATACATTGCCTTTCCATGTGTCTTAGTGTGTGCATCAATTTTAGATTGGATTATGGACCCTGCACTATGCTGCGGAAGCTTTGGATTTCATTTTTCCCTCTGGGCACTGAAATCTGCACTTGAAGGATGGGCCTCCTTTCCCTTGCAGGTGACCTCAGATTTTACCTCTTTTGGGCCTGTTGGGTTTTGCTTCATGCACTAGAGATTCAGGGCTCAGCCAAAGCTTTAAGCGGAGTTTACACATAGAGAGGAGGCTTAGCCTTTTCTGTCTTTCTCTTCCAGGGTTATGTCTCCCGTGTTGCAGTGGCTGCATTGTCTTATTGGTTCTTCAAGCCAGTGAGACTGCAGTTTCTGTTTTGGTTTGCTCTCTGTCAACTCTCTGGGAACCTTCTGCTTTAAATTACTCTGTAGTGCATCATATGCTTGTGTAAGTTTCCCAGGGTGTCTTCTGCGTTCTGTTCAGGGGACTTACCAGAGCTATTTAGCTGTCCTGTAACGTGGATCAGAATTGGACTCTTAGAGCCCTTGTTGACCTGGACTTGGACACATTCTTGCTCTCTGGAACTCTCAGAATCCTCATCTGGAAAGTGGAAACGATAACCCTAATACATGCCTGGACTAAGTGATTGCTGAATGAGAATTAAATAGATAACCTGGGGCTGGGGATGTGGCTTCAGTGACGGCGAGCTTGAAATGCTCTTGCAGAAGATCAGAGTTCTGTTCCCAGAACCCATGCTGGGTGGCTTACAACCACCAGTAATTCCAGCTCCAAAGGGTTCCGATGCCTCTGACTTCCCTAGGCCACCTGCATTCACACACACACACACACACACACACACACACACACACACACACACACCCCTAAAACATAAATCTTTAAATACGATAATGTAAAATAATTTTAAAAATTTCTGAGCTGGAAAATGTTCCATTAATGATCATTAGTGCTATTGCCATTGTGTGTGCATATATACATGTTTGTATGCACGGGTATGCATGGTCATGGATGCCCATGTGGTGGCCAGCGGTAGATGCTGGTGCCTTTCTCTGCTGCTGTCCACTTTATTTTGTAAGACAGTGTTTTACTGAGCCTGGAGCTCACTGATCTAGCTGGGCAGGGAAGTGCTGTGTCTCCCCCCACAGCATTGAGTTATATAGATGCACTGTGACACCCAGCTTATTTTCACATGGGCCATGAAGATCTGAATTTAGATCATTACACTCGGACAGCAAGTGTTTACCCACAGAACCACCTCCCCAGCCTTGCTGATTTCTAATGTTCATTGTAGACCAGGTTGGACCTGAACTCACAGTAGCCCTCCTCCTTCAGCCTCCTGAACTATGGTTATGGGAGTGAGTCACCACACCTGAATGAATGGTCATTCTTTCTTTCTTTCTTTTTTAAATTTTACATGTATGAGTGTTTTTACTGCATGTATATTTCTGTACCATAGGCATTCAGTGCCTGCAGAGGCCAGAAGAGGGTGCCAGATCCCCTGGAACTGTGAGCCACCATGTGGGTGCTGGAAATTGAACCTAGGTCCTTTGGAAGAGCAGCCAGTGCTATCTCCAAAACCCTGGAGATAATTGCCATTCTTAATAATAACTAGTGCAGGTGCATAAAACACTGGATGACAGAAGGGTGAGTGGGATGTGGGACTAAGAGTTCTGCATTTTTCTTGAAATGCATAGCTGATGGCATGATTTTTTTCCTTGTTTTGTGGCTTCAAGCTATGTAATTAACTGCTAGGGCAGAAATTCTTTCTCATCACTGGATGTGATCTTGTCTTTGGAGGCTTTGGTGAAGATGGAGCTTCTGAATCTCACTGTGCATATCTTGCTGTGATGAAAAGTGTTATCTGTACCTGTGAGATGTGCACAGTGTTATCTACACCTGTGAAATGTGCACAGTGTTATCTGCACCTGTGAAATGTGCACAGTGTTATCCGTACCTGTTAGATGTGCCTCTATGTGTGCTCAGCTGCCTCTTCCAGTGTTCAAGGGTGCTTCGCACATTGCTCCTGCTGGGTTTTATGCCTTCAGGCTGGATGGGCGAGAGGTCTAGTATAAGCTGCACAACATAGTATGTCATGTGCCCGGATGCCCAGCTGGTTCCACATCCCATTATTACACTATATTTTTTTAAAAAAACCCTGGTGCTAACAAGTAGGCTAGAGAAGTGACTTCAGCAGAGAAGAGCACTTGCTGTGCATGAGTGAGGACTTGAATTCAAACCCCAAGCTTGGCTTTAGAAAGCCCACAGTGGTGGCATACCTGTCTGTCACTCCAGTGTTGTGTGGGACAGAGATAGGAGGATCACTGGGGCTTGCTGGCCACCAGCCTGGCTCCAGGTTCAGTGAGAGACCCTGTGTCAAGAGTATTAGTGCAGGTTTCCCATGTCCTCTTCTGCTCCTCTGGCCTCTGTGTGTGTCAGTGGGCCTGTGCACTCCCCACACCCACCAGAGCCCCTAGATATTTGTTGTATGCAGCTGGTGGCTTGGGAGTGAGCATTTCTGCTTCTCAGGAGTGATACAGGGTATGTGAGTCAGGGCATGAGGTAGCTTTTTATATCCAAGCAAGTCATTTTCTTTCATTCCATATGTTACCAGGGCAATTACTTCATCAAGGTAAATTAGTCCTGGGCTGTAGTTTCATTTGGACATTTTTGTCCCTACTCCTGCCCTCCAAACGTTTGACCCAGACTTTGAATTTGGATTAAGTCATCACAGGTCTTGATTTGACTGGGGGGAAAGAAATTAAAACAGACATAAAGAAATGAGGTGAATCAGTTCTGCCAAGCAATTTTCTCTTTTCAGTTGGCCAAACAGCATTTTGTGGGGACAATGGTGCTTGCTTGAGTCCTGAAGCTGTCCTTATGAATGCCTGGAGACCTGCCTGAGCCTCCGCCCTGCTGATCTCCCCTGGTGTCATTCCTGGGAATTTAATTGCATAGGCTTTGCCATGAGCACCCATACACATTTAACGAGATTTATGTGTCTGTGCTCAGAGAGTTCTAGATCCTCTCTGCATTTCTTTTGGAATTAGTCCGACACTGGCTGTTTTCCAGGCTTAATGGCTGAAAGGTCGCTTCTAAAGGGGGAACAAATTTACTGATAGACTTTAATAAAATTTTGTACAAAAGCTAATTCTTCACAAAAGCCTGAAAAAAAAGTCTCCCTGCGTCCAGACACCAACATGATTGCAGACTTTGGGATCTCATCTCTGCCAGCCTTCTTCGAGGTCTGTAGACTGTCAGCAATGGATCTGCATTTGTAAATAGAGAATAACTTCATGACAGTTTAATGGGGTTGAGGAAAAGAATTGCCTGTTTTTTTTTTTTTCCTGTGTAGTGTGGATGAACCATAGTGGGGGATTTGCAAGAGATAAGATCCTGAATGTGAGGCTACAACAAACATAGATAATCTTATTGCATTTCTTGCCTTAGACTGTCTACTAGACGACAGCCAGTTCACTGGGAAAATGAGCAGATTGCTGTGCAGACAGTCTGAAGGGAGGAGAGCTGGGAGGTGGGGAGGGGACAGAAGCAGCAGTTGGTGGCCTTTCTTAGTTTGACTACTATGCTTCAGTAGGCTGGAGGCTCTTCCATCCCCATGCCTGGGAGGACGTCCCAGTTTTAGCCTTGCTCAAGTACAGTTGGTGTCCAACATCATCATTTGAAATTTGCTTTTGACCTTGGCAGTCCTTTCTGACATCTTTGCTCTTTCTGTATACATAGCAGTTTTAAACAGTCTGGCAAATGCTACAGGGGTAGAATCAAGACTCAAGAGGCCGGGTCACTCACCAGGCACAGTGGCTCATGCCTATAATCTAGGCACTCTGAAGTATGAGGTAGAAGGATTTCTGCAAGTTTGAGACTAGCCTGGGCTACATACTGAGATCATTTCTCAAAACAAAACAAAACAAAACCAACATCCCCCCAACTCAAATTATATCTTGCCTATAAATTGAAAATTTCCTCCAACTTTAATTGTAAAAGTAGAATTAATAATAATAGCATGCATTGAATATCTTAAAACCATACCAAAGTGTTCAGTGATCAGAAGAGATAATGCACATGGTGCATTTGAAATGCTCCAGATATTTGGAGATTTGGGTGATTAAAAGTGCATTCAGGCCTGACAGATTGGCTGCTGTGCATTTGTACCTCCTGGTAACTGAAGAGATATAGTTTAAGGTGGTTATAACACTTCTGCTTTACCAGTTCTTGTGTAAAGGAAGACTGCTTGGGACTTATTCCTCTTGGTGGGTTTCTTTCACAGAACCAGCACTGTGGAAGCAGCAATTGCTCCTTTTATTCTAAGGCTACTATTAGTTCAGGTGCAAACCAGACACTGTAAGTTCCATTTTGTTTCCTAACCCAGGGAGTGGATTAAGGACGGAAGACTCAAATTAGATAACCTCACGTGAGAGAAATCAGTCAGTTGGTTGAGAAACACTAAAGGCTGGGCCAACTCAGGGTTGTCGGAGTCAGAGAGCTAGCTCAGACTCTAACAGCCTCAGTCTATGCACTAAGGTATGTGATTTGAGAATGTGACACAACCCCTTTGAGGCTCATAGCACATAACCAGATTCTTGGGGAGAGATCAGTGACACAGCAATGAATAGTTTGTGTGCATACTCTGAATCTCTGGGCAGAAATGGTAGAAGTCTATGTTGGTGAGAACATAAAACATTAATCCAGAAATTCGCACTAATACACGCTGCAAGAGAGTAGAGTGTGGTTGTGGGGCAGGAGTATACATGTATGCCCATATCCTCTCGTCATTCTCTTCTTGTATGTGGGGAAGGGTGGGGTGAGTATGATTATATATGTATGTGCATGTATGTGAGGAGGGGTGTATGTATGTGTGTGATAGCCAAGAGGTCATTTTGGGTGTTTTCCTCCCTTGTCCTCATCTTAATTTTTGAGACAAGCTCTCTCATTGAACCTTGAACTCACCAATGGACTAGACTGGTGTGCCAGTGAGCTCCAGGGATCTGCCTGTCTCCACTTTCCCTTGCTGTGCTGCTGCTACAACTGTGTACTATTGTGCGCTACTTTCATAAGGGTGCTGGGGATCTGAACTCAGGCCTTCATGCTTGCACAGTGAGCACTTTATTAGCCAAGTCATCTTCCCAGCCAAATTCTTATTGGACAACCTCCCCTGGGACTCCCTCGGTTCTGAGAAGGCTGTCTGGTGGCCTATCACTTCCAGAGGCCGATTCTTCTCTCTTCTTCTACCTCCTCTTCTTTTTAAAAAGATTTAGTGTGTGTGTGTGTGTGTGTGTGTGTGTGTGTGTGTGTGTGTGTGTGTGTGTGTGCCCGCGTGAGTGCAGGTGCCTTCAGAGGCCAGAGGTATCAGATCCCCATGGAGCTGGAGTTACTGGTGATTGTAAGCCATCTTAATGTGGGTTCTGGGAACTGAACTCTGGGCCTCTGAAGACACATTGCTCGCGTTAGGATGCCTATGCACACCTAACTACGGAGCTGCCTCCCCAGCTCCTACACCCTTATTCCAACCATCCAAGATGCTTAAATCTCCACTCTTTAATACCTCAAAATAGCAATTAAATTTTAGTACACGAACCCATTGGGAGACACATAACCATATCTGTGCTCTAGCGGGCGCTTTGCACTCAGTCACATGGAGTGACTTCTCTAGTGGGTGCTTTTTACTGAGCCACGTGGAGTGACCTCTCTAGCAATTGTTTCACCTGCCTCAGTGGAGTACAAGCCAACCTTTTCTCTCATGAGCAGTCTGGGTCCAGGATTGGCAGCAAAGACTGATGAGAACTGAGGAGCTCTACCTACCACATTCTGTCATGCATGTGGGTTGCTGGGAGTGTCTATGTCTTCATCAGGTGGTCCCCTTGGACATCACCATCTGCCAGTGAAGAGGAATAGGCATGGGAAACAGTCCAGGGAAGCATTTCTCTAGAGCACCACATGCTACATCCACTCATAGACTGTCCATTGGAACTTAGTCACATGACCATACTCACTGCAATGGAGGTTGTTGGAAGACTCCTACCTCAATGTGAGGGCATGTGGTTTTACCCTCAGACTTGAAATTCTTAGGTCTCAAGCTAAACTTTCCTTGTCTCCCCTGAGCCTATTCCTTCTCTAGTATTTCTCATCTCACTGTCAGAGCTGCTCAGTTATGGGTATGAGAAAGGAAGCCTCCCCCTTGACTACCTGTATTGACCCCCTTCCAGTATCCAATAAACAGAGTCCACTATCCTAACCACTTGTTGGATCCCTGCTCTTCTTATCCTCATAGTCACGGCTGTAATTAAATCCTTCTGCTTGTTGTCCACATTTCCATACTGACTCTTGTTGTCTAGTTTAGTTGTGATCTGAATCTTATTGTGATAAAATCTTATTTGATATAGAAGGCATTGCTTTAAATAGAAAATTGGATAATTCTATTCTTCTTTACTTAACTTTTTGTTTTTTAGCTTATTTATTTGATTTTTATTAAATTAATGAACTCAATGATATATACTAAGCTATTACACAAAGGTACTGAAACAGGGACTTTGGCTAAGCATTCAGATAAAACCATCCAATTCTGTCCCCAAGCCTGATGAAGCACCCGCCTAGATATACTCTGGATAACTGTGAAAATATAATTGTAGGAGGATCATGAGGGTAAGAACTTGGAGGAAATGACTGGTATAGGACAAGTTGTACTTTTTTTTTTTTTTTTTTTTTTTTTTTTTTTTTTTTTTTGCCTGAGGTCTGAGTATAGCCATAGTACAAAGATGCTAAACACCAACAGAAAGATGACATCTTTTTGGCCAGATGAGCAAGGAAGCTTCTAGGGAATGTGGGTTGTATGCCAGGGGAGAAAGAGCCAGAGAACAAGAACCCCAAGTTCTGTGTACAGCGTCTGTGCATGTCACTGACTGGCCTTGGATGGAGAGAGCAGATTGAAAGCAGACTAAGCTGATAAGTGACTGGGTTTGCAGCCAGACTATAACCAACTTAACTGCTTGCAAAGAAGAAAATGTAAGTTGTCTTTAAAAAAATTTACAGACTCTAGAATATTTACAACATAAAAAACATAATACAGAGCATAAGAAAATATTTCAACATTCAGAGCTTAAAAAATAGTGACCCAGTCTTAATGAACTAGGGGACAAGCAGATGTCATCACAATGTGACCTGCATTTTGTGATTTTCTGACAGGGATACTGATGTGGACACTGTGATCACACTCAGGAAGAAAAGGAAAATGCAGCTGATACAACTGAAAAGACAGTAAATCTTATCAAATGGGGGATATAAGAAAATAAAAGGAGAAGTTTGAAATTTCTAGAATTTGTCATCTGCAATAAGCCTGTTCACTGTGTGGACTTAAGAACAGCTTGGAGATAGCAAAGAGAAAGAATGTGAACTTGAAGATTACCCACTTTGAAAAAGAGAAAGAAAACTAAGAATATAGCATAGCAGTAACATAAACATGTGAGACAATATAAAAGTCCTAACATATTGATATTTGAGTTTTTGGAAGAAGAAAGCAAGAAAAGGGGGCAGAAAGGCGTATTTAAAGAACTCACCACTGTATGAGTCTCAAAATAAGTAAACAGAACAATATGTGAATCCAAGAAGTCCAGAGAGCACAACTTGAAAATTAGTCAAAAGAAACAAGGTGACAATCACATGTTCAATGCAAACATGCTTTACTTGATTGCAGATTTCTCATCAGAAGCCATGGGAGACAAAAAATAATGGAAAACCATTTTTAAAGTGTGTGTCTTTGTGTGTGTGTGTGTGTGTGTGTGTGTGTGTGTGTGTGTGTGTGTGTGTGTGTGTGTGTCTATGGAGGGCTACCACAGAGAGAGGTGGTACTTTGACCAAGCTAGAATTATATACCCAGCAAAACTATCTTTCAAAATATAGGCAAAAGAATAAGATATTTTCAGATAAAGACAAGCTAAGCAAAAATGATTGCTGTCATAACATTTAAAAACAGTAACTGCTGGTCTGAGGGGAAAAGAAAATTTTAGGAGTAAAGGAAAATCACCAGAAATGACAAATATTTGAGAAAACATGCCATTTGAAAATCACAGTGGCTCATTGAAGTCATCATAAACACTCAGAAGCTCTACACACACTGGGGATTGGAGAGATGCCTCAGCAGTTAGGAGCACTTGTGTTCCTTCAGAGGACCTGAATCTGGTTTCCAGGACCCACTCTGGCCTCTCACAACCACCTAAAACTCCAGCTCCAGGAGATCTAACACTTCCTTCTGGCTTTCACAGGCTCCCTGCCTCCCTCAACAACAACAACAACAACAACAACAACAACAACAACAAACCCTAAATTTTTTTTCAGAGTTACACACAAGAAAGACACAGCAGAGAGGATGAAGGACTTAGCCAAGACTATACCATACCATGGAGGGGGAGCAAAGTTTATATTCAAGTTAATATTTCTTTATTTCCTTGAATCTAAAATGAGGTTTTCTAAAGGGTAAACAAGATTTAGAAGAGAAAGCATGCCTGGATTTCTTTCTCCTCCTTTGGATGAAGGAGAGCCCAGGAGGACTGGGAAGGGAGGGTGGGGCAGTGGTAAGTGCAGGGAGATGGAGGGACTCTTGCTGGGGTGATTTGGCCTCCCATACTATATAAGACAAGGAGGCTACATGGGACTGTCACAGACTGTTGGGACAGGGAGCAAATAGAATCAGGGCTTATGAAGCTCTGAAGTGGGGTGCAGTTTTATATGTAAATGCATGTGGAAACTTTCCTGGAAATGACTCTGTTAGTTTGCAGTAGATAAGCAAAGGAACCTGGAATGAAGTCGTATGCTGGGAATCTTCTGGAGGTAGGTGGATGGACCTCTTGAGTAAAGGACCAACTGTCATTGAACCTCAGGTTCTTTGTTTGTGAAATTGGATTGCAGCATGGACTTGCTATGAAAATTACATTTTAAGTATATGACAGAGCTGGAGAGATGATTCAGTGGTTAAATGTACTTGGCACTCTTGCTAAAGACCTAAGTTCAGTTCTCCACACCCAAGTCAAATCACAAGCACCTGTAACTTCAGCTCCAGTGGAACAAACCCCTCTTCTGGACTCCACAGGCACCCACACTGGCACATACATACACTGACACATGCACACAACCACATACAACACACATATATGCATATAATTAAAATAAATCTTTAAAATATGTGATAGTCTTAGTATGGTTGCTGGCACCATACATGTTCTATTCTATGAACATCCTGCAAAAGGCCACAGTCTTGCCTTAGTCATGTATTGTATCTGTCTGAAGCAACCGGATGGGGTTCAGTAAGCATATTGCTTAAACTAAGCCATTCTGTAGGTCTGATTAAAGAATAAAAAAGAAAAAATTGCAAACCAGGCTTAGATAATCAACAGTTTGAAGTTACTTGTAAAACTGACACAAACTGGATCAAGTTCAACTACTGTGACCAGAACTTTTAATCAAGAACAGGAGACTTGATGGCATTTCCTGCCCCTTGGTCATTTGGCAGCGTTCCTCCCTGCAGGCGAGTGTGTGTGTGTGTATGTGTGTGTGTGTGTGTGTGTGTGTGGGTATCCATATCTGCCCACTCTAAGCCAGCACAACAAACAAGGGTGGATCCCTAATTACCCTCCACACCTAAGGGGAGAAACAGAAACTGATTCTTTTTATGCCATAGATGAGCCCGGGACAACTAAAATTGAGAGGAAAAATGTGCAAACATGGAAAAGTTTATTAGTCTGGATGGAAAGTCAAAATCACTAAATTTCTCTGAAGCTATGTTTTAAGCCTCATTCTTGAAGTCTTAGGCTCTGGCTCACATTGGCTCCTGTAATGGGCAAGAGACTCATTAATTTAGTTTCACAAGATGGAGATAATGGCTTGCACTCCGCTAGATATATATTGTCCACCCCAGGAATGTCTCAGGGATGTAGTGGCCTCCAGCATGCATGGACTGTCCTTTTCTTGTCCTTCCCTACTCCAAAGTGTGCACACTTGCAGGGATGGCTGGGAGCCCTGGCACCTGACAGATTACCCATGAAGACTGCCCAGCACCTTCTGTGACTCATGTAAACCCTGGAGAGTGGGACCTTCTGTAGAGGACGGATGCTGTGTCAGCCATGATAAAGGCTGGTGGTGCATTCCTTCACCACCCCTCAGCTGCCTGCTTGCTCCCTCCAGCTCCCACAGCCCTTCTTTTCCCAATATGGTATTTCCTTTCATTCTACTGCCTTAGGCATGATCTTGAGGAAGGTTTCTATATCTATCTGCCCTTTGTTTGTTTGCTTTGTTGTTGTTTTATTTTTGATTTCAGTTTTTTGAGACAGGACCACAGGTAGCTTGGGCTGACCTTCAACTATATATATATATATATATATATATATATATATATATATATATATGAAGATGACCTTGAACTTCTGATCACTTTGTTTTCACACACCCCGCCCACCGCCCATTCAGGGATTATAGGCATGGGCCACTGTGAACATGCTCAATTCATATAGAGTTGGGGATTGGTCTTAGGGCTTTGCACATTCTAGGTAATCATTCTGCCTACAAACTTAGCCATATGCCCACCTCTCCCATCCATGTTTCTTTCTACTTTGTCACAAGACAGACCATGGCATAGAGACAGATCGAAATCCACAGAGGCTGCTTGTTTTGTAAGCAGATAAGATTCCTTTCTGTCCTCAAATTGAAAGAAACCTCTGGTACAGATGTCAAAGCCTGTGCCTTCCACAATCAAGGCTCTAGTTTTACCAAGAGTCCTGAGGTGGACACAGGAAGATCAGGGAGCATTAGACACACACACACACACACACACACACACACACACACACACACACACACACAATGTCCCCTGCCATGTCTTAAGAACCAATGCCTCCTCAAGACAAAGGTTGACTTAACTTGTAGCAAGTTTAAAGTTGCAATAAAGCCTGGAGTTTCCTGGCTGTGAACCACACCTCTCAGACTGACTATCTGGGTTGGAAATATGGGAGCAAAGAATCACCCTTGGCCAAGTTAGAACATCTCCTTTTCGTTCCATTTTCATAGCTGATGTCTCAGATAGGGCAGAGTATAGAACTATGTATACATTTAGATAGCAAGGTAATATAGAGCTATGTATAGAGTTAGATAGTGTAGGTGGTATAGAGCTCTATGTATAGAGTTAGATTGTATAGGTAGTATAGAGCTGTGTATAGAGCTAATGTAGGTAGTATAGAGTTAGACAGTGTAGGTAGTATAGAGCTGTGTATAGAGCTAGTGTATGTAGTATAGAGTTAGACAGTGTAGGTAGTGTAGAGCTGTGTATAGAGCTAGTGTAGGTAGTATAGAGTTAGACAGTGTAGGTAGTGTAGAGCTGCGTATAGAGCTAGTGTAGGTAGTATAGAGTTAGACAGTGTAGGTAGTGTAGAGCTGTGTATAGAGCTAGTATAAGTAGTATAGAGTTAGACAGTGTAGGTAGTGTAGAGCTGTGTATAGAGCTAGTTAGGTAGTATAGAGTTAGACTGTGTAGGTAGTATAGAGCTGTGTATAGAGCTAGTGTAGGTAGTATAGAGTTAGACAGTGTAGGTAGTATAGAGCTGTGTATAGAGCTAGTGTAGGTAGTATAGAGTTAGACTGTGTAGGTAGTATAGAGCTGTGTATAGAGTTAGCTAGTGTAGGTAGTGTAGAGTTAGAAGTAGTGTTGCAAACAGACTTACAGTCTTGTTCCAGCTCTTTTTCCACTCAGTCAAGATTGCACTTGGTCACTAGCATCAGAAAAGCTGACTGTTGTTGATGGTCAACCCAGGAGTGCTTCCTTACACAACCAGAAGTCCACAGGGAGGCAGGCCAGGGCCAGCTAAGGAGTCCGTGAGGACCAGTTCCTTTTAGCTTCCTGCCTTGAGTCCTTAGGGGTTTATTGTGGGACAAAAATGTAACCCCAAAGATGTCAGTGGAATGTCATTTTTTCTCAGCAAAGGATGCAGTGATGGCGGAATAAACAAGCTGAAACATTCAGGGCATCTCAGCATTCCCAGGAGGAAGGCTGCTTTTGGTTTCAACTGGGACTTTCCCCAAGTGTATTCCAAAGCAGAGATTCCATAGGGGAAAATGCCTAAATCCCGCTGGGGTCTGCTGAGGAGTGAGCACATGAACGTTCACATCAGGAATGACTGTAAGGCAGAGATTTCTCAGAAGATGAAAGTGCTTTTCGCTAAGCTCAACACCCTAAGTCTGTACCTGGGGATCCATGTAGTACAAGGAAAGAACAAACTCCCCAAAATGACTTCTGACCTCTACATGCAGGCCATGTCATGGGCATGTGTCCCGACCCCATACACACAGGTAAGAAACTTAAAAACAAAATGACTTTTTAAAAAAAGTTCTACTGGGCAGTGGTGGCACATGCCTTTAATCCCAGCACTTGGGAGGCAGAGGCAGGTGGATCTCTGTGAGTTCGAGGCCAGCCTGATCTACAAAATGATTTCTAGAAGAGCCAGGACTGTTATACAGAGAAACTCTGTCTTGGGGTTGTGGTGGGCTGGGGTTAGAGTTGAAGGGGAGAGTTATACTTAACTCTATGGAATTACTTTGAAATTCTTTTTCTACTGCATAGCCACATTTCTGTATCATAATGGTGATGGGTGGGTGTCAAAATGAGAGCAGTGGGGTGGGTTAGAGAAGGAAGAATATATGGGAGAGAAACTATCTGATTGGAGAGTGATTAGGGGCAGAAAGGTCCAGCGTGACTCGGTTTTTGTTTAAGGGGCTGGGATGATGGTGAGTTCATTACCCAGAAGAAGGATGATGGGAGAGCTATCCACAAGGGCTAGGAAAAAATTGTGGGGAAACACAGAGACTCTCAGGTTGAGCAGGAGCACTTCTGGGTAGAGTTGCTCAGGCTTCAAACTCAGGAGACAAAATGCTGAGTTACATCAGCAACACTGAAGGAAGAAGGTAGGGCTTCTTCATCATTGCCTTCTTCAATCCTGAGATGGTGTGATAGCTTTCCATTAGCCATAGGCACTCACTCACTGACCTTACCCACAGTTGGGTAAATGAAGCCTGCAATTATCTGGAGAACATGAGCCCTGTGGAGAGTCGACTGAGGGAAAAACACAACCCTCCCATTCCCTATGACTGCAGGGGGACTGGGGAAGGGCAGCTATTTCTGAGTTTCTAGGAATAAATAATTCCTTGGCTTATGTAACTCTAGTGTTTTGCACACATCACTTTATTTGTTGCTCTTCCAAGCCTTATGAGAAACGCCAGGGAGTGCTTTTCTAGATTGACAAATGAGGCAAGAGATGCAGGCCAGCCTTACCCTCCACCAAGTGAGCTCACAGCAGGGCTCTAACCAGCCAACCGAATGTTGTTGTCATCCTCACCATCAGAGTGGCAGCTGGTTTGTTAGCTCCTCTTCCATGCTAATCTCATGTCTAAATCTGAGTCCTTACATGTAAATTACAGTACTCTCTGCACCCCTTCAAATTCACAGGGATTTAGGTCCTCAGTTTTAGTCCACTTGGGAAACAGAATATGCAGATTCGTAAGCCCCAACCTCAGGTTCTGTTTCAGTATATTTGTGGGGAGTCTGGGAATCTGTATCCCATGTGCATTGGATACAGATGGCTTACCCAGCCTTTTCATCGGTCAGTAAAGAAAAGGGGTGGGGGCAGATGTCTAAATCTCTTCTGTTTCCTTCCTTGCTCCTTCCCCCAACTTAGAGATGAGAAGTTACTGGATTGTTGAGGGTGTGAGACATGGACGAAGTTGTAACTTCTTCACTGAACTTTACAGTGTTGAACATGTCTCCCCTCTGCTTCTTGATGATGCTGTGATGGGATAGAACTTAGCTGAGCCATCTTCCTTCAGCTCAGTCTTCTTGGTCCTATTTTTTGCTTCTCTTATGTCCTTTCCTAAACTTGGTCATGACAACTCTGGTTCTCCTGGCCATTTGGAGCAACCAGAAGGAGATGAGGTACAGACCCTTTCTTGAACTTTATTTGTTTATATATTTAACATTTTCATCAGCTTGTCCACTCTCTCCTGAGGGAGACATACCTTGCCAATTCCCCCAGAGCCAATGTTGCAATTCCCACAGCCTCAGTGGGTCCAAGACCCACATGGGATGAACCCTCTTTTGCAGTTCTACTGTCTCTGAGACGGCTATAGGAATGTTAATCCCTATCTTAGAGGAAACTATTCACTAGAAGGAAAGGTTGTACCATGAGTTAACACAAATCCAGTGTGATTGTTCCCTAATGGTTTTGCCCTGCCAAAAGTATGCTGAGTGTCATAATGTTGGTGGACACTGGCCTCAGCCCAGTGGTTTCCAGATTTTCTTTATGGAGGGGAATAGACTCAACTCAGCATTTTTCAGTTTCTCAAGTTAGTAAGTACACTGACGTCATTTGAAAGTTGTAAGAATCCACATATTAGGCCAAATTCCACCCTGGGTTCAACATCCGTCATCCCTCCTCAAATCAACCCTCAAGAGCATGGTTAAGTGAGGGTAAAACTTGGCCGGAAGCTTGTTATTTTTTTGCAGTTTTAATTACACATACCTCATCTATTTGCCCAATTAGGAGAGATGGTTTGCTGGGGGAAACTTTGCTGATTGGCTTGTTTTAAAGTCTGGTACTTAACTCAGGAGTTCCAAGATAACAGTTAAGTAGTCAAGAACTGACATTCTACATGTCAGAGATGGGAAAGAACGTGGAATAAAGAATATCTAGTCCAAACCCCATGGTTTTATACCGGAAAAAAAAAAGTCAGAAACAAAAGTAAAACCCTGGAATTTGGAAGGAAAAGTGTTCAGTCATACTAAACCAATTGATGAGCTGGGCAAAGAAAAAAATAACCCAGATTTTATTCCCTCTGGGTGGTACTTTTTCCACAGTTCCAGCTTGAAAAGGTGACTGTACCCAGAGATCTGCTGTCCCTGTGAGCAGCACTAGAAAGGGCCAAGTTTTTACAGCCAGGAAGACATAGATTGAATCCAAGTCTAACTAGCTTGTATGGCTAATTTCTTAACTTCTGAGTCTCAGTTTTCTGATCTGTAGTATGGGGAAGAACAGTACATACCTATGTAGGGATATTGTAGCAGTTGAATGAGGTCTTTCCAAGACAAGAGGGATGTAGCTGGTATTTGGTGACCTTTGGTCTCAAAAGAAACTCAGAAAATCTACATATAAAAGGGAGTGTGGAAAGTCATTGTGATGGTAGCTTTGGTTTTTTTAACTTGAGAAGATCTGGTATCATACAAGAAACAAGCTTCCAGGTGTACACTCAGGAGGATTATTTCGATCAGGTTGGCCTCCCAGCATGTCTGTGAAGGATTTTCTTGATTATGTTAATTGGGGATATCTGCCTTAATGGTGGGTGGCACCATTCCCAGGGCTTGGGTCCCGGACTGCTGAAAATGGAGGAAGCAGGAGGATTCATCACTGTCTTCTTCCTGGCTGTGGATGCTCGGTCATCAGCTGCTTCAGGATGCTACAACTGTGACTGCTCTGTGATAGAGTATACTCTTGAACTGTGAACTACAAGAAGCCCTTCCACCCTTATGTTGCTTTTGTGAGGGTATTTTTTTCATAGTGAAAGGAGAAGTCACTAATATAATCTCCTATGGGATTCTAGATAGATTTTGGTCCAAGAGACGTTGTTTCCACAGTGTCCTGAGAGATGATAGCTTTCTTCAGCATCAGTGATTTTCAGGCAAGTTTTGTCTCAGTGTGACGAGATGGCTGTCAACTGTTCCAGGGTTTCCTTCTAGAGATTCTAGTTCAGAAAACAAAACAAAACAAACAACAAACAAAACCAGAAAGAAAGAAAAGCTTTCATTCTTAGTATTTCTAATAATTAAGACATCAAGATTAAGCCTCATTGAATCTTGTTTGAAAATAAATGGACACACACACACACACACACACACACACACACACACACACACAAATAAATGCAAAATAAATTACCATGCATTGGCTCTAAGGTTGGAAAGTCAGGCTGAGGGTGGAGGGTCAGGTTGAGGGTGGAAGGTCAGGTTGAAGGTTGAAGGTTCAGGCTGAGGGTGGAGGGTAAGGTTGAAGGTCAGGCTGAGGGTGAAGGGTCAGACTGAGGATGAAGGGTCAGGTTGAGGGTGGAGGGTCAGGTTGAAGATCAGGCTGAGGGTGCTCCTCTTTTTTAGAGTCACTGGTGGGAGGAGATGGGATGACTTGCTAGGCATGTATAAGTTGAGGATGGAGTTGGTTAGTTCTACATAAAGCAATCCAAACACCATGGCCTGAATGAAGATGGATGAATTGTGGACTAACAAAGCCAAGGTCACTTTCTCTCTCCTTGTCCCAGGTTTATCAACCATTGGGGGATTTTTTCTCTTAAAATTGCTTTATGTTTTATCTATACAAAGGGCACAGGTGGTGCTAAAGTTATCACTTATTCAACTAAATAATTAGACTTTCCTGATGTAGAACAAAGAAACAGAATATACTTCTCATCAGATATGCTTGATCAATTATCAAAAGAAACAGTATATTATGTTAAAACAGAATAAAAAAGCTTTCAAATACGGACACAAAATGCCACTTGCCATCAAACTTGAGTTAGTACATTCTGTAGAACTGTTTGGCTTAGATAGTTAGAATGTTGCAAATTCAGATAACACATTCATCAAATGACTATGAGCTAGGACTGTAACTAAGTATTGAGAGTGCAAACACTTTAAAGATATTTTTACCAGGATTGTGTTGCAAGCATTCAGTAAACACAGGAAATATACAGGGGTAGTTCTCCAGAGTTGACCATGTGTTTACCATCTGCTACAGTGTCCCTTAGTGCTCATATGTTGGGAATTTAATCTCCCATGCAGCAGCATTGGGAGGCAGGACCTAACACAAGAGGGAGCTGAACATGGTGATAGGGAGGACACAGAGAATGGCAGTTTATAAGGGGAAAAGGGGAAACCTCTGTTAGGATGAGTGGGTTTGTTTTGATTGGTCATGTTAATTAGGTAAGTCAAAGGGGGCTTTTGATTGCTGGACTTCAATACTTTGATAGCTGGACCTTGGTCGTCAGCCTCAGGAGGAGGAAGTGGTCAGTAAGTGGTGCCTAGCTTTAGGAATGTAAGTTTAGAAAGACAGATGGAATGGGGGAAGGGCAAGACCTGTCAGAGCCATGTTTGCTATGTTTGTGTCTACTAGAGCCCTTCAGTGATATATTCTTGTTACTCCAATACTTGGGCAGCTGAGGCAGGAGGATTATTATGTGTTAGAGATCAGCCTTGGGTACACAATGACACCCTGTCCTAAAAAAGGGGGGGGGTTAGTTATTGTGAGAGTGGGTTTATCAGACAAAAGCGTTTTAGCTCCTTCCCACATCCCATTCTGACATTTGTGGGTGATGCATCAGGAAGGCCCTCCTAAGAATTGAAATCCTTGATTTTGGATTTCTCAGCCACCAGAAGTGTAAGGAAGATGTCTTTGTTCTTTATAGGGCACTCATTTTTGAGTATTCTATTCTAGTAGCATGAAACAAGTTAAAGTACTCTCCTCTAGACAGGGCAGGAAGTTAAAATTTGGAACCCAGAAAGGCATAGCAGACAATGGGTAAGTCTTTGTGGACAGAGAGAAAAGATGTGTTCAATACTCAGCTTTGTCGGAGATCCACTGTGTGACACTGAGGGTCTTGACCTTAAACTCTCTATCTGTTAAGTCAGCATAAGGATCACATTAGGTTTCCAAGGCAATCTTAACATTAAAAGTTGCAGTGTGTTTTAAGTCATTTGACACATGGTGTATGCCATAAAGTGGGTTGTGAAAGCGTAGATGACTTGGTATGTTTTGCTTTCATTTTCTACCAACCAACCCTTAACATCAGCATTCACATGTTACACACAAACAGGCAGAGACGCAGACATAGACACAGACAGACACACCCACACAGATAGACAGACATACAGACACAGATAGACAGACACACAGACAGACATACAGACAGACACACACAGAGATAGACAGACACACAGACACAGATAGTTACACACACACACACACACACACACACACACACACACACACACACACACACTCACCCACCCACCAGGCTCATTTGGGATAAGTGAAAAACGGCATATGTCTCCCTGCAGTAGAGCTATGGGAGGACAGTCTAAATACATGTGATGTGCTGGGGGCTGAAAACACTTTTGTCACCTGTAGTTGTTCTGGGGTATCTGATAATCTGTTCTTTCTTCCACTGTGGAACATGTGATCACGAACACAAAAGCTGGAAAGGGTGACGATACATGGGGAAACAGGCAGAGGAAATATTTGGGTCTCTGTGTGATTTATGGCTGAGATTCTCACAGAGAGAAAAATCTTTTTGCCTTAATGTTCAACCAGCTGCTAACTGTATGGCAAAGAAAGGTGAAACAGGACAGCAGGAGAGGGGTGGGCCAGCAGCCCCTTGGCTATCTTTGTCAGGCAACTGAGCTCTTTTGTACACTGTAGACATATCAATGGTAACAATGGCCCCTTACTGGGGTAGCTTCACTATGTTTACTTTTATTTCAAGTAAGTGACACTGCTGGGATTTAATTATTTGATTGACAGTCAGATCCTCTCTTTACTCCTCCTG
The DNA here is from genome assembly GCF_003668045.3 of Cricetulus griseus. NCBI lineage: Eukaryota > Metazoa > Chordata > Mammalia > Rodentia > Cricetidae > Cricetulus > Cricetulus griseus. The sequence goes on along the minus strand of NW_023276806.1, from coordinate 151,454,387 downwards.
CTCTGAGTGGGGGACACTAATCAGCCAGCCCCTCATTTGATAATTGCCAGACTATCAGTATGGCAGTCTGACTGTTTTTAACACTCTGCCGATACCTTGAGGAAACTAATCTTGCACTGTAAGGAACACCACAGCCTGGACTGATGAAGCCCCCCTGCGTATCCACTGCTCTGGATACCTGTCCTGGCCTTGGGAGACTTCATGCCCAACAAGACAAGCCTTGATGAACCCCAGATGATCTTGTTTACCCTGAAGCAATGAGACTCAGTCTACAATGGGAACACTTCCCAGCAGGCTCAACAGAAAGTTGCCAGTGGTGTGGTGTGAGGCCTGTGATTGGTTCTCATATAAAGCCATGATTAGTGGAACCAGAAGCTGTCTTGTGTGTTGTGAATGGTGTGTGTGTGTGTGTGTGTGTGTGCGCGCGTGCGTGCGTGCGTGCGTGCGCGTGTGTGTGTGTGTGTGTGTGTGTGTGTGTGTGTGCACTTGTGCACATGGTATGTGGAGATAACTTTCAAGAGCTAGTTCTCCCTATCACATGGGCTCCAGACATGGAACTTGGGTCATCAGGCATGGCAGCAAGTGTCTTTACCCACTGTACCTCTTGCAAAGCCAGTGTTATTATTTTGAGCAAACCTTTGTTGGCTGAATTAATAATAACAAAAAGGGTTTTGTTTTCTCTGCATTCCCTCAATATTTTATGCATTTTCTGACTTATATAATTTTCCTTCTCTATAAATAACACTTTTCCAGCCAGGCAGTGGTGGCACACACCTTTAATCCCAGCACTTGGGAGGCAGAGGCAGGTGGATCTCTGTGAGTTTGAGACCAGCCTGGTCTCCAGAGTGCCAGGTCAGCCTCCAAAGCCACAGAGAAACCTTGTCTCGTAAAACAAAAAACAAAAACAAAAAATAAAACAAAACAAAACCCTCCAAAAAGAAAAACACTTTTCCTCAAAACCAAACAATAGACTTAAGGTAATGGCCTTAGAGTGTGGCTTCAGTGTGTGTGGAAGTGACCCCCTATAAGGAAGAGGAGGGGCTTGCTAAGGGCTGTGGTCTGAGTATCCTGGCCCATTCAGTCTGAGGATTTGTAGAGACAGGACCTCAGTCCCCTTTTCGCTATGAGGATTTTGTAGAGGTAAGAGCTCCCATAGCTTACTGCTCTGCTTCTCTGATCTTTCAGCTTTCACCCCCTAATATCTGACTCTGGGTTTTTATTATTAAGACCAATTCAATTTATACTTCAGTTTTAGTCTCTTTCCCTTTTCTCCTGTTCAGTTTTGCAAGTTTCTGTTGTCAGACCCTAAAGCAGACTATTCCTAGTTTGCTGGTGAATGTGTCTGAGCATCTGTGTTGAAATCTCAGTAATGGTTTTCTAACTTTGTCTCTTAGGTCTCCTGCCTTATATTATATATTTGTTCTTCTATAAAGTCTTTTTGTCATTAAATCCTTAGCATAATAATCATGGAAACACTGCTTCCATATTTGACTTGTTGGTCTCTTTAAACCGAGTTTTGTGTTTTTTTAAATAACCATAATTTTTGTGCCAAGGTAGATGTGGTGTGCAGGACTTTATTTATACAACTGTCAGATGTGTATTGGGGGTATGTAGGGGTGTGTGTCCTATAGTCCCATACTTAGTTGTCAGTCTTTGGAAGAGTCCACTAACCCCTGGGCTATGAATTACACATGTACTTATTTTCAAAAATACTTTGCTTTGAAATATTTTATTCTATTTGCAATGAGTGTGTATGTGGGTTTATATGCATAAGTGCAATGGCCACAGAATCCAGAAGAGGGTGTCAGATCCCCCTAGAGCTAGAGTTACAGGAAGTTATGAGCTACCTGCAGTGGGTGCTGGGAACTGAATTCAGGTCCCCTGCAAGAACAGTAAGGGCTCTTAACCACTGCGCCATCTCTCCAGTCCCTGACACTTCTTAATCTATTCCCAGCCTGTGGCAGAAGAGCTGGAAGGAGCTTGAGTTTGGATTTCCACTTCCCAGCTGCATCTTAGGTTCTAATAAAATCCCTGAAGACTGTGCTCTGGTCAAACAGTTGTTCATGAAGAAAGGCATTGTTGAGAACATAATGTTCTGATATATTTCAATATGAGGGCCCCCTAATGTTCAGTACACCTGATGTTTAGTATAATGGTGTGGTACAGTTCTTAGAAGTAAAACTTAAGAGTGTTTAGCTTGTGATGGGGTCCCTTGGTGTCTGCTTAGCCCCTCCAACAATCCACCAATTACCTGTCCACTTATCCTGTCCTTAATGTTTCCTGTGGGCACTTCTCCAGCAAGGCATGGCTGTCTGTAACCATTTATCTGTCTCTACAGTCCTGCTGTTTTCTTGAACAGAGCTAAGAATAGTCTACTCGCAGTTTGCTCATCTGTTTACTTCTTATTAGGATGAAGTGCTGGCATCTAGGATCCTTCCAGGTTACCCAAGAAACATCAAGTCTCATCAACTTTGAACATGTTGTGCCGCCATCGAGGCATGCTGTTTCCAGTTTACAAAATATTGACCACAATTGGTCATGTGACAAATTCTCCATAAATCTTCTAACAAAATCTCCATAAAGTGTTTTCAAAGCCTGTGCCCAGGATGGGAAGAGGATGAGGAGAAGGAAGACACAATTGTGGAGCAGCACTGAGGGCTACTAACATGGCTACCCCAGTCTAGCATGCATTTTCAGTACTGGTAAAACTCTGTTGACATTGTACTCACAGCAGGGGCTGGATGCAGTACCTGAAGCAGAGACTATTTGGCTAACTCTGGCATATCTAGACAAATCCAGAGTGCTTTCCCTGCAGTGCGGGGGGACCAAGGCCTTTCTGTCCACAGACAGATGAGAGGGGACTTAAAAGAGGCCAAGAAGAACATGCCCAGTCCTTTCTCCTGTCCTTACCTGAATGTCAGCTTCTTCTTCATCCATGAGAAGGGGGAAGGTAGAGGGATTTGGATTGGGGGTAGGAACAATATTCTCTTGGGCACCCTCTCGAAGTAGCTTTTTAGAAACCATTACACAGCCTAGATGGGACTGGAAGTACTTGTGTTTTGGCATGATGATCACTGAACTAGTGTGCCTCTAAGATGTACACCTTCTAGAAAGTGAGAGGTCACAGAAGATGATTCCCAATAGCCCAAAGGCTCTGTTTATGGGCAAAATTACTGAGAACCACAAGTCTCTCACAAATAGATGTCGGACAGCATATCCTGGGCTCGTGGTGAAGACGAGGATTAAGAAAAGTCACTATTGGGAGATAGTTGGATGAAGAAAGAGGGCCCGCTAAGTGTCAGATACTATGAAAGGTACTGTTGCATAGTTTCACACCATAACACAATCATATTGGCAACTGCATATCCTTATTAGTTATCTTTTTAACTCCCAATATGAGTTGGGTAAGAAATGATAATGTTTTGGTAAACACCTTGGATTCCAGGCTGGACTGCCTGGATTTCAACACGCCATCCTCTCTCTTCTGCTCCCCGCCCACGTTTTTTGCTTTTCCTAGTTATTTAGATTATAACCTACCATTCCCCTTTTCTCCCTCCAAACCCAGCAACAAACCCTTCCTTGTTCTCTTCCAAATTACCAGCTTTTCCATTAGTTGTTTGCATATACATATATGCATATATGTATCACATATATATTCCTAAAATGCAAAGTCTGTATAATGTTACTTAGAAGAAAGCAAAGATAGTCTAAACCACTTCTGTTTTCATTCCAATGGTAATAAAGTAGTCTGTGAGGATCCAACATCAGAAGTTTTAGGAAACATAGCATCTAAGTGAACTGTGCCTACAAAGAAAGAATGAAATGGTAGAAAAAAAGATAAACAACCTCAAACCAAACAACACTCCCCCCAGTTTTACTTAGACTGTGATGCCTGAACACACTGATGCCCTAGATATTCACTCCATTTATGTGTAACACATTAAAGAACTAGCAAGAGTTATGACTCTAAGCATTTGCCTTACTATGGCAATACTGTCTAGAATTCACATTGTCCTCTCCAAGAATGTGCATATGCCCTGAAAGGAGCAGATGAGAAGGAATACTTACCACCAAACACTAGGAATGTAAACGGCTGCTGTTTCACACTTTACTACATTGTAAAATATGTATGAGGTATGGGACTACCTCAAAGGCCTTACTTCATAGTAGATGATCAGAACACCGCATATGTAGAATTGTTTGGCAATGCCAATTGGCATTGGCATTGGCAGGATGCAATGTACTTCATCATGTTTCTCTGTCCAAGTCCTCTCTATGCTACTCTTTCATGTGATTCAGCTTGGGAAAGATTAAGGCAGTCACTTTCCTTCTGAGGATAATGTGAATGAGTGACTATGAGCCAAATAGCAAGTGCTCTGTCTGTGTGTGCTAACTATGGCAACTATTGGGTAATAATTAAATGCCAGGAGACTAAGAGACAGAGAACTGATCTCAGGTCACATTGATAGGGATGTTCACCTTAAGTGACAAGTAAGTCTTGAAGGAAAGCTATTGGGATGAACAAAAGTCAGAGAGTGACTTGACTCTACCCTGCTAGAATGGGGGACATGGTAGAGAACGGCCTGCACAAAGCTTGTATATGCCAGTTCAGTCATCTCCCCAAACTGTCTCCCCTAACTACTGACTCTTGTGTAGTAGTCTCCATGGCTTGCCTTTCACTGACAGCATGGGGAGGTAACTGGTGTGGAACCCCAAAACAGTGCTTGCAGTCACAGCCTGTCTTGGTTATAGATGCAAGGTAGTAGGGTGAAATTCCAAGGCTGGTTGGTGGGAAGAACTCTTCCTGGCTTTCCTCTGCAAGGAGGTGTGTGTGTGTGTGTGTGTGTGTGTGTGTGTGTGTGTGTGTGTGTGTGTAACATTTCCCAGACAGGAAGGGGAGGCTGGTATCCAGCAAAACCTGGTCTCTAGAGTAGAGACCAGAAGGACACTGTGTCTCTGGAAGGATTGGCCCTCATTCTGGGGAGCCTTTAGCTCTTTAAGGGTGGCTAAGAATTGAATCAACACTTTGGAGTAAAGCTGGAAGAATTTTGTGGGCTTCTAGAACCCTAACATTGACACCTCTGGTGAGGGGATATCCTCCTATTGTGTCTAAAGCCTCCATGAGGTTGTTCATGCTACCAGAGGAATTTTTTTTCTCTTCTTCCTCCTCTGTGTTGGGCTTTTCAGATCTTGCTGGTGTGGAGTCCCTATGTTCTGGTGGTGTCATATTGGTCTTTCTGTTGAGTGTGTTCTTATTCTGCCTTCTTCCCATCTCTTCTTCCAGTGCTACCAGAGGAATTTTAAACCATTCTATTGTCTGGTTTTATACAATACTTAATTTCCTCAAAGTCTTCCATGACTGTTGTTTAAAGAAATCAAAACCACCACACTGAGCAGGCAGGAAAGAGTGGCCAGTCCCATATTAGAAACGAGGGCACATGTTCTCTCAGGGTGTCACAGTTGGCTTCAGAGCTTATCAGCAGGTCTTTCTCCCCGGGCCAGCACAGCTGTAAGGAGTGAGCCTCTGCGGAGGTGGAGGTTGTGGTTCATATTCAATGCATTGTTGAGTCCTTGTTGTCTGTCCCTGTTCTATCTAATGTAGGAGGTCTTAGATAGAAATGTTTTTGTTGGGGGGGAAACTAAAAAGGAAACCCCTAGAAATCAGGACTATCTGGAGAGCTGGTGGGGTTTAGCGTTTAGGAAGAAAGAATTGGGGTTCTAGAGAGCACCGGGGAGTCACTGCACTACTGGTCTGGTAAACAGTGAGTGGATTTTTAATAAGAAAGACTGTCCATAGTGCTGTAATGACAAAGGATGCTTGATTTCATTTGTTTCAATCATAAAGAAAGGGCCCAAAGCAGGAAGGAGCACAGATGCTATGCTTAGCCTTGGTGTTGCCCAGAACTGTTGACTCATAGCCCCTCAGAGCCCAATTCTTGCTATCTGTTATCTTTATAACCTGCCTTATCTTTCCCTCCCCTGTTGACCAATACTTTAAGGGTCCACATCCTTAGTCATTTTTGTCCCATAATGTGAAGCTCATTGGAATCAGTTTGAAGAAAAACTAAACGGCTCTCCCTTCTTCCTTACATGGTGAGAAGAGGGCAGAGGGTTTTGCAGACATGGGCTGTAGGGTCCCTTGATGCCCATAAAATCATCTGCCTCCATCCCAGGCTTTCCAGAAATTCTCTGCTGCCATGGCCTCTGCCCTGGCTCCAACCCAGGCCCAGGTGTCCAGCTGGCTGAGTCACATTCGTCTGTGAGGAGCAGGTGGGGAAAGCAGTCTTAAAAGCTGATGAGGCGTGCAATCCTGAGCGGAGGCCTAGGGCTGGGAAAGAGGGTGCTTTGTTCTTCCTTTCCACTCAGGCCAGCAGGCTAGTCTCTGCTTGACACTGGGGATACCAGCTTCTCAGCCACTTCGTGAGGCTGCCAGACTTGCAAGAGGGGCATCATGGCCATGGCTACAAGTGCAGAGGGCTTGTTTTGTGGTGAGACTTCGCTTTGAATATTTAGCCTGGCTTGCAGAGAGCCTAATCTGTGAGTGTGTCTATTAGCTGAATATCAGGAGCCAATAGCCATAAGAGTAGTGATCACAGCAGTGGTGAGCCTTTAACTGAACCATGGCTATTGATCAGACGCTGTTGCAAAAGTTTAATCATGCTACAAAATTTATTTTGCTGAAGTCCTCACAGGAGGACAATAGGGAAGTTGGTATAGCAGATTCATTTTACAGTGAATAAAGCCTGCTTTTCATCACATAAGTAGTCTGGCAACAAAATATGTATCCTCATCCATTCCATTCTCTTAGAAGGTGCTGTAGATCAAATAATTTATAAGGAACGCAAATGTACATTCTCGGCTCTAGAGGTTGAAATGTTTAAGACTGGGACTGGGGGCTTGCCATCAGTTTAGTGTCTGTTGTACAGTGTGGGGACCTGAGCTTGAGTCCCTAGCACTCACAGTAAAAACTGGTTATGGTGGCATCACCCAGCACTTGGGGTTGGGGCAGAGAAAGATAGAGGCCCAGAGCTTGGTGCCAGCTAGTCACGAAGGGACCCTGTCTTCAAAAATTAAAATGAAGAGTAGTAGAGAAAGACATCCGATGTTTATCTCTAGCCCTTACAGGTGTGCACACATGCGTGGACTCACACACACACACACACACACACACACACACACACACACAGACACACACACAGAGAGAGAGAGAGAGAGAGAGAGAGAGAGAGAGAGAGAGAGAGAAGAGAGAGAGAGAGTGAGTCCAAGATCAGAAGGTCAATGTCTAAATAAGGACTTTCTTTCTTGCTACTTCCTTATGTGGTAGAAAGTGGAAAGGGCCAGAAAGGAATAAACAGTGTCTCTGTGCTGTTGAAGAGCAGGAGAAAAAACCCATTCCTGTGACCATTTCACTAACCTTTTGTTTGAAGTGTACAAATTTATATAATACAGAGTGATAATGCATAGGTGGTATGTGAAGACCAAATCAGGACAGTTAATACTTCTACCTCCTTAGGCAATTAAAATTTTGTTTTGGTTAACACAAGTAAGTATGTATTTATGGACTATAGTACCACAATTTAGTGAATATTTACACGTGTCCTGAGCAACTCTTGGTCATTAGTTCTTCCATCTATTTATCATTACTGTTGTGTTTAGAGCCTTCAAGTTCCTGCCTTTTAGTTCTTCACGAACTGTGTAGTTTCTTATGGTGAATAGTCTTCCACTGTTCTTACTTCTTCATCTGAGAGTCATCTGTCCATCCACTGAAATGAAGAATTCATGACCCAAATGCCTTCCAACACCATTACCTTGGAGTTGTTTCCAATGTATTCATTTTGGGGTCCCATTTAAACCATAGCAGTATCAGTATATTATGGCAAGATTTTTTTTTTTTGGCATCTAGCTCCACCCCCATGACCACTGTGTTACATCACTTCTCTTATTTTCATGGGCAATTTCATTTGTGTCTGTAGATATGGTGCCTTTGCAGACATATCCCTGCCCCTTGATGAAATTTGATGAGGTCGGTATGTGTGTACTGGCTCTGCCATGTTTCAGGACCTCTGACCTCAACCCTACCCTCATATTATCTATCTGACCTTTCTGATCTCACCAACTTTTTGTTGTTCTTTAACACAGCAGGACTTCTTCAACTCAGGGACATAGTACCTTCTGTTTGCTCATTCTGTTCCTTGTGTCATTGACTACTGGCCTCTTCCCACCTCTTTCTCAGATCTGATAAAATTTACATTGGCTGAGAGGTTATCTATCTCTAACATCACTCTCACTCCATATGCATGTATGGTATGTATGTATGTATGTATGTATATAATCACCTGTCTACTCTCCCATTCCATTGCCCTGAGACTCTAACCCTGCCCACTGCTTCATTTTCCTTCCTAGCTCTCACTACCACCTGGTGCTACATTTTCTGTGTTTAGAATAGTTTATAACCCATGAAGTAGCCAGCAAATAGTTGTGGAATGACTGTATTGGCAAATGAAGTGGTCCAGGTGCGCCGATTCAGATTATAAATCCGATCTCCTATTATATATAACTTAAGGCAAATACTGACATGTCAAGGTAGAAGCTGGTATAGTCTGGCTGTTGAATATAGTAAGCAAACATAGCACAAAACATGTAAAAATAAGAAAAATCTTTTCTTGTGCTCTCATATAGACTACTTGATTGTAATCACTGAGTGAAGTCAAAATTTTGGATTTGATGCCATTTAGAAAGTTACTTGTTATCCTTATGAATGTGTATATGAATGTGTATGCTTAGAACTCCACTGCAGATTACACACATCTTCTCTACAGTCTCCTAATTGTCCCAGCAACAATCAATACCCATGCTTCAGAAATTCCAGACCACTTTTAGCTGAGTCTCTCTAATAAGCAAGATAGTTGGGTCAATGTGGCTGGAATAAGCAATGGATTTGGTGTCTTCCACATACAAGTTTAAGTCCTTTTTGGTTACAATCACTAAAACTAGATGATCTACATGAGAACTCTTACCATCTATTTCCACATGTGTGAAATCAGAGTGCAATAATGTATTAAGGATTTTGTTCATTCATTCATAGTTTTGGAGCATATATTCTGTGTGGTAGTTTGAAAGAAAAAGGCACCCATAGGGAGTAGCACTATTAGGAGGTGCGTGGCCTTGTTGGAGGAAGTGTGTCACTGTGGGGGTGGGCTTTGAGGTCTCCTGTATTCACCCTATACCCAGTGACACAGTTGCTTCTACTGTCTGGGGATTATGATATAGAGCTCTCAGCTCCTTCTCCATCACCATGTCTGCCTGCATGTCACCATTGCTACTGGCCATGCTGATAATGGACTAAACCTCTGAACTGTAAGCAAGCACCATTTAAATGCTTTCCTTTATAAGAGTTGTCATGGTCATGGTGTCTCTTCACGACAATAGGAACCCTCTCTCCAAGACACTCTGTCGGTGCTTTCTAGATGTATAGAGCAAAACATGCAAAGATCCCTGATCCTTGGAGTTCACACTTGAGTGGCCACACGTACAAAAGAGTTTTCACACCAGTAAATGCCAACTTAACATTGTGTATTCTGTTGGCTGACTTTTTGCCATCTGTCCACCCTTATTGCCAATATCTGGAGACTCAACTGCATTTCAGTGCCTGTGATAACTGGTCTTAGTTGTCAACTGTTTTGAGAGACAGGTAGCACTAATAGAACACACCTGTACGCCTGGAGTTGGGGGGGGGGGCACTTCCAGAGAGGATTGACACATGGCACAGAGCCTGAGGGGAAAAGGGTTCCCTGAATGTGGGTCACATTCTCCAATGTACTGGTGCCCTAGGTGATAAAGGACGTCCAAGGAAGGCAGGGTGCAGGTTGGCAAGTCCCCTTTTTTTCTGAGTGAGGGCATCTACCAGGGCTGCCATCTGCTGACAGCAGACTCTTTTGGCCTCTCAGGATGGACTTAATGCTAGCTCCTCTTCAGGGAACACACAAGCTTTCTAGTAAAGATTGAGGCTGCCCAAGATGTCCTGCTTTTTGGCCTGGGAACTTGGCTGCTCTGGTCCACAGCCAGCCACTGATAAAGTTCTTAGCCTTTGTCATGTAAGCCAAGCCAATAAATCACTTTTATTATACACACGTTCTAGAGAATATATTGTAAATATATACCCGAGCATAGATACTTTGTAAATAAATGTACCCCTAGAGAACCCTGTCTAATACAGTCTGTTTTCCCATGGGACTCTGTGAGAATGGACCACACTCATAGGGATGCACCCTCTTCTCAGCCTCAAATCACTGTTGCTAGTGATGGATGTAGGGACGGGACTGTGATCCAGGCCTGGAGACTGAGATAGGGAAGGAGAGCATCTGGAGGCTTAGGCAGAAGGTATACTTTCTTCCACAAAAGAAAGACAGCATGGTGGCTAGCCTGTTTTGCCCCTGGAAATTGTCATGTCCAGACACCACATCAGAAATTGGCACAGACGAGTTAAATAACAAAAGAAGAAAATAATACTGACGATATAAAGAAATGGATGGAGTCTGGTTCTCAATGGTCTTGCCACCCTTCCTTCAAGCTTGACACTTAATATTACACTGTTGAAATCAGTGTGAATCCGCATTTTCTGATACCTGTATCCAAAGATATTAATGGATCTATACTTATGATATTCTTTTCCTCATTAGTAAGATCATGGGAATTGGGTGTATTTCACATTTATGTTTGTATTTGTATTCCTGGCCTGTTTTATATAGAGTGACTGGTTAACTCATAGATCAACAATGATATGTTCACAATTATGTATTTATATCTTGTACACATAATCTTTTATATTTTTTGCAGGCTCTATATTCAAGATTTTACACACTTACATAAGAAAGCAGTAAAAACTAGCTTCTTAGTACTTGAATATTACAGATCTACAATTTAAAAAATTTAAAAATTCATGTATTTTAAATCCAGGTTCTCGGACTTAGGATTCCTGTGGCGGGTTAATGTCAGGTCATAACCTATGCCAAACAACCCACATTTCTTTTATAAAACCCTTGAGTGTGGCTGAGCCTGCAAAAATCAAGGAGTGTCCAAGCTCTGATGTCTCTGTTCTTACCATCAAGCAGAGTGAGGGCGGTGCCCACCTGCCCTGTGATTTTGTGTAGTGAGGTCATGGGAACTGGAAAGGTTTGCCCTGAGTTCTGACCTGAAAGCCTGAGGTCTGGTGATGTAGTGTTGACACGTTATGTGCCAGTGACTCTGCTCTTACAGTGGAGAGGACAAGACAAAAGCTGCAGAGACACATTGGACAGATGGGCCTCTGCATGTGAGGCTTGCTAGAGAGAGTTGTCATCGCTGCCTGGAGCATACCTACCACAAAATTTTACTTCATCTCCATTCTGTTAATACTCAACCTCTATTGCATGTTTGCACTGTGAGGGATATAAAGACAGGAAATAAGTCATTCTTTCCTGAGGAAATAATCTTAAATAAATTGTCTAGGTGGTGCCTGAGCAGGGTTGTAAACCGAGACCTCAGAGAGCCACAGCTATTTGGGGGATAGAAATAATTTCTGGAGGTGGGTACCATTTCCCTATGTCCCCTAAAGGAAGACAGGAGAGTTTGCATATGGGAGAAAGAGAGAGGGAGGGAGGGAGGGGCAGACCAAGCATTAAAGGGACATTCCAGGCTGAGAAGAGTGTGAACATGGAGTTAGAGGGAGATTGGTTACCTAGGAGGGCCGGCCAGCTCCTCTCCATGCTGCGTCTCTTTCTTCCTTCCAGTTTCAACATCACACTGGCAGGCATGTGTGAGAAAAAGCTAGTTGCTGATCATTAACTAGGGCCTCTGATTTCTATGACAAAGAAAGTAGCTAGAAGAGGGATGAAGGAAAAACCAGTAATAAGGCCCTTGTGATATATTCATGTCTTATTTGACTTCATCTGGGCATTAAGGGACAAGTGTCTAATTTGAACTAGCATGCAAAGGACATGTTGATGATGTCAGCTCATTTACGAGGTGGTTATGTCCTAAGGAATTTGGAAAACAATATTCAGTCCTACCTAGGTCTATGATCTCCTTTGGCATGGGTGCTTGACCAGGTTTAAGGTAACAAGCATGGACTCTCCCCCCTGAAGCAGGTCTCAAATCCAGTCAGGAACCAGTTGGTTACTCTCTTAATAGCAGTGCCACTATTGTACAACTGGACACATCTTGCTTGGCAAGCTGGTCTTGTAGATGGCAAAATTCATAGCTGGGTAAGGCTATCGATGCCTTTTCTTCCACATCAGCCTACATAGAACCTTCCAGAATTATGAAAGCTAACTAGCAGAAGAAAGCTGTTGGTTCAGTTCTGGTTGCTTTCTTTACATCATACTAATTATGTGTGCAGTGCCGGACAATAGGGTCTGAGCTTGCTCTGGTGGGCAGGGTGCATATGCTCCTCCTGCCCCACCCACACCTGTGTCTACAAACAGCTCGTCTATTTTGTTTGTATTAGGTGTTGTGAGCCACCATGTGGTTGCTGGGAATTGAACTCAGGACCTCTGGAAGAGCAGTTGGGGCTCTTAACCTCTGAGCCATCTCTCCAGCCCCTGTATTAGGTGTTGAACATAATCACTCCACTAATTGATGCACAGATGTTACCATTTGTAATTCTGAAATCCTCTTGTGAGCCACAAGTATCCTTTTGCCCCTTTTCTCTTTTATAGATACAGAGGCGATGGGAATGTAAATACTCAGCCCCAACTCACACAACTGGTGTTTACCTGATCCAGGATTTTAACCCGTGACTACTGACTGCAAGCTTGCATTCAAACCTAGACCGCCACAGAACTTTCCCACCCTATCCTGGCTGTCTTTGGCTATCTTTACCCCAGTGGGCTAGAGCTGTTGATGGACTGGATGTCCATGCATTTCCTGAGACAAAAGTATCCCTGTATGAAAGGGAGTCTTAAAAGAGTCCCTCCACATGCCACCCGCTTTAGTAACATGGCTGGTGTCAGGCAAGGGCAGAATGGAAATCCATCCTGTATCGAAAGGTACTTTTTTTCTTCCTCTGGGAGAATTGTGTGATTTCTTGATATTGCCTTTTTTCGTTTCTTATGCAAGATCAATCTAATCCTTAGAACCTTGTGGGAGAGAGAAAGCAACACTAATTTTCACTATTCCTAAATGTGGCAACTGCTGGACTTTTATATTCCATATATGGAAACGCTAGAAATGTCTTTACTCAGGGATGAACAGGAGGAAACTATAGATCTCACTGTTTTCCATGGCCATTCTGATTCAGTGTCAGCAGTAGCTCTGGCTCTGGATTCATTTCACCTGGCCTGGACCCAGCAACATCATCTCCACTCCCAGGGTGCCCTTGGATGGGGCTACCTGTCAGGTTACTGTACATTACCCAAGAGCACCAGGACTCTTATTGCTTACTGTGAATTTATAGGTCTTTGTCTTCAGCCAAAATCCTATTGTGGCTTTTGATGGAAAAAGCAATTTAAAAATGGACCATATCTAATATAACACATGGACACATTCACCACACACATTCTTTTAATTAAAAGAATCAGTACAGTGCATTTTGCTGACAGTTGACACCAATGCTTTAATGCTATTTTCTCTTATTGATTTATGAGGTACATGCTCAATGCAAATTAGGGGATAAATCATCAATGACACTGATTTGCTTACCAGCCCTTCAATAAATGTATGTAATTAATTGTGGGCACGGGGGTCTTTCTCTGCTAGCAAGAGGCCTGCCCACTCTGCTATGCTGTTTCCCTGCTGGGCTTGATGGAGAAGGATGTGTCGGAGAAAATCCTTTCTACTTTCATGTCTTTCTATTTTTACATAGCTAGCTAGCTAGATGATAGACAGATGATAACTAGATAGATAGAAAGATAAATGAAGGCAGAGGGTGGGTGACAGCGAAGCCATGGCTGCATCTGATGTCCTGAACTGCATGAACAGTTTCTGTCCATCCCTCAGGAGAGGAGCTGGGCAGAGAGGAAGTTTCCACTTGAATGAGGCAGCTAGCTATTTCAGTCTGTGTGACATTCTGTAACACCCCAGGAACTGATTGCTTCCACACCATGGTGGCTGCAGCCTCAAGTGGCCATGCCAGGAAAGATCCTCAGTCTGTAGGGGTCACATGGACCTTGTCTGTGTGATTAACAGTCTGCTGCTTTTATTTTTCAAAATAGTTTTAATTTCATTTTACTTAGCATACCAAGTCACAGGTTTTATTATGGCACTTTCATACATGTACATAGCTATACCCTCAAGTATACATACATTTGTCCTGCCCAACTCCCCTCTTCCTTCCTGCCTGCTCTCCATGGTTCCCCATCCTTCCCTGAGCTAGGACCCCCTTCTGTTCTTATGTCTCATAATTCCATTAGCTTTTCCTTTTTATTCCTCTCTACTGCCTGTAGACTTCTTCATCTCTTATTGGTCCCTTTCTACTTTCATGTTGTTCTATTTTTAAATAGCTAGCTAGATGATAGACAGATGATAACTAGATAGATAGAAAGATAAATAGATGATAGATCGAAAGATAGATGATTGATAGACAATAGAATGAGTGAGTCAGTGTATGACAGAAAGCATGTGGTATTTGTTTTATGAGTCTGGTTTACTTTGCTCAACACAATTTCTAGTTTCATCCATTTTCTGAGCATTCATTCATTCATTCATTCACTAAACCAGACTGGCCTCAAAAACCACTATATAGTTGAGGATGACCCAGGATTTATAGTTCTTCTGTTTCCACCTACCAAGGGCTGGGTTTCCAGGTTTGCATCACCATACCCAAACTTCTGGGAACCAAATCCAGGGCTTTGTGCATCCTAGCAAACTCTTTCAACTGAACTGCCTCTTCAGTCCCAAGAATAATACTCTTTTTTTTATGGCTGAATACAATTTCACTGTGCAATACAATACCACTGCTGCTTCATCCAGCCAGCTAATAGTCCAGACGTCTTGAGTCTGAGAAGACGCTTTTTGAATTTTGAACAGTATTGAGACTGTTGAAAGCTATGACACTGGAATGAATTTTGCATTATGAGATGACCATGAACCTCTAGGACCAGTGATAGAATGTTATGACTTGAGCCTAAATTGTCCCCATCAAGCTTACTCCGAGATATTTAGCCTCTGAATTGTGGTGCTCCTTTGAAAGCTGGGGAGACATTATGATGTAGGGCTTGGATGATGGGTGGGTCTTTGAAAGGTATACAAGCCTCCGATGCCAGCCTGTGGTCGTTGCTTCCTGACTGCCATGCAGTGGGAAGTGCCAGCAACATCCTGCCATGCTTTGCATACTGTGTTGTGCTGTAACCCCAGGCACCATGAGCTGAAATCCACCCTCCCCTCTCAATTTGGTCACAGTGACAAGAAAGAAATTAACATGCATACTTCCTGGCTACCTTAACCCCTCATCATCCTGTACCTTCCGTCACATTCACTGGGGTCCAGCAACACTGGATGTTTTCTAGTTCTTTGCATGTGACAAGCCTGATCTTGATAAAAGGTGTTGACAGTACTGGTTCCTCTTGGAGTGCTCTACCACAAGCTTCTTCTAAGACTCCCTCTTCCCCACGATCTGTGTTTCAGCTTGAGAATCCTAGCCTGGGGGGGCTTTCCCTGACCAGGCTCAGAAGAAGAACACCTGTTCGCATCATCCCTGTTACTTCTGTAAGGGAGTTTCTGCCTCTAATGGTTGTATCATTCTATGTTTCTGACTATGGATTGTGTAATCAGAGCACTCCACCAACCCTCAATGAATAAGAAGCATGTCCAGAATAAACCTTGGTAGACCTAAGACATTCTCTTCTTGGTGCTGTTTGCTACTGAAGCACAACTTAGCACTTTCTGACAAATAAGAACTGTGTTCTCTAATAACCCTCAGGATGAAGATAACCAGGGACATAGGCGAGTATTCAATGATTGCTTGTGGACCAACTGAGTGAGAGTAAGAAGAGGAAAGGGAGTCAAGATGCGGGTAAATAAATAACTCAGAATAGACCATTGTCTCTAGGGTGCTGACATAAAACAATAGAGATCCATCCATCTAGAATAATAGTTTCCAATTCTTCTAAAAGATTCAGGCACAATTTGATGAGGCTCAGGGGTCTTGGGGCATCCATCTTCTAGGTGGTCAGCATGTAGATCATGGCCACCCTAGATATCTGTTGTCTCCTGAGGACAGATTGGGAGGATGCTGTTTTGTATCTGGACTCTTGATCTGATACTGCATTCTGAGAATCGAGCAGCAAACTTCCTTGCTTTCCTGCTTTGTGTGGATCATGCGTGGGTTGCCGTCAGAACGGGACTTAGAGCTCTGGGATTATGCCTGGCCTGAAAGCTCTGGGTGCATTGTTGGAGTTCAGTTCCTGACTGTGTGGCCCCTAGGATGCAGAATGAGGACAATTAAAAACAGATGCCCCCAACCACCACCAGGCATGCTCTCTATTCCTGACCTCCCAAGCCACACGGCGTTGTTTCTCGGAGTTCAGGAAGTCTCTCACTGGTGACATAGCAGTGTGAAGGACTGTCAAATTGTTGGAATTCTTTTGTTCTGAGGAGAATAAACGAGTTTCAGTTAAAATAAGATCCAGATTGCTTGAGAATGTCCAAGTCTAAGTACCCGCCAGTGCAAAACAACTTCTAGGGTGTTTGAATGAGAACTTTTCCCAAGGATGGCTTTGGTGATGGAGATGCTGCCAGATACTGCATCATTAACTAAATATCATGGAAAATGGTTCTGTGTTTTATTGCCATGTGTGTTAAACAGCAGAGAGCAAGAAACTGGAAAGCTCTAACTCCAGCTATGTTTGGGGAATGGAAAACAAAATGCTCTAGCTGTTGGGTTCTGGGAAGGATATTCAGAAAGGGAGAATCAACACACACTTGGATTGGACTCAGCGACAGTTGGATGTTATCATACTAGCAAGGCCCCCTTGGCCACCAAGCACCACTCTGTACCTTCTCTGTGCCTGAAGCTGTGTGGTACTCCACACAGCTTGGAAGAAGTTAGGTGGGACATACAGGGCTGTTAGCCTGGGCCCTGGTGGCCATTTCCTGTGGGTTTGGGCCTTTCAGGGAATGAATCTCATAACCTAAGATCACTTCAGGGAGGCTGCTGGAGCTCTGAAGTTTAAATTTTAAAAGAAAGGTGTGTGTAGGTGTGTGTGTGTGTGTGTGTGTGCGCGTGTGGTGGGTGTATCTGTGGGTGTGGGTGTGTGTGTATGTGTAGGTATGTGTAGTGTGTGTGTCTCTGTGTTTATGTGTGTCAGTAATGAGCTGTCTCCTCTTAAATTCCTGTTAGAACCCCTGTTCATGTCTGGAAAAATTCATCTGATGACATTTGCCTGACCTCTTGGGAAATGGAAAAGGGGTGGGGCTTGCCAACAAGATGACTTCCTTCTTCCTCCACTTCCTGCAGCCGCTTGCTCCGGCAGAACCCATGGCTGCCTTCCAGCTGGGCCTGGATCCTTGCTATCATGGACTCCACCCTGCACATTTGTGTCTGTGTCTGGAGGCCCTGTGGCCTCTGGCTGTTGGCCTAGTGGAGCAAGACAGACTTTCTCAATCCAACAAAGGCTTTGGGGAGGAGAATTTAGAGAGGACTCCAGAAGCCAAGGGGTAAGGAATCCCCAGGTCTTTGTGGAATTTCTAGTGAAAACATGGATCAATGTTGCTTTTTTTTTTTTTCCTGAAAGAGTTCTTTTTTTCTGGAATGTTAGATTCTATTATTCCCTTTGGAAAAAAATATGGAAAAGTATCAGCCCACACTGTTCAAATTTGTGCATTCATGGTTGTGAAACTAGCACTCTCCCATTGTTCACATTATTTGAACACTGTCCTGTGCACTGAGAATAAAAAGAAGTTGAGAAAAGGCCTGGGGTGGGAGAGGTGGTCACTGGTTAAGAGTACTTGTGTCTCATGCAGAGGCCCTGGGTGGGAGAGATGGTTACTGGTTAGGAGTACTTGTGTTTCATGCAGAGGCCCTGGGTGTAATATTCAGCACGAATGCCAGGTGGCTCTAAATTGCATGTAACTCCATTCCCTGGGGACCCCAGTGCTCTCTTCTGGACTTCTGATGATACTGCACTTACATGGTGCACATACAAACAAGCAGGCACACCCATATGTACATCAAATAAAGTAGTCTTTTGAAAAAGTCCTAAGAGAACAAGCACCTAAGAATGGGGGTGAGCAGGCAAATGGGGAGTGTCAGACCACTGGGATTAGTGTCGCAGTAGAGATATGTAAGGGACCAAAGAGAACATGCCAAATCCTGCAAGAAGAGAATGCAAAAGAATTGCTTCTTAATTATTTCCTACACATTTTCTTTTTATTATTATTTTTTCTTTGTGTGTGTGCACATGTGTGTGTCATGGTGCACATACGTTGGTCAGGGGACAATTTTGTGTGTGTCCACATAAATGTGTGTATCATGGTGTACATATGGAGTTCAGAGGACAACATTGTGTGTGTGTGTGTGTGTGTGTGTGTCTGTGTGTGTGTGTGTGTGTGTGTGTGTGTGTGCACATGTCCCTGGCCCATGCTCTTCCCACTTCACTTCTCGTCAGAGTGCAGCCCAGTGCTGAGAGAGCAAGCTCTCCCAAGTTCCTAACTCACAGACACTGGCAGAGGTGCTAAAACAAGGATTGTCCTTTCAAGCATTGGTATTACACAGCAGTAGAAAAAACCAGAATGTGAAGGCTCAGACAACAGGACCTAAATGAAGTCTAAGCTCACTTACATGTAGTAGTTGTTTTGTAGACTTTGAACACCTACTGTGTGCCAGGTTCTATGGAGGGGTCTTGGGGGAGGAGTGGTCTATAACAACCTCTAACCTTAAGAAGCTCATAATTAAGAAGAATAGACACAGACAACCACAATATGGTATGTGTTCTAATTTCATTCCGTCACTATCATTAATTCCATGACTGAAAACAACTTAAGGGAGGACAGGGCTTATTTCAGCTTACAGTTCATCATGGAGGAAAGTCAAGACAGGAACTCAAGCAGGAACTTGAGGGCAGGCCTCCTTACCATTTCACACAGTGTTAGCTCTGACCAAGGGAGCATGCCGGAAATTATGAAGAAATGCTGCTTGCTAGCTGACTTGATGACTGGCATATAGTCATCTGGCTTTCTTATGTGGTTCAGGGTCATCTTCCCAGGGAATGCTGCTGCCCACGGTGGGCTTGGCCCTCTTACACCATTGTCCAGTTACGACATCCCTGTAAATATGCCATAGGCTAATTTAATCTAAGAAATTCTTCAGCTGAGTCTCTCCTCTGAGATGGCCTTAGGTTGTGTCAAATTGACAGTTAAAGCTGACCAGGACAGCCTGGTTTGCCAAAGTATTGTGGGGATAGAGAAAAGGGACCCACTTTCTGGGGTATAACTGAACCAAGACACACGGGATGGCCCAGTGTTTTCCATTGGATAGGGGTATATATTGATTTGGGGGGCTGGGGATACAGGAAGCTGGAAACACAGGGTTTGTTTACACTATTGTCCATCTAGGGTGGGAGTAGGTCAAGGCTGAGTGAAGAGTCTGAGGCCAGCTTCCCAGAGCACAGCCAGGTGTCACAAGTGAAATGTCCTATCTCCCAACTAGATCTGATTGCCCTTCCAGAAACTTCCTAGGAAGCCAATGTTTAAAAGTTGCTCACTGGAAAGTGAGTTTGATCTCAAACTATATAAACACAGCATGCAGCTGGACTGGCAGGAAGAATAAACACGGAAATGATCACATAAGTGTGAGGATTTGAAAACTCTAAGCAAGGCTGTCAAAGTTCTGACCAAGGATTGATGAGGCTTCTATCCCAGGGTTTGTCTCTCTATGGCCAAGCTTATGGGGAGGTGGAGGTGGGGTGTGAGGTGAGGTGAGGTGGGGGTGAGGTGAGGTGAGGTGAGGTGGGGGTGAGGTGGGGTGAGGTGGGGTGAGGTGTGAGGTGAGGTGGGGGTGAGGTGGGGTGAGGTGGGGTGGAGGTGAGGTGAAGGTGAGTGGGGTGAGGTGAGTGAGGTGAAGGTGAGGTGAGGTGGGGGTGAGGTTGGGGGTGAGGGTGGGGTGAGGTGGGGGTGAGGTGGGGTGAGGTGGGGGTGAGTGA